>NC_080201.1:6371693-6674274 GCF_030028045.1 Hippopotamus amphibius kiboko | reverse complement strand
ACTTTTACCAACTCTCAGCATTTTCTTCATCATATTTGCTTGAGATCTCTTTTTATTAAATATTATAGACATGGCTATAGAGCCCTCTGTCAGTTCTCCTAGAAATAACCATTTTGTGATGAAGGTGTATACTCTTCTATGTCTTTTTTTCTTCTTCTTCTATGCCTTATGCTTTTCATACACTGGGTGACTGGAGTTAAAGGTACCCGTGACAGTTAGTTTGTGTCTTTTAAATAAGTCATTACCATTTGTATAAATTTTCAAACTTTTGCAACGTTTTCCCTGCTCAGCATTTCTTGAAACTAAGCTTTTCATTTTGGAATAATTTTGGGTTTACAGAGGAGTTGCAAAGATGCAGAGTTCCCATTTGCCTTTCTCCCAGGCTCCCGTCATACATGATGTGATGAATTTGCCCATACCAGGAAATGAACATCAGTACGTGACTATTCACTAAATTTCAGACTTTATTTGGATTTTACACAAGTGTTCTTTTTCTGTTCCAGGATTCATGCAGAATCCCACGTTGCCTTGGGTTGTTTTGATTTAGCCAGGTTACTTTGTATAGATCTATCTTGGGTTGTTTTGATTTAGCCACCTTACTTTGTATAGATCTGCCTTTTTTAATGGCTGGGGAGGGATCTCTGGATGAGGAGAGGCGGTTTGCTCACTCCTCTGGTGCTGGACACGCACACTGATTCTGTTTCCCTTCTGTAGGTGTGAGCTGCACTGCTGTCAGCATGGGTGGGGGTTTCTTGCAGGTAAATTGGACGCCGCGAGGTGGGAGCGGCTGGTGGGAGGGAGTGTGCATTTCCAGTGTCATCTGTGATTGCTGGGGCCTTGTTCTGCCTCTTGGTGGCAGGTACTGAGTGCTGTGGATGCAGAAATGAGGGGGACAGTTAGTTATTTAGCAGATCTCAATAAATCGTGGTGAGATGAGACCACCCGCCAGGGGCCGCAGCCAACTCCAGGGGACCCCAGGGGGAGCTGGATGGATACAGTGGGGGCCAGTGGAGAGGGATGGGAGAAGTGGGGGGATGGGGCTCCAGGCAGGTGCAGAGACTGTACAGGTGTGCACTCCAGGTAAGAGCAGTGACTGAATGTGCAGATGCGGAGCTGGTGTGGTCAGAATGTACAGCAGGAGAGGTGAGGTGGGCAGGCACTGGGGGCCACGGAGGCTCCAGGAAGCACGTGCAGTGTGTCTGGACAGCGCCCACCTGCTTCTCACATCCAGGAGCTCAGCGGAGTGCAGGACACAAACACATTTTCCTCTCAGGGCCTTTGTACTGGCTGTTTGTTCTTCTGGAATATTCTTCCCCAGACATCCACATGGCTCTGCCCTCGCTTCCTTCAAGTCTCAGCTTAGAGGGCACCTCCTCCAGGGAGGCCGCCCCATCACACCTGCTACTCAAGCTTCTTCCCTGCCCCCTGCAGTGGGAGCTCGGAGTCTTAACCACTGGACCACTCGGGAAGCCCCTGCTTTGGTTTAATTCTTATAGCACTTACTGCTGGCAGGTATGATCCATACTGATTTATCTGTCTGCCTCCTTAGGATGTAATTCCCTGAGGGCGGGGCTTTGGTCTGTTTGGTGCCCCCGCCACCACGCCAGGTCCATGGACCCTCAGCACCTCTGCCGACGGGTCGGGTGGTTGGGCGTTACCTTCGGTGGGATGACCTGTGGGTGACAGCAGTGAGCATTTAGCACCGGTGTTTGTCACGTGCAGCTGTTTAATGTGAGCTGTCATCTCCTTAAATCCCTGCATCACCTCCATGAGCCTGACCCTACTGATCGTGTCTCCACTCTGCAGGGGGACTGTGAGCTGGCGGGGTTGTGGGTGGTGTGACGGTGGGGCTGGGACGTGAGCCTCTGCTGACCTGACCTCCCGTTGGGAGCCCAGGCCGGCTTCCTGGCAGATGCTGGGAAAGACGAGACAGGCTGTGGGTTTCCGCCCCAGGCTGTGGAGTCAGACACCCGCTCATACCCTCCGAGCTGGACTCAGATCCTTGTGCAGGAAGGACACGGGGTGGACCTGCCTGGACTGGCGTGCTTGGCAGACCCTCTTGCCCCAATCCTGCCCTCTCTGAAAGGGAAGGAAGGCTCTCACCTTCTAGGTCTTTGTAACAGGAACTGCCACCCCCCAACCCCCCAGCCTTGGTTTGCAAAACTCTGAGCCTGGTGGGGAAATGAAGGGCTGGCTTGCTAACCACAGTGAAAACTCATTTGCAAAGGCAAAGCAGGGGCCACAGGGCCCTTCTCTGCCCCCAGCAGAAGGGACCTACATCTATAGGCTGCTGTCTCGCTGGAACTGGTCATGTCCCGCCATGGGGCTTGGGAGCCTTGAGAGAGTTACCAGCTGCAGGCTTTCTAGTCCTTCAGCCTCAGTCCTCCCCTCTGTTCAGTGGGAATAATCATAATAACATCATGGTGATCTGATGTGGAGATGAGGAGAGGCACGCAGTGCCTGACGCAGTGTGAATACTGGGGTTGCGGGGGTGGTATTAGCATCGTTTCCATGGTGGTGGTAGACAGTTGGCATCCCTCTCCCGGCCTCCGCTCCACAGGGTAGCTGCCTTATAGGAATAACCCTCAGGTTAGGCAACAAGGGGGTAGAGAACTATTTCGTGATGCATGCCTTTGTTTTTCTTTTTGAGCAGAATTTGCCGTTTTAGTCAAACTTCTGTGAGCGGTCTGATACTGAGTTGACTGAGGGCACCTCCTGTGAAGCTGAAGGGTGAGGCAGAGGCTGGTCCTGCTGCCTTGGGTCTGGTCGGGGAGACCGCAGGTGCCCAGTTAGCTGGAAGGGAGCGGGGTGAGAGCCAGCACAGGCAGCTGTTCACCCCCTGGAGGTCCAGGCATCCCCGCCTGTAACTATTTGAAGGCTTCTAGGGTGCCCAGCTCTCCCAGGGCTGGGGCCAGGCAGAGGTCAAGGTCGTAGCACTGAAGCAGAGGACCGAGGGATTACTGTAAGTGTGCTGAGAACCAGGAAAGGGGAAGTCAAGAAGAGGAAGGAAAGCCCTCCCAGAGAGGGGGCCTGTGAGCCGGGCCTTGAGCCGAGATGAATGCTCTTTCCTGCTCCTGGGCTTCCAGAGAGCCTGCTCCTTCCCTGCCTGGGAGGCACCCATGTTGGGGGTTTAAGGACCCCATGAAGACTCAAGGACCCCAGGATGAAATCACCCCTTTAAAGGAGGAGGGCTTTACTTCTCGGGAGGGCTTTCTAGGCCGGGAGGGCTGGGTGGGAATGACAGGCTGTAGTGCATTCACCCCAGGGCTCTGGGGGCAGCTTCTGGAAGAGCAGGGCCCTCTCTTGCAGCTTCTCCACGGCCCTTGGAGCCCTTTCCCTTGATCCTGGCTCTGTCGGTCAGTCTGAGGGTCCTGAGCCTTTTTTTCTGGCCATCATGGCCCAATCCCTGCTGGGGAAGCCAGAGGGCCTCCCGGTGTGGGGGGCATCTGGCAACCCCCCGGCCTGTCCTGCTGATCACTAACAAGGTGAAAAGCCATCTCTGCGTGTCTCTTCCAGGGACTGACTTTGGCAGTGGGAGCCCTTCATACTTTGGGCATCTCCCTCTGCCTGCTGAGACTGGGCCGCAAAGAGAGGAGCCACCTTGAGTCAGTGTCTAACCTGTTCATCTGCTGTTTCCGAGGTAGGAGCAGCCGCCTCGGAAATAGAAGTGGGGAGGGGAGAGAGCCAGGCTCCCCTGGTCACCACGGCTCTCTCTCTGTGACATCCCCACATTGCTGCCCTGCTGCCTGTGGCATCAAGGCCCAGCCAGGTGGCCCTGAGGGAATGGCTTCACCTTCCTGAGCCGAGCCTGGAAAATGGGGGTTTGTTCCCAGGGTTGGCGGAGGATTAAGGAGACAGTGAGGTCAGCTCTGGCACCTAATAAATGTCTTGTAAGAAGGGTCCTTTCTGTTTTCCATCCAACTCAGGTGTTTCTACCCTGGGCTTGACCTGGGCAGGGCTTCATTTTCTGCTGGCAGAACGGGTCGGTGAGTCTGCCTGGGTGGTGCTGAAGCGGGCCAGCTCTGGGCTGGACTGGCAGGGCTCGGACTCCGGTCACACAACCTGCCAGAGCCTGTTGCCTCCTCTGCAGAATTGGGGTGCTGCTAACAGTGGCCCTTAGGGGTGCAGGAGGCACTGCTGGTGATAGACACCAAGTACTTGGCTGGTGGTCGGGAGACTGTGAACTTTCAGAGCTGCTGCTGCCTGTGTAGGGATCTCGGAGCCGGGATCCTTGCAGGGATGCTCCGGAGAGGAAGAATCCAGCAGGACCCAACTGGCCCAGGGTGAGGTCTGAGCAGCGGGGAGGTCTTCCCAGGAAAGGAGCTCATCCTTCCCTGGGTCATAATTCAGAGCACAGGCTGGGAGCCAGACTGCTGGGGTTCAAGTCGTGGCTCTACCAGCGTGGCCTTGGGAAGTACCAAATCTCAGCCTCAGTGTCCCCATCTTTGGAACGCTGGTGACGATCTCCGCTCACATGAGCGCGCATGTGTCAGAGTCCCTGGTGCGCTGCCTGGCTGTACTAGACGTTTCTGCTGATAGGGTTTCCCTGCCCTTTTGGTCCTCTTTGGTTTTCTCGGAAGCCAGGAGGTCCCTGGTAGGAAGATGAGGATCAGCGTTTTCCATGGGAAGATTCAACATCAGTCAGCCTCTAGAATTTTCTCTACACAAACTGGTTAAAGTCGAGATAATTGTCTGTATTCTCAGAACCTTTCTTTTCCTGTAAAAAAAAAAAAAATAAAGAGAAAAGAACCATCAGACACAAAGAATGTGTGTGTGTATGAGCAGTGCTGCTGGTTGGACTGAGGTGGGGAGGAGGGGAGATGGGATGAGAGGCTGTCACAAGGGAATCCACGCCGTCCTTCTGCAGGTGCTGAGCACTCAGGCTCCTCGCAGACGTTCATAGAAATTGTGTTTTTCACTGCCGTCCTCAGCCTTTGTGCAATGAGTGGGGTGGGCCCCCAAGCCAGGCCCTGCCATGGGCCCCCTACGGGCCACTTCCTCTGGGTTTCAGTGACTCGCTTATCAGCCGGCCCCATGCGCGTCTATTTCTGGTCCGGCTACAAATAGTATGGATCCTGGTGGAGGGAGGAGCCCAGGGTTGGCTCCTAGAATGGAGAAGCAGCCCGCGGGGAAGGGTGAGGGATGCTGTCCCCAGTGTCCCCCAGGGGAGACCGTGCTCGGGGCCCTGGCAAAGCACGATTTCCAGGCACTGCCCCGGAACGCGAGCGGGTGGTGCGAGCATCCTTCCCTTCAGAGTTCCTTTCCAGTCTTTCTGATCACATCAGGGAGAACATCTGTTTGGTACTAGCGTGGTCTGTTTGTTTCTTTCTTAATACTCTTAGCTGAAATTTTATTGAGATCGTTGAAGATTCATCTCTATGCGGACTACTCAGTTTCCCCCAGTGGTAACATCTTGCAAAATCGTAGTGTAACATCACAGCCAGGACACTGGCACTGATTCAGTCCACTACCCATCTTACTCGGATTTCCCCAGTTTTCTTTATACTGTGTGTGTGTGTGTGTGTGTGTGTGTGTTTATTCTGTGCAATTTTATCCCATGGGTAGGTTCGTGTATACCCCATCACACTCAAGATATTGAAGTTCCATCACCACCAGAATCCCTCTTAATAACCATACCCACCTCCATTTATAAAATTTGAACATGTCTCATTTCGAAAGGCACAAAGGCATAAGTTTTCTTCAGTAACATAAGATACCTATGGTAAAATGCAAGTGAGGTGAGCAAGAGCTCAAATTTACGTGTGTCCAGCTCAGTGGCCACTGTCCCCACGAGGTAACTACCGCTTTGCTTCTGTGTCCTTCTGTGAGTCTTACTACGGCCAGCTCAGCCTCATGCCCTCTAACACGCCTGCTCTTGTCCTCTTATAACTCAAAAGCACACAAGGGTTTCCTTTTAGTATTAACTGGTTCTAGGCAGAATTTAATATCGTTCTGTTTCCATTGACTATGTTATTTTACTATTCCTATAGTATACACTGGGTGGGACTGGTTTTCTTTTTACCAAAGACATAAACTCATTCTTAAAATACATCTGTGTAAGTGAAAAAGGAGAGTTGATTTAAAGATAATTGTCAGACAGACAGTGCCAGCGCTGTTCAGATACGGCACACTTGACAAAGTTGATAATCAAATGACTGATGTTTGAGAAAGTGTCAGAAGCACGTACAGCACCAAAAGAATCTGAAACCAAAAACTGGTTGATCCGTTGAGGGGAAAGTTTATATGCAGGCTTTGTCCAATGAAGGCCTTCTGTGTAATCTTGATTCATGGTACTGGTTTAAGGCAAAGCATATTAAAATTTTAATAGGTTGGGCATAAGGCAGTGAGTCCTTCCTTCAGTGCCTTAATGATTTTTGAAATATCTGCACACCACCTGTTTTACATACCTAATACATATTTGAAAAGAACTCTTTTTAACTTAAGTCTGTAGAGAAGAAACTTTGATCTCACAGTTTAGAGGCTGCTAGATCTGTATTTTTCCAATTCGTATTAAAATACATCACAATTAAGACATTAAAAAAAGGTAGGTACTCTTAAAATCATCTCCCATGTCACACGCATGGGATTTTTCTCATTTCGTTTCCAGCAGGAAGGAGGAAACATCAAATTTAATTGACACTAAAGCAATGAGTATTTAAATACTTATATTTGTTGGTTCGTTAGTGTTTGAGGTTTTAGCTGACCAGTTTATAAGGCTCCTCTTTCTCTCATCTTCTCCTGAGTTTGGACACAATTAAGAGCTGAAACACAGGTAGCTCATAACTGGCTATGAGAAGGTTTGCTCTGTGTTTGAGCTACCTTAAGAGTCTGGTTTAGAACTGACTTCTGACCCCTGACCTCTGACCTGCTCACACAGTCACTGGCGCTGTTGGATGTCCATTCTGTGTGGCATGGAGTAGGGCAGGGCATGTGGTTCCTGGAGGATAGATTGGACCAGAGCTGGACCAGGAGCCTGAGCTGGACAAGCCCAGTTCCTTCTTCCAGACTCTGCTGTCTGAGAGTGTTCCCTGCTCCCCGGGGGGAGAGGTTCCCTGGAGTGAAGAGAAGGCCAGTCGGTTTCTCCAGGATCACTTAAAACTCTTACTAAACACCCATAAAACAGTCCTTCAAACCTTTCTGCATGGATACAAAGCATTCCAGCATCAGCTAAATAATCATGCATGCTGTTGTTCTGGAAAAGTCTCTATATGGAAGCATGAGGCTTTATATTCTCTGCTAGCTGTCAGCACAGTCTCATCCATTGTTATGTTTTCAACAAGGAAGTTGAGAGCAGCTCCCCTCCGTCCCCAACTCTAGGCTGTAAAATAATTTTTGATATCAGACATTCATAGAACAGTTGACATTTTACCAAGTTCTTTCAAGTCTATCTACCTGTACGATGGATATTATTTCCCCATTTTACCGATGAGAAGGTAGAGGCTAAGCGAGAATAAAGAAACCTGTCCGAAGGTGCGTAGCTGGTACAGGTAGAGTGCAACTTGAAGCACGTGTCTCCTAGGTTCTTTTAAGATTGGGCTCTTTCTCCTCTCCCACGTTGAACCTCTTGTAACTGTGTGTTCTGTGGTGCATCTCAGCTTTTATCTGACTTCAAGGTCAGATGCTGCTGTGTATGTGAAATAACCCCACACCCTTGGTTTTTTAAAGAAGGGTCCTTCATTGAGACAGAGCAGCACTGAGACAAAGTGAAACCACTGGCAGTGGTGAAGGTGTTGTTGAAAGATGCTATGAAAGAACATTCATCCCAATAGCTCAACTAACCCTGACTGTGAGACCTCCTGGGGTCCACGGCTGGTTTTATGTAATGTAACTTTATGTGTTTGCAGAGCAGCTCAGGGAAGGAGATACTGTTACCACTGTGAGTGCAGGTGAGGAAATTGCAGAGAGAAGGGAGGTGACTTGCCCAAGCTCCCAGGTATCTTTGGGGAGCAGAGCTGGGATTTGAACCAGGGTCTCTGGAACCTGGGACTCCTTCCAGGCCTTTCTGCTCCCCCCTTCACCAGAATAACTACAGCCTTCATAACTCAGCCAATATGCATGCCCTCAAGGAGCCTTTCTTCCCTTTGCTGGGAAGAAGCCCACATGTAGACTTGATTTTGCTCCTTTGAGGTGTTTAGCGTGCTGGTAGGTTTACATGCTCGTGTGCCAGTTTGAACAAGGTCAGTCCTCCCTTCCAGGCTCTGAGCGAGCGAGGACGGAGACCGTGCCTGTTGGTTTCATTCCAGCACTCAGTGAGATGCTCACTACCTACCTGGTTGGTGGAATGACAGAAAGACGGACAGGAGGGTGGCAGGTGTGTGCAGGAAGGTGCCCGAGCCTTGTCTGTCCCTCTTCCTTTTGGGTGCAGCTGGAGCTTCCTTGAAGATGCTTTGTTAAGCTTACTGGTGGGTGGTGCCGCTTGAGGTCAAGTGAGGAAATTGGGGGAAAGGCCATGTGAGGGTAGGAGGATGTCCCAGGCGCGGGGTGGGGCAGCAAGAGAGCAGCCCAGAGTCAGTAGTGGAGGAGGAAGGAGACAGGAGTTGAAGAACAGGGGCATGGGGACAACTGACAAAGAGGGCAGAAACCCCCAGTGTGCGTCTGCAGGTGATGGGTGGGGAGAGGGGCCGGCCCCGCGGAAGACCCGCGGTGATGCCGGGAAGGGGGGTGCTGTGCAGAGACGAGGCTTGGCTTCTGTGGCTGTGTTATCTCACTTCTTCAAGCAGGAAGCACGGCTGCAGGGCCCGACCGCATGAGCGCGCGCGGCCCAGGCTCTGGCCGCCAGAGCTGACTTGGAAGGTAAAGTTGGTCCTCTTATTGACTCCCGTGCCCTTGGCCAGAATTTCAACCGGTGCAGGTCAAGCTCCTCTTGTCACCATTTGCCCGTCACCCTTCCCACAAGTTAGCCCTATCGTCAGCACATTGGTGGGAATCTCTTTTTCTTTTAACCTTTTCTCACGCTTTTACACACGTATGTGCACATATATAAATACAGGTTAGCCAAGCCTAATGCATCCCTGAAAGTACGACGGGGAGCATCTTTCTTTGGGTAGTGGTGTATTATGCCGTATCACATGGATGCAAGTGGTGGTACGTTACCAACAGCTCGAAAAAACCCAACCCATTTCCCCAAGATTGCTTAACACCCTTCAACACCTAGAAACCAGCCCATCAGATATTTCTGCAAGAATATAAGGCAACAAATACCTCATGATGTAATGCTTTACTGAACTTATTAGTCGTACCTATGATACTGCACAGTATTGGTTCTGAATTTTGATTTTTTTCTGTCCTGTAACTACTTTGTAACTTAATAGAAATGACAATGAAATCTGTTAAGAATACTGAGGAGATCATCTTGACGGTGGTTGGTAGTTGCTTGTCAGAGGTAAACGCTAGGGCTGAACAGGGTGGGCAGGACACAGGCTTTGCTGCGTGATGATTTTCAGCACTGAGAGCCCTGGACGTGTTCCTCTGCAAGGCAGACTGATACGCAGCAGTATTTTCACAGGTGCCTGCACGTGAACGTCCTGCAGCAGGTGTCTGATCTGGGTGGTGCGTTTCAGGTAAAAAACATGTTTGCAAGCTATGGTAGATATTCCTATAGTGAGCATATGAATAGCAGCAAGCACCTGTCTATAGCATGTGCCTGCATGTGGGGTGCATACGTGTGGACCCACACGTGCACAGATGAACGCACACAAACCTGGTATCCTGTTCACGTAAGCTGTTGTGGAGCTTCTCCACATCACTACATAAGAATCTGCCTCTTCCATATCCACAACAGATAAATTGAGAGACTGTGTTTTGTCTTAGGCCTTATATAAGTCCAGCTTTATCCCATTGCATTAATAATTTAAAAAATGGTAGCTAATGAGCACTTAAAAGTTACTACATCTTTATTAGTTAAAATTACCAGGCACTGTTTTAATTCACATGCACGCACGCATGCACGCACACTTATAGACCCACTTTCGTTTAATCCTCAAAGAACACCATGTGGGGAAACCATTATTTTTCCTAATGTTCATGTGAGGAAACAGAGGCACAAAGAGGTGAAGTGCTGCCTGAAACCACCCTCCAGATTCGAACCCAGGTGGACTGTTCTAGAGTCTGTCTGCTCACCACCAGCCTTGGGCTTGTCGTAACCTGGGGGACCCCGGGCAACACGTGCACGCACACCCCCAGCACTAGGGTTTTATTCCAGCGACGGGTCTGAAAGGCGGTTTGGGGTTAACCTGCCTGAGTGCAGCCAGTCTTACCCCCGCTTGCTGCTCCGCAGCTTGATGTGGTGGGACCACCCTTCAGCAAGGTGATGCAAGGTCAAGTGATGGGCACGTCAACGGAAATGCCCAAGGGGCCCCTGCAGACTCTGCCCATTAGCAAATAGAAAACCGCTGCGCCTGGCCAGGGATTTCCTTCCTGACTTCCTGGCGCTCCTGGTAATCAAGGGGGTGGCCAGAGAGTAGGCGCCTCTGTGTGTCTGGAGATGGCCTCTGCTTGCCCAGAAGGCCTGGGCGTGGTGGTGACAGCTGTGAAGGGCTTGATGGTGGCTCACCTGCGTACGAGTGCCGTCACCGGCCCGGGTTGGCGGCTGGTCAGCCGCGTGGCGTGAAGGGGGCACATCACGGTTACGCCTGTAGCCCTGAGGGTATAGTCAATAGAGGACCGTTTCTACTCCTACCGGAAACCTGAGATAACTGGAAACGGGTGTTCCCGAAGAAACCTGTATGTTCAAACAGAAACCTGTATGTGGATGTTCACAGCTGTACCATTTACAATAACCGAAAGGTGGAACCAATCCAAGTGTCCATCCGTGGATAAATGGGTAGACCCAGTCCATACAATGGGATGTTATTCGTTCATAAAAATGAAGTATTGACATGTGCTACCACACAGAGGAACCTCAAAGATATCTGCCAAGTGAATTTAAAAGCCAGACATAAAAGACCACATATCGTATGCCTCTGTTTATATGAAACGTCCAGAATGGGCAAGTCTTTGTAGACTGAACATAGATGAGTGGTTTCCAGGGGCTGCTGTGGGATGAGTGGGGAATGTGAAGGCCGAAGGGTATGGGTTTCTTTTTGTGGAGATGAAAATGTTCTAACATTGCCTCTGGTGGTTTCACAGGTCTGTGAATATACTAAAAGCCATTGAATTGTATACTTTTTGTGGATGACTTGTATGGTATGTGAACTATATCTTAATAAAGCTGTTACATTAAAAGGAGAGAGTGAGCGAGAGAGAGCACTGATACCTGTAATTCTAGAACCACCTGCTGCTCTGGGATACCTTTGGGGCTACAGAATGTACAGGGGCAGTAACCTCTCGTTCTGCCCCTGTGTCGCATCTCTCCTGGGGGAGCCCAGAGATGCTGTTCTCTTCAGTAACTGGGGCTTGTCCACACCTCCCACGGTTCTGCCTGAACTGGAGAGACACTGCAACTTTGACCCCTCGAACATCTGATCCCCGAGTTCCGTGGGAGTGGCACAGAAACTACCGGATCAATAACCTGATAAAGCAGAGGATGCTGAGGCCTGAGCCTGATGCCCTAGTAGTCACCGCTGCACATCAAAGGCACTTTGCTGTGAGTGACGCGGCCCTCTGCCTGAGGCCTGGGGAGTTGAGGCCCCCAGAAACAGCCTTCAAACAGCAGCAGGTGGAGGTCGGGGGATGAACAACCCAGCTCCCTCTCTCCTCGGTGGGACAAACTCTAAGGGGCTCCCAGATCCCCGTGGGATCAGCCTCCGATGCCCCCAGGGTACCAGCTTGATGACATAGCAACCTCCTTATCAGCAGCTTCCCTTCTCCGTCTCACTTCCCCGCTCCTCTGCTGGCGTTTCCTGGGATCAGCTTCCGGATAAACTGCATGCACTCAAATCCTTGACTCAGTATCTGCCTCTGGGGGAAGCCAAGCCAAGACACCCGGGAACCCTTATCTTTTATTCCACGCAGCAATCTGAGTTTCTGCTCTGATGCAAGCGGCTATAAGGCTCTGGTGGTGAACAGGGCGGACACGACCCTTGTCCTCCTGGGGCTTAGAGGAGAGAGCAGATAGGCAGTAAACAAATAAATCCATAAATGTGGATGATGCCGGTGGGAGCTTTATAGCACAGATATAAAAATAACAGGCTGGATAAGTGCAGGGCGGGGGAGAAGGAAGGCGGTGCTGAGAAGTCACTTAAATGAGATCTGGCGTGGTCAGGAGGCCCATGTGTGGTGGGACTTGCTGGCGGAGTGTGGTGGCCAGAAGGCTGCGTGTCCTAATGTGGCTTCTCAGAGTCGCCTGCTTGACCATGAGAAGCAACATAAAGGTTGAAATCCTGGCTCTTCCACTTGCCGGCTGCTGACCCTGGCCAAAGTACTCCACTTCGCCATGCCTGTTTCCTCATCTGTGTAATAGGGACAGTCATGGGAGAACAAGAGGCCAGCCTGCCTGCCTCCGGGAGACTCACTTTCCTGGTGTGACCCATGCTTCAGAGCCCCAAGCCACCAGGCTGAAGCCCGTCCCCTGCTGGAACCACAGCCTTGTGTTAGCTTTCTTCTCCTGCCCCATCTACTCCTGCAGTCCTTTCTCCTTTGACCACCACCCCCTCAACCTCCCCAATAAAAACCTAAGAAAGGATCCGTGCCTCAGGCTTGTCTTCCAGGGAACTGACCTGCGGCACGCTCAGAGGTCCAGCACTGTGCCTGGCACAGAGTAAGTGCTGTGGAAGAGTTGTACAGGGTTATGCTGCCTTTGTTTTTATCCTCATGGAGGAAGCTAGCGTGTCTGTAAGACCTTTAGGGAGATCAGGACTGTGTACATCCAGCAGAATGTCTGGCTGACAGTTAAATGGGTGGTGCAGAAATACTCTGCCTTCATGGATAGAAAGACTCAGTGTGTCATTTCGCAACTTGATGTGGAGTCAGCACAGTAGAAATCAGGATCCCGGCAAGTTATTCCTCGATGTTGACAATCTGATCCTCAAGTTTATGTGGAGAGGCAGAACACCCGGAACAGCCAGTACAGTATTGAAGAAAAGCAAAGTCAGAGGAGTCTGCTGCCCCACTCTGAGACTTACTGTAAAGCCCTCGTTATCAAGACGGTGAGGTATTGGGGAAATAATAGACAATTAGATCAATGGCATAGCAGAGAGAGACCAGAAATAGACCCATGCAAATCACCAACTGATCTTTGACAGTGGAGCAAAGGCAGTCCAGTGGAGAAAGCATAGTCTTATCAGGAGAATGACAAATAAGCCAGTACTTATCTGGGGAGAAGAAAAGGGGAAGTGATCAGGATGATGTCATGGAGGCGACCAGTCCTGCCATGAGGGTGGATGCCTGCGGCCCTTCCCTGTGACAGGGCTGGCCTCCAGAAGATGCTTGCTTGCCCTGAAGTGAAGGGCGGTGTAGGGGTGATCAAGGCTGCTTGCATCCTCAGAGTGGCTGTTTATAGTTCATTCTCTTCCCGTCTCCCATGTTTCTTTCTCTGACTTTGTACGTTGCATGGTTGCATCTCTCTCCCTCCTCATCTGGGTGGCTTGTCTTCTGTTCAGGTCTGGTTGTCTCTGCCCCTCTTGTACCCTGTTTGGGTGTCTCCATTTGTGTGTGTTCATATCTGTGTGTGTGTGTGTCTCCCTGTCTCCCCCTCTGTCCCCCCCTCTGTCCCATCTCCAGTTCTGTCCCCACGTCCCCATCTCTCTCTGTCCCCTTCCTCTTTCAACAGCTGTGTAGCAGTCGCTCTGCTAGGGGTGGGGATACGTGGTCAGGAAAGATGCACCATCTAGGGAAGGGGCTATGAATCCATGATTCACACTGCTAAGCACGTGGCCTCTGTTCGGTGCTGTGGGGGAGAGGAGCTTGGTGTGTGGAATAGCAGGAGTTAGAGGGTGTTCTGTGCATCTGATGGTGATTGAGCTGAAACTGGGAGGGAGAACATGGAGCTAACCAGGCTAAGAGCATCCCCAGCAGAGCCAGCAGCAGGTGCTGGTGTCCTGTGGGGCAGTGAGCACGAGCCATTGGCTGGTCTGGCTGGAGCAGGGGCAGTGAAGATGCACAGCTGGTCCAGATGGGGTTGGCGCAGGCATCACACAGCCTTGGTTCTTCGTCCTAACAGCACTGGGATGCCATGGGCAGGTTCGAAGCTCAGGGGTGGCTTGAGCATGTCTTCATTTCATAAAAGAGACTCTGGGGGTAGCTCCTGGCTGGGACTTGGATTATGGTGTTGGCCCTGGGAATGCATAGAAGATAGATTCAAGAGTGATTTAGAAGGAATTGATAAGACTTGGTGATTGCCTGAAGACAGTGTTACCTTATCTGAACTTTTTTTCTTTAGTCATGAACACATCAAATTTTTATTAAAATTTTGCTGTAAGGAAAAAAGCTCACAGTTGGCCAATTCAGAAATTCCCTCTTAGAGATATTTTATGGGAAAAGAGAATGGTTAGATAATCATTGTTAGACTAGCTAGGAAAAAAGAGTGTTGCTTAAAGTCACTAGACTCTTGACTGGCATTCAGCTGGGTGGGTAAGTAACTAATTTCTGCGAACAAACATTGATACCTTAGATGTTCTCAGATAACTGCTAAAGCAGGTACGTCAGCACTGCTGATGTAACCTCCCAGAAGGCTGTGAGTCTGCGTGCACACAAAGGTGTGTTTTGTTGTTAGTTTTTGAGGAGTCAGGGTAAAGAGAAGAGATATTCCCAGGTTTCAGGGTTGGATGAAGAGTGGGGATATGTCTCCCACCTCTCTGCCTGCCAAGGTTTAGGGATCCCCCCCCGATACTAGGACCACCCATAATTGACAAGTGTTTTTAAAAACTTTTTCGTTTGAAATAATTTCAGACTCATGATGACATTACAAAAATAATACAGAGTTTCTGTGTACCATTCATCTAGTTTCCCCCTGTGATAACATCTTTCAAAACCATAGTTATCAAACCCAGGAAATTGATGCTGGTAAAATATTATTAAACTACAGACCTTAATTAGTTTTTTTTTAATTTATTTTTTATTGAAGTATAGTTGAATTACAGTGTGTTAATTACGGCTGTACAACAAAGTGACTCAGTTATACATATATATACACGTTCTTTTTCATATTCTTTTCCATTACAGTTCATCACAGGATATTGAATATAGTTCCCTGTGCTCTGCAGTAGACTTTGTTGTTTATCCATTCTATATATAATAGTTGGCATCTGCTAACCCCAAACTCCCAATCCAACACTTTCCCATCCCCCTCCCCCTCTGCAACCACCAGTCTATTCTCTTTGTCCCTGAATTCTGTTTCTCTTCCGTAGATAGGTTCATTTGTGTCATATTTTAGGTTCCACATGTAAGTGATATCATATGATATTTGTCTTTCTCTGTCTGACTCACTTCACTTAGTATGATAGTCTCTAGTTGCATCCATGTTGCTGCAAATGGCATCATTTCATTCTTTTTTATGGCTGAGTAGTCAGACCTTAATTAGTCTGCACCATTTTTTGTGTGGATTCAATTTCTGTCTGTTTTTGTTTTGGTGTGTAGTTTTAAGGAATTTTCTCACATGTTCAGACTTGTGTAGCCACCGCCACACACAGGGTACAGAACAAACGCTGTTTATTTAAACATGACTCTTGTCCCCCAGACTGTTTTCAATCCAGCTAGATCCATGGTGAGAAAGCGAAAAGCTTTAGGTTCATTCCATCCCCTTCCTCCCCTAATGTAATTCTCTGTCCCCTCCTCCTGCTGTTACCTGCGATTGGCCCTGAACCTTTCCTGCCGTTTCACCTCTGACCCTAACATGCCTTTGTTCACTTGGGTCTGTGTGCTTCCTCCATCCCAGGTCAAAGTTGAGGTCTCCTTCTCTACCCTCTCATTTCTAGGAATACCTCTTTTTCCTGTTTCCCTGTTCAGTGCAAGAACAGAGATGTACGTCCCAGGGTTTTCATGGTTGCATGAAACAGAAACTCCTTTACCACTAACCAAAGCAAAAAAGAGAATTTATTGGGTCACACGGGGGGCGTGCTGCAGCACAGAAGTGGCTCCAAGGCCACATGGACCCAGGGGTTCAGTGGTGCCTCAGGGCTGAATCTTTGCTTTCTGCCTGGCCGGTGACGTGGACCCGTCTACCCCTAGACTCAAATTCTGTCAGCCTGGCAGCAGCTGAAATTTGATGACTTTGAGGAATAGCTTTGGCTGAATCATTGCAGGAGGATGCTGATGGGCCCAGCTTAGGTCATGTGCTCATCCCCGAAGCCATCCCTGTGCCTGCGGTGGGGCAGCTCGGTCCTTTCTGGGACCCTTGGCCTCTCCTCTGGCTTGTTGTGGTGGGAGCTGGGGGTGGGGGTGGGTCATCGTTACCTCAAGCACGTGAGATGGGTCCATCCCGGGAAAAGGTGCCTTTTTGGAAGGCAGCTGTGCCCACCACTATACCACCAACGCACATGAAAAGGTGCTTTTTTGACAGAAGAAAGGGAGGAAGGGATGGATGGACTTGTCACTCTGTGACACTCATTAGTGCACGGGACATCCTATGGCAGGAACGAGGGCTTCCCTTGCATCAGGTGGCCATCCTGTGAGGGGAGGGGGTCATTCTTGGCCCAAGTGGCCACCCTATGTGAGTGGGTCACCCTTGGATCAGATGGCCATCTTTTGGGGGCGGGTCACCCTTGGGTCAGGGACCATCCTGGCCAGGTAGGTTTTGGCTCGGAGTGCGTTGGCATCATGTGGCAGCAAGGGTTCTAGGGAGGATGGGTTTTCTCTTTTTCTGTCATCTGTTGCTGCACAACGGCTCCCCCAGTACTTAGTGGCTCAGAACAACAAGCATTTCATTACTTGCACATAATCCCGCAAGCTGGGCAGGGCTGCAGGGCTGGCCCAGCTTGTCTTCACCCTGGGGAGTGAAGAGCTGGGCTGTGTGTGTCTGGGGTGCAGGCATGTGGCTGCAGCCTCGGGTGGAGTGAACTCCAGCTTCTGATTGGCTGTTGTGAATCTTCCTTCAGTGGACATCATGGAAATAAAGGAAATACGCCCAGGGAAGAACTCCAAGGACTTCGAGCGTGCGAAAGCGGTCCGCCAGAAGGAGGAGTGCTGCTTCACCATCTTGTACGGCACCCAGTTCGTCCTCAGCACACTCAGCCTAGCAGGTGGGTGCATGCTGTGTGCTTTGCTCCCTCCCCGGTCCTCGGTTTGCTTCCTAGAAATCTCTCTAGCTGGGTGGATGCTCACACCTGCCCACCCACTAATGCGTGTTTTGGGGCATCATGGTTTTGAATCCTAACCCTGCCCCTTTCTAGCTGTGTGACTTTGGGTCAGGGACTCAGCCTCTCTGAGCTGCAGTTTGCTCAGCTGTGAAACGGGGAGACCAGTCATGCTGACTTCACTGGGATGTTGGAAGGATTATGTTAAGGGCCTGCCTGGCTTGCGCTGAGAGCTGAAGGCAGAGTGCATTGTTCATCCAGCGGAGTCTGGCCTGCACCATTCATTCAGCTTAACTGATTCGAAGGAACTGTCCCGAAATCTTCTATCTCGCACACGTAAACAAGCACACACACAGTACACACACACGTGCACACACGTAGACACGTGTATCTGGAGGCGAGATTTCTGGCTGTCCCTGTGAATCCACCAGGAAGTCAGAGAGGCCTCGAGCGGCCAGGAGAAGAGCTGTGAAAAAGCTCAGGCACTTTGCTCAGGGGAAGAAGCTTGTAGCTGCTTTCAGGTCTAATCCCAGAATTTATTGACTTAGAACTTGCTGTGCAGTCATGACTGACGAGAGAGAAAATAAGGAACATTAAAAGTAGACTAAAGTGGGGGGGGAACTGTGAAAGCTGAGTAGTGTCAGGGACATTTAATTCAGGGTCAGATAGGGACTTCCCTGGTGGTCCAGTGGTTAGGACTCTGAGCTTCCATGGCAGGGGGCCCGGGTCTGATCCCTGGCCAGGGAACTAAGATCCTGCAGGTTGTGCAGCACGGCCAAGAAAAAAGTGAAAAGACAACCCACAATATAGAGAAAAAATTGCAACTCATGTACCTGATAAAAAAAAAACTTAACTAGAATATTTAAGAACTATTACAACTCAGTTATAAAAGACATATAATTTAGGGTCAGGTAGCTCTCATTGGTTTAATTTCTCATTCGTGCTTTCATCAGGCATCTTTTGAGCATATGCTCTGTGCCAGGTTGTGCTAGATGTCAGTGGGGCTCTAAAAAGGAGTAAAACCCAGTTGCTGCCTTTAACGAGCTCACAGTCTACTTGGGGAGGCAGATGTGTGGACAGAAACTTAGAGTACTCTGTGATTAGAGCCGTAGTCGAAACATAATACAGTGTCCTGGAGGAATACAGAGTGCCTAGTTCCCTGGAAGGCTTTGCAGGGGAGGTGACTTTTAAACTGGGTTTTGAGGCATCAGTAGGAGTTGGGAGGAAAGAGGGAGGATGGTCCAGGGAGAGGGCATTGTGTGTGCCAGGGCTTGGAGGAGGGAAATTCGAAACCTTGATGTAGGAAGTGATGGGTGAATGTCTGCTTGATGGTGTGTGGCGGGAGGCAGAGATGGGGCAGGAGAGAGGGGCCCGTGACCTTTCAGAGCTTTGTCCACTTAGCTCCCCTGCAGGCTGAAGCCTGGTTGCTGTTCTTGGTAGGGAGGCCATGAAAGCCCAAGCAAGACGTGGAGTGCAGGATGCCAGCTTGATGTCTGGATCCCAGCTTCTCCCTTAACTGGCTCTGGGACTGGTCCCTTCGCCCTTCTGAGCCGTAGTTTTCTCCTCATCCACATGGGAAGAGTGAGAGCAGAAACCTTGGTGTGCTCTGTCTAGACCTGCAAGGTCCCTGGTGGTTTGGGGATGTTTAATAGGTGGATCAGGTGTTTGCACTGTCAGCTCCATTTTGCTGGTGAGGAAACGAGGCACAGAGAGGTTAAGCAACCAGCTGAACATCAGTCCTGAAGCGGTGCCGTGGGACTTGGTGATGGTGCCAAGCTCTTAACCAGCGCTTGTTGCCACTTCCCTTCCAGGCATCAGCATCGCCTACTTTCCACCCCTCTCTCTGGCCTTGACTGGAAACGGGGGGAGATGCTGAGGGCTGCTCGGGATTGTGGTGCGAGTTATCCCAGGTCCTGCCTCTTGTTCATTAGCGTAGGGCTAAAGCTAAAGCTCTTCTCAAACGTCTCCGGCTCGTGAGCCCTGAGGTAGGAGGCTCACCCTGGGCATACGGCCTCATCTCAGAGAATGGCAGGTCCTGGGGACCGGCACAGGCTCCTCCCATCCCCACGGTCTGTGTGGGGCCGGGGAGGCAGGGGTGAGGGTGCCTAAGCTGAGGTCTGTCTTCCCAGGGAGTAACACAGCATTTCTGTCCCCTCCCCTCTCCAGCCGACTCCAAAGAAGATGCAACCAAGTGGCTCTCCGGCTTGAAGATCTTACACCAGGAAGTGATGAGTGCGTCCACACCCACGGTCATCGAGAGGTAATGGCTTTGGCCTGTTTATCTCTGTATCCACTCACTCAGGCATTTATTCTGCTCCCTTTAGCCAATATGGCAAAAGAAACAAAAGGGGGACATCTCATCTTGGAGGCTCATTGAATGTCCTGTATGCAGTAGGTGCCTAAGAGTGGCTGTGGACTCTCCAACGTCTCAGAGAAAACCTGTCTCAGTGCTGGGCCTTGGCCTTGGCCGGCTGGGGTGAGGAGTGCATGGGGGCTGAGACAGAAGCTCATACTGGTGTTGGGTTTGAGGGGAGGGCCCGAGGCTTGTTTCTTAAAGGATTTAAGAAGGGATGAAGCCGACTGATCAAAGGACCTCAGGCTTGAAGTCCGGGATGTTCCGCCTGCCACTCCCTCTGGGTGGGATTGGTGTGTGGATTACTATCCCTCCAGCAAACCAAAGCCCTCGTCATTCCACCATTTTTCTTACCAGCTTTTGGGGGATTAAAGTATTATCAGAGGGAGTTGTCCGTTTAAAGATTGCCAGCCTCTGTCAGAGGGGTCTCTTGGCTCAGCTGGGGCATTTCAGCCACAAGGAGAAACTGCTTCTTCCCAAGTCGCCTGAGTTAGAAAGTTGGAAAATCTTCCTTTTTGGTTCCAGTTTGCTTTGTCCCATCCTGTAGAACTCACTTAGACTTGTGCTGTTTTCTAACTTTTTCTCTCATTCTTTGTCTCAACTCTCTTCCCAGTTGGTTGAGAAAGCAGATTTATTCTGTGGATCAAACCAGAAGAAACAGGTAAGACTCACTCACAGTTTTGTGGTTTTCTCCCGATCCGTTTGGACCCTGATGTTCATCCTTTCTTTCAACATTCCAGGGGGGGGTTGGGGTGAGTTCTGTGCTGTGGAAAGGTCCTCATGAAGTTAGGTTTGACTTACAAGGGGCCGGACTCAGTGCTAGGTGGCGGGGGTCATGGTGACAGAATCTCCACCCGTGTGGGGCCTCGTTGCAGTGGAAAATTCCTGTGCATCTGCAGAGATGACTTCTCTGCCTTGGAGCACTTGGACCACGTCCTCTAGGCCTTCACATTTGAGCACCTTCTGTGTCCCGGGGAGAAACAGGATCACCACGGTGCCTGCCCTTCCTTTGTGGTGAGAGAGAGATTGACCATAAAGAGGTAAACCCGGTGCAGTAGGGATGGTTGTAAGCGCTGGGCGGACGCGAGTCGGGTGATGCGATAACGTGTCATTCAGCGACCTTGACTGGTTTACTGAGCAGCCTGTCTTGGAGGGGTTCCCTGTTGACACACACAATGCTCTATGCCAGACATTTTTGCATCAAATGTGGTTTCTCCTTGGATGGATGCAGTGTAATTCTCTTACTGGTGAGAAATCATTTCCTTCTTGATGGACGTGAAGTTGTTCCTGGTCCTTTATTATCATGCTATGAAAGCCTTCAGGTCTCCCTTTTTGTGAACGTATGTGATGAGGGTATAAGCAGGATAAATTCCTAGAAGAGTAATTCCAGCAGCCAGGTGTCATTGGGTCTTAAGATTTTTGAGAGAGATGGTAGCAATTTCTGTTTCTACCAGTGGTGCAAGAAAGTACTTGTTTCCCTGTGTCACCTGACCCTGACCTTTATTAATCTGATGGGTGAAAGGCAACAGCGGATTTTGGCTTAAATTTATGTTTCCTTATTTATGGACGAGGTTAAACATCCTCTCCATTTTTAAGGTCATGACCCAGTTCTTGTTAATAATGTAATGATGGAAACCGCCACTTATAGAGCACCCCGCATGCCAGGCACTGTGTTCATCATGTGACAATTATTGTATCATTTTAGCCTCACATCAGACCTCCTTGAAAACCTTTAGGTGTTTTTCCTCCCTTCCCTTCTCCATTAAGAGGTGTCTACAATGTAAATGAGGCAACAAGTAACCTCTACAACTCTTCGCTCTTGTTCCTGAAAGTCTTTCCATCTCTAAGGCATTTTGGTGTCAGGCTGGTGTCACCCATCACTTGTTGATTTCAGAGCCTCTGTGGTCTCTTGTACACATGCCCCATGGGATGATTTGCAAACAGGAACCACAAAGCGGTGACAAGTTTGGTGATGTTGTTAGGTCAGCCGGCAGCTCACTCCACGTCTCTGTCCATCTGCCTTTCCCTCCCTCCTTCCTCCTCCTCTTGGCCAGCGTTCACTGTGGTCCCACATCCCGGGCTCGGCCCCCGTGTTGTGAAGGTGGATCAAACGAGGTCCCGCGTTGGGGGATTTTGTACACACTGGTCTCTTTCAGCCTCAGAGGTGGAGCCTCCCATGACTGTTTGCTTTCTCTGTGGCTTCAGGGTGATTCACAGCTGAGGTTGGCACAGGGTTGAGAAGGAGCCCTCCTGGGCCCTCTCTCCGCAGGGTAGGATACAGCGTTGTTGATCTGGGCCTGAAGTCCGCTTCTCCATCTTCTGTTGTCAAGAAATGGAAGCCTCCCTCCGGCTCTCTCGCTCAGAATGGATTCTTGCAAGTCCTTCACGGAGAAGTCCTTTCCAGAACCTTCGGCAGAGAGCAAGTCTGTCTCTGGCCTTGATTCCTTGTTTGCTGCTTAACCGATCCTGCTCCCCGACCTCCCTTCCGGTGGGCCGAGCCCTGCTGCTCTGTCAACGCGTGGAAAATCCCACCTTTCCTGTGGTTCTGTGAGGCCTGGAGGGAGCTTTCCTAAAGGAACTGTGACCAAGGTGCCAGCGAAAGAGCAGCTGACGTCTGCCAATTTCCCTTCCTTTCCCGTCGCCCACACTAAGCGTGTTTCCTGCAGGAAAACAAAGGAGCCGCAGCAGCAGGGAAAGTGTCCCGGGGCCGGGAGGCAGGCTGTGGGCTGGCGCGGCGCGGGCAGGGCCAGATCCTGGGTTGTTCTTGGCCTGAGCGCGTTTCGCTTTAAAAACAGCCTCTCGAGAGCAAAATGCCAGTGGCCGGCGTTTGTTGAGGAGCCTGGTCAGCTGCTCAGCTGTGGCTTACCCATCCCTAAGCTGGTAAAAGGCAGAAATCTTCCCTTCCCCACTGTGACCTACGGCTGAAAATTACTTACTGGTTTCATTGTGGTGAAACGTACATAACGTCAAACTTGCCATGTCCTGCGTACACCTCTGTGCCTTCACGTTGCGGTGCTGATGCTGTCCTCATGGTTCATCCGTGTTGCTGTAGCAGGTGTCAGGATTTCCTTCCTTTTTAAGGCTGAATAATATTCCACTCTATGCACATAACATGTGTTTATCCGTCCATCTGTCCGTGGACACTTACTCCAAGTGCTTCCACCTTCTGGCCATTGTGAGTATTGTCGCCGTGAGTATGGGTCTTGAGAGCCCGCTTTCACTTTTTTTGCGCCTTACCCAGACGCAGAATTGCAGGCTCAAGTGGTGATACTGCTCAGTATTTTTGACGAACGCCTGCTGCTTTGCATGGCTGCTGTAGCCGTTATAAGTTCCCACCAGCAGTGCAACAGGATTTCATTTCTTATTATTTTGTTTTATTGTCTTATAACATTATATCAGTCTCATGCTTAGGGTATATTTTGAATTCTGTGTACACGAAGGAGTTTCATTTTTTTCTCACTTCCTTGAAAACACTTGCCTCCCTGCTTGCTTGCTTCCTCCCTCCCTTCCTCCCCTCCTTCCTCCCTTCCTCCCCTCCTCCCTCCCTTCCTCCCCTCCTCCCTCCCTTCCCTCTCTCCTAGCCATCCATCCCAGTGGATGTGAAGTGGTATCCTCTTTTGGTTTTGATTTGTGTTTTCCTAATGACTACCGATGTTGAGCATCTTTTCACATGCTTTTTGCCATTTGTGTATCTTCTTTGGAGAAATATCTATTCAAGTCGTTTGCCCATTAAAAAAATTTCACTTTATGATTCAATCTTTATTCGGCTTCCAAGTACTGACCCTAGGCTAGGTGCTACA
Organism: Hippopotamus amphibius kiboko; assembly: GCF_030028045.1. Classification (NCBI taxonomy): domain Eukaryota; kingdom Metazoa; phylum Chordata; class Mammalia; order Artiodactyla; family Hippopotamidae; genus Hippopotamus; species Hippopotamus amphibius. The sequence continues at coordinate 6,650,953 of NC_080201.1, read as the reverse complement.
CAATCACTTATTTTTCATTTTTTCACTTTCATTTATTGCTACCCTTAAGAAATGCACATAGACTTTTTTTTTAAATTATGAAAGTAACGTGTTCATTATAGAAAATTTTGGAAATACTGAAACTAGAAAAAAATTGTATGAATTTGACATTAAATGGTAGGCACTGTTAACTCTGGGTACAATTTTTTCAGTAGATTTCCATCGTTAATTTTCTTTGTTGTTCATTTTACTTTATTGAAATCTAACTACACATATGCTTTTATGTTCTTCTGGAACTAATTTTAAAAATTTGAAATAATTTTACATGTAGAGAAGAGTTGCCAAGATGTTACAGAGATTTCCCATATGCACCTTTGGCCAGTTTTCCTACAGTTCACATCATGTACGACCACCATGTATTTGTCAAAACTGAGAAACCACCTTTTCTAACCTGACAAGTAAACCCTAGGCTTTATTGAAATTCACCATTTTTTACAACAATGTCCTTCTCCTGGCCTTGGATCCAACCCAAGACTCCACATTGTACCTAGTTGTTCTGCCCCCTTGGTCTCCTCTGGGCTGTGATGGTTTCTCCATCTTCCCTTGTCTTTCATGACCTTGACAGTTTTGAGGGATAGGTCTCAGGTATTCTGTAGCATGTCCCTCCATTTGTGTTGGTCTGATATTTCTGTCATGATTACACTGGGGTTAAGGGTAACCCGAGGTTGTGTTTGGGAAGGATATCACGGAGGCGAAGGTCTTTTTTCTTCACCTCAATCAAGGGGTGCTTGTCAAGGGTGTTGGAAACCTTGACCACCTGGCCAAGGTGGTATCTTCCAGCTCTCTCCTTTGTAAAGACCCCGCTCTATTTTTTGGGAATCAGTCGCTAAGTCCAGCCCACACAAAAGGAGGGAAAACTATGTTCACCTCACCTTTTAAACCATAAACATGTTTACATTTTGTTGCAAGTCTCCCAGAACAATTCAACGCCTACATTGTAATTCAACCAATGGGACCTGATACTTGGTTTGTGTCCAGTTTTTCTCGTTCACTGAATTGTGCTCAAAGTGAACATCTGAAGTGACCCTCAGGAGAAGCGTTTCTGGGGTCCCTGTAGGATTCTCGGTCTTAGCGCCGGGCTCTGCAGTCCCGGCAGCTGGACACGCTCCGCCTGCTGAGAGTTCCGCCCTTGATGTTGGCGTTCACGTTGGCGGGGCTCCTTGAGGTCCGGGATCTGGCTGGTTTGGTCTTTGCAGTGTTGGTCAGATGAACGAAAGCCCTCTCTTTTCATTCCTAGATGTCACGTTGTAACGTGGGACAATCGGAACATTCTAGCTTTGGAAGCTTTCCTTATGACATTTCCGGACCTGGGGAGATTGGGTCAAAGGCATGAAAGTTTTAATGTTAATCTTGGCCAGGTTTCCAGAAACCCCCTCTTTTTGAGTCTTTAGAGTTTAGTTGCCTCTTATCTGGGAATTAGGTTCTAAGATCAGTGTATTAGGTGAAAACTTCTGCAGTCAAAATACCCCTTGGGAAAGCCCCTGAACCTTCTAGGAGGGTCCCTGGAATTGCATTCCTCAGGGTGAGGCTCGTGGTCCGAGTCCTACAGATCCGAGTCCTACAGAGGGGCCAGCAGCCCTGAGGGCTGGGAGCAGCATGTCTCTGTGAACATTTATTCCCCACTTTGCCCTTTGCCCCTTGGCATATGACATGACTTTGCATAAACTGATGTGTACTTCCTGTTCTCACTCAGCCTGGCCTTCAGGAGGCAGAAGGGGCGGGGTTGCAGGTGGGAGGCAGGTGTGTGGTCCAGTTCTCTCTTCAGCAGGCATGCAAATAGGTTCCTTGCGGTTAGCATTCCTGGCTCCAGGACATCCAGCACATCAGACACTCCGAGGGGCTTTACCCACAGAGGGCACTGTCCTGCAGAAATTCTGCTTTGCTCGGTCTGGGTGGGGATCACGAATTGGCATTTTTAACAAATTCCCAGTCAATTTTTTTTTTCCTAAAGATATTTTTATTTTTACAATTTTTTAATTAAAAAATATTTTTTGACTGTGTTGGGTCTTTGTTGCTACGCATGGGCTTTCTCTAGTTGTGGCAGACGGGGGCTATTCTTCATTGTGGTGTGAGAGCTTCTCATTGCAGTGGCTTCTCTTGTGGACCACGAGTTCTAGGCATGCAGGCTTCAGTAGTTGCGGCATGCAGGCTTCAGTAGTTGCAGCACGCAGGCTCGGTAGTTGTGGTGAGTAGGCTTCAGTAGTTGTGGTGCATGGGCTCAGTAGTTGTGGCGCACGGGATTAGTTGCTCCAGGGCATGTGGGATCTTCCCCCACCAGGGCTCGAACCTGTGTCCCCTGCATTGGCAGGCGGATTCTTAACCGCTGCGCCACCAGGGAAGCCCCCAAATTCCCAGCCAGTGTTGATCCTGCTGGTCCAGGGACCTACTTGGAGAAGCAAGCTTCTAACTGACTATTGAAATCTAAATTAATTAAAATTAAATAAAAACTTAAAAATTCAGTTCCTTGCTCGCCCTAGCCACATTGGACAGCCCCACCCTGGAACATTTCCATTATTGTAGAAAATTCTATTGGGCAGCACTGAGGTTTGAATTTCAGCACTAGCACTTACTGGTTCTTTGAGTTTGGATAAGTTACTTAATTTCTCTGTGCCTTAGGTTCCTAACCTGTAAAAGAAATCATACCTCCTGGGATTGATTTGAGGATTCAGTGGGTTAGTATGTGACAAGTGCTTGGCTTACGTAAACACTAACAAATGTTTATTATTGTTACAAGAAGCCAGGGGTGGTGGAGGTGTTGGTTAACACCCACAGGGTGGCAGGTAAGTTTCCTGGGGCTGCCAACCTCAGTTGTTTGGTTAAGGCTGCCTCAGGGGGCAGCGTTGTAGGATCTGGGACTGTGCCAGGCTGAGGCGGGAAGGTGACATGATTGTTTCATGCCCCTGGGGAGGGGATTGTTTCTGCTACCCCTCCCCGAAGGGCTTGTCCTGGTCCCCTTACCCACTGTCCCAGGCTGGGCCTGTGGGAAACAGAATCTGAGATGTAGGTTTGTGTGAAGGAAGCTTATGGGGAGTGTGCAGGGGCTCCACACCTGTGAAGGCAGTGGGCGTTGCTGGGCTCTGATGCGCTCAGAACCACGGCCTCAGCCGGCCCCACGGGGATCTCCAGGGACGGCCCTGCAGGGCTGTCCTGAATTTAAGGCCAGAGGGTAGACCGTGACCTTGGCTGAGCACTCTCTTTATCTGAGGACAAGTCCTGGAGAGGGGAGAGGTGAAGTTGGGAGCTGCTGGCTTCCTACCCTCCAGCAGCTGGGGAATCCAGGTGCCAGTCCTGATCCACACGCCCAGAGCAGGGGGTGAGGGAGAGGCGTGGGTGGGGGAGAGGAGTGGCCAGGTCCTTGCACAGGAGCCCAGGGAACCTCTTTGGCATCCACCTTTACCTGGGGGCCTAGTTGCTCTGCTGTAAGGCGGGACCTTTGGAGCAGGTGGGCTCCGATGTCCCAGTGCTCAGATTCTCACGCCTCTGGGCCCTGTGTTTGCACCACGGGCCCCCTGGCAACTGCACTGGCTCCCAGCTCCCCGAGCTCTTTGTTCCTAGATGTGGGAAGGCTTCTTGGCCCCGTTTCTGCCTGGAAGTTCTGGGTTCCCCAGGGGACACTGGCCTCTTCCTTGGTCCTGGATGTGCCCCCTCAGCTTACCAGCTTGGCCAGACCGTCTCCCTGCCTCCTTTTGCAGTGCCAGCCCCTGCCACTCCTCTCCCTGTAGCCTGCCCTGGCCAGGCTCTTCGTGGACACCCCAGGGCGGGGTCAGAAAGGGGGTCTCAGCCAGCCTGCTCGCTTCTTTGCTTGGCCAGCCCTGCCTGGCCTGCCACGGACTTTGTGCTGCTCTCACCATCTCTCTGGGGAAGCCCTGGGTGCCCGCCCCGGGACTCATGGGTGGTAGGGGAACACCTGATGCTTAAAGGTCTCCGATGTCAGGGAGGCTGTTAGATGAGAGACAAGGATGCTGGAGGTGGGGACACTGGGGTGGCCAAGAGTCCACTTGGTCGTCTCCTGGGGCAGCTGCTGCATGTGACCCACTGCTTCCTTCCGGGGGTGCTGGCAGAGGCCGAATAGACAGTGTGGGGGAAGTTGGGCCGTTTTCTGCCCACAGCCCAGGCAGACTTCCTTCCTGGCCACACACAGCCCCTGTCTGGTCTGACATCTCCAGAACACAGTTTTCTTTGGCCACACCAAAAGCCCCCCAGACCACCTCTTCTCACTCTGCTGGACACTTGGGTCTGTAGCCACAAGGGTCTGGGTCTCATGCCCTGGACCCTCTCACCCGCTACCCCATCACCATTCATGCCGTTCCCCCGAGAGGCAGTTGAATGCAGTGGCTGCAGGCAGACCTGGAGACGGGCTGCAGTGGAGTCCGCCTCCCCCACGTGCTAGCACCCAGCCTCTCTGCGCCTTGGTTTCTTCACCTGGAATGTGGGGTGATGATGGTGCCCATCCCCGCTGCCTGTGCTTAACCCTGAGGGGTGAGAATGCGCACTGTGTAGGGGGTCGAGTGTGGCAAGGGCCGAGATGACTTCACTGCCTGGAGATACCCCGGGTAGCCTGGCGCACAGTAGGTGTGCAGAGAAGGTTGGCTTCTTCCCCTCCTCATCTCTGGCCTTCAGTGGCTGCCTCTTGGTTTGAACCCCTGTGACATTTCACATCTGCCAAGGTCATCTGACACCATTTCTGCCCACACTGTGCATCTCCTACATGGCCCGTGTCTGCAGCCATCCTTGAAGGGTGGAGACCAGCCTTGCATATCGAGTGTCACCCCACCTTGACCCCAGGGTCTCTGTTCCCAGTTAGCGCTCACTGACAGTGGTTGACGGGTCTTCTTATAGAGGTGGGGGCTGACGGGAGTGGCCAGGTCCTCCACTGTGGACACCCCTCCAGGCTGACGGGGCTGGGGTTCCCTTCTTTTGCAGCATCAGCCTCCGAGAGTTGAAGACCATCTTGCCCCTAGTCAACTTCAAAGTGAGCAGCGCCAAGTTCCTCAAAGATAAGTTCGTGGTAAGTTTCGTAGCTCAGCCTGGTGATTTTGTGAAGCCAGGGCTATGTGTGCCTCTCCTGTAAAGCCACTACATGCCTTCAGGCACCATTGAGTGGTGCTCAGGAAAGTCCTTCGCCTCCAAATTCATCCATCTTAGTCCGGACAGAGGGATTGTGTGAAGATCTTAGGCCCGTGTTCTCAATCCTGGCAGAGGACATCATCCGCGAAGACCATGTTTTCCGAGCTGCTTGACTTGGAATGTTTCCACCAGTCCAACTTTCCCTTTCCCTCACCATCCCACAGCCTGTTTTCCTTTTAATAATATGAACACATGTGTTTCTTTTGGAAAATATTATGAAAGATTCCTTATGTAGGTTGCCAGGGACGTGGCATTTTGTATGCAAGTCCTGATAGCGTAGTTGTCAGTTGGCTCTTCTCTGCCTTTCCCCCCTCCTCCCACCCATGCCTCCCTTCATCCACCCATCCTCCCATCCCTCCATTCCTCTTTCCACCCATCATTTAGTTTCTTTATGTTCTTGTCTAACTAAGCCATTGGTGGATCTGGAGCAGGTCATTCCATGGGTGATGGGATAGCGTGGGGGCAGGTGGGGCTCTTCTGAAGGGTGGAAGGATGGAGATGGTCCATGGGCAGCCTTTCTGGCCTTCAGAGAGATACTGACTCTTACCAAGAAACCCAACAATATTCCATCCCAGTAATCCCAGTTGGTGGACTCACGGGGCCGTGTCACAGGATTCCTCAGGCAAAAAAGCTCATTCATTTTTTTCCCAGTGAGTTCCTGGAACAGGTAACCCACTTCTTGGCTTTTCAAGCCATCTTTCGGCCCGCCCCCATCATTCCAACTAGTCCAGGAAGGCAAAACGAGAGAAGGGTGGGGATTGACAGAAGAAAGATGGGAGAAGCATTTACCACTGACCACCACGTAATTGGAATTTTGTTCTCTATCAGCCTCTACCAAGCAGGCGCTACATGGGTGTTACCTGGTTTGGTTTCCGGGAAGTCCTAAGAGGGTAGTGGTGGCTCTCCCATTTTACAGATGAAGAAACTGAGGGTCTGAGAGGGTCAAGTGAATTGCCCAAAGCCGTTAAGTAATTCAGGGGACAAGCCTTGACTGGAGTTGAGCCCTGTTAACTCTAAAGGCTCCGTTAGTTTTCTTATGCTTTTAAAAATGACCTGTATGTATGAACCCTATAAGTATATTTAGATTTGAAAGTGTCTTCTGCCTCCAAAAGGAGAAGTTCTGCTTCATGGCTCTTGGAATCCTGGCTGAGACGCTTCCCTTTTGGGAGTCAAGGGAAGGATTTACCTGGAGTCCCTGGTGTATGTTCTCCAGGCAGATAAAATAGGAAACTTATGGACAGTTGGGTTCAGAAGAATGCAAGTCTGATTTTAGCCAGTGTTGTAGCAGAGCCATGCTATTTCTGTGAAGAGGGAGGAGGCATTCTTGTGGTGGACAACAAAAATCGTGTGGTCACTTTTTTTTTTTTTTATATTTACAGGAAGTAGGCGCACACAAAGATGAACTCAGCTTTGAACAGTTCCATCTCTTCTATAAAAAACTTATGTTTGAACAGCAAAAATCGGTAAGACAATTCTTTTTTTTCCCGTTCATTTTTTTTGAAGGTTTTGATAGCCTTATTTAACCTTATTTTTTTAAAAGTGAAGTAGAGTTGATGTACAATATCATGTAAGTTACAGGTGTACAATGTAGTGATTCACAATTTTTATAAGTTATTCTCGGGACTTCCCTGGTGGTACAGTGGTTAAGAATCCGCCTGCCAATGCAGGGGACTCGTGTTCGATCCCTGGTCTGGGAAGATCGCACATGCCGTGGAGCAACTAAGCCCAAGCACCACAACTACTGAGCCCGCATGCTGCAACTACTGAAGCCCGTGCACCTAGAGCCTGTGCTCTGCAACAAGAGAAGCCACCGCAGTGAGAAGCCCATGCATTGCAACTAGAGAAAGCCCGCACACAGCAACAAAGACCCAAAGCAACCAAAAAAAAAAAAGTTATTCTTCATTTTTAGTTATTATAGAATATGGGCTGTGTTCCCTGTGTTGTGCAACATATTCTTGCAGTTTATTTTGTGCACAGCAGTTTGTACCTCTTAATCCTCTACTGCTATGTTGCCCCTCCCTCCTTCCCTCTCCTACTGGTAACCACTAATTTGTTCTCTGTATCTGTGTCTGTTTCTTTCCCGTTATATTCACTAGTTGTATTTTTTAGATTCTGCATGTAAGTGATATCATATAGTATTTTTCTTTCTCTGACTTATTTTACTTAGCATGATACCCTCTAAGTCCATCCATGTTGTTGCAAATGGCAATCTTTCATTCTTTTTATGGCTGAGTAATATTCCACTGTATATACATACCACATCTTCTTTATCCATGCATCTGTCGATGGACACTTAGGTTGCTTCTGTAACTTGACAGTTATTAATAGTGCTGCTGTGAACATTAGGGTGTGTATATCTTTTCAAATTAGCCCTTTTGTTTCTTTGGGATATATAGCCAATAGTGGATATGCTGGGTCATACGGTAGCTCTATTTTTAGTTTTTTGAGAAACTTGCATACCGTTTTCCACAGTGGCTGCATCGGTTTATATTCCTGCCAACGGTGCGGGAGGGTTTCCTTTTCTCCACACCCTCGCCAGCACTTGTTTTTTGTGTTCTTTGTAATGATGGCCCTTCTGACGAGTCTGAAGGGATGTCTCATTGTGGTTTGGATTTGCATTTCCCTGAATATTAGTGATGTTGAGCATCTTTTCTTGCGCCTGTCGGCCATCTGCACGGGTGACAATTGTCGAGCAAGTGATCGAATGATATTTTTGTTTCTCCTGTCTTTCAAAGTCTGGCATGTTCCTAAGAGACTCATGAGAAGTGTTCTCTCTCCCTTCTAGTCAAGGAAATATAAAGTGGGAATGGCAGTGACATCATGTTTTCATCTATTAGATTGGCAAAAGTTTTAAATGTGAGAGAGCTGTGGGGACAGTGTGGGGAAGTGGCGCTCCCATACCTTCATGGTGGGAATGTGAGTGGCCGTCAGTCTGATCGGAATTTGGTCTGAGCCGATTAAAGTGAAAAAGTTCAACTAACTCTACTGTATCATCTTGTTCTGAAAGGAAATATACCAGATTACTAATAGTAATTATCTCTGGGTTGAGGGATTTTTGTGTGTTGTTCTTTTTTATGCTTTTATTCCTTGTGTAATGAGAATATGTTTTTCGATTAAGATAATTTGTTATTTTGAAATTAAATTAAGATGTCCATACATTTTGACGTGACAGTAGCATTTTGGGGGCTCTGTTTTAGAGAAATGAGAGCACTGAGACCTAAGAATGTCTTCCCATGTTGTTTATTGCAGCATTGCTTATGCTGGCAAAATACCTGGGAGCCATCTGAATGCCTCTCAGTAGAGCAATAGCTGGGTAGGTTATGGTCCATCCCCGCTATGCGACACTGTGCAGCTGATTAAGAAGCCTGAGTCCGTTGTGCTTCTGTCCATCTGGAGGGATGTTCACGATATTTTGTGAGGAAAGCCAGCAGCAGAAATCAGGATCTAGGTCTGATTGTTTGGTTACAAACAATAACCCTTCTATATATGTTTGTGAGAGTTTTTATGAACAAGGAGAAGGTATGGAAGAGTACACACACTTCACATTTAATGCTGATTTTGTGTATGTCCTGGAGGAATTTGGGAAAATGCACAGGAGAGATAATTAAATTTTTCTTTGCACCCCTCAGTTTTCTTCAACTTGTTCCAAGCAGCACATTACTTATGCAATTAAAAAAAAGTCCCATAGGGACTTCCCTGGTGGTCCAGTGATTAAGATGCCACGCTTCCAATGCAGGGGTGTGGGTTCAATCCCTGGTCGGGGAGCTAAGATCCCACATGCCTCTCGGCCAAAAAACCAAAACTTAAAAAATAGAAGCAATACTGTAGCAAATTCAATGAAGATGGTCCACATCAAAAACAAACAAACAAACAAAAAACCCCACCAAAAAAAAAAACCCCAAAAAACAAAAAACCTACAACAAAAAAAAAAACTTTAAAAAAAGGCCCATAAAGCATCAGGTTTAAAAAGGGAGGCATTCAGTGCAGTGCATGGCACAGCGGGCCTGGCGGGTGGCTGCGGCTGGTACTGGTGGAAGAGGGCTCTGCAGGCCACTGAGGTGGGTCCAGAGCGGAGCTGGGAGGGAGCCGAGAGTGGGTAGGACTTGCAGCCAGAGAGGTCTGCCTTCTTCAGCCCTGTGATCTTGGGCCAGCCACGGACTGCTCCCAGCCTCAGTCTTCTCATCCATGCAATGGGGGCGAGGATTCCCACCCCAGCAGGCTCTGAGGAGGACTGAATGAGGGACTGGGGCTCCAGAGTGCAGGCATTTTAAAGTGATGAGTGTGAAAGACAGTTATCAGTTGCCTTCTGCCTGCAGGCTGGCCTCAGGCTGAGGCCTCTTGGTAGGTGAGCACCGTCTACTCCACCCCAGTCCCCGCCCCCCCCCCCCCCCCGCCCCAGGACTTTGGATGTACCAGAGGCAGAGAAATGGGAGAAGCATTTCTTGTGTGCCTAGATTGGGGGAAACTACATTATTTTATAGAGTAAAAGATTCAATTGCAGTATGATCACTTTTTCCCACATGAATAATTAGTTCTTGGTTTGCCAAATAGCGTAGAAAGACTGTAGGCTTTGGGGGTCGACAGACCTGGATTCCAGCCTCAACTTGACCTCTAACTGACCAAGTGACTTTGGGGAAAGCCATCTTTCCCCCCCCCTCACTCAGCCTTCTCTGTGAAATCAAGGTGTTAACTCAGGTTATTGGTTATACAACTTTTTAAACTATCTAACCCCCTCGCCCCTTTTTAAATATGAAACCTTAATTAAGAACACTCTGCTGCGTAAAAGCTGATCCAAACACTTTTTAGGTTAAAATCTATAACTTTCATTTATAATCAATTCTTGAGAGCAATGAACATGTTGTGATGATGGTATATAAACAAAATCCAGAATAATGACAGTTGCTGCCTCAGGCAATTGAACAGAGCTGAGAAAAACTTGACGCGCTCAAGATAAGCAGTTGCAAAAACACTTCTTATAATCATTTGCCTTGAAATTTCAAGATGCTGTCTCATCAGGCAGAGGGCAGGCGAAGCTTGGGAATAAGGTTTACGTAAAAGCTGTGGCACCTGCCAGTACCAGTTACCCACCGATGGTCTCCACCGTGATAAAATTCCATATAAGAGCACTTTTCAGTGTGGTTTCTTTTAACGCCAACGTATGTGTGTTTGAGAGGGAGAAGGAAGAGGAAGAAATTTGAGTCAGATTTCTGCAGAATCCCTGAGTCCTGTGGGGGTAACCTGGATTGCCCAGTTTCGGGGGAAAACATCTGTACGTACCAGAGGTTACCCCTGACGGCCAGGGTGCGACATTCAGCCGGCGTTCAGTGGTACTTGGCCTAATGTTTAAATGTTTTTTAAATGAATTGCCTACATTTAAAACTTGAGGGATTTCTTATTAAGATCCAGATTTTTCACTTCTCTTGGGGGAAAAAAAAATTGAGGCCTGGCTAGATTTGGCAGCCTCTGAGGGGAGGAAAGCACACTTTCTCTGCTTTGCCCCAGTCCTCTCCCTGACCCCACATCTAGCTCTGTCTGCTAAATTATGTCACCTACCCAGCCCCTAAGACTTTTTGGATCAACAGCATCATTGGCGGGTATAACTGTCCAGTCTGGCCACTGCGTGTGTTTTAATTCAGTGACTTGGAATTTGAATAACAAAGCCTCAGTCCCTGTAGATAGTTACTGGGCAACTTGAGAAGCCTCGCTGCCCTTGTGTAGGTAAATGCTCCTCCCCGTCAGCGTGTCAGTTACTTCCTGAGCTCCTCACTGGAAGCTCAGGGCAGAGAAAAGCATTACCTCTATGCTGTTAGGGGCTCAGCTGGCTTTCCTGGGCTCCTTGGGGAGACGGGGCTGTTCATGGTGAATGATGACCCCGGGACCTAACACCAGGGAGTGGGGTCCTGCTTATCAGTAGCTGTAGGTTTCCAGCATGAAGTTGCCAGTCCCTCCTCGTGTCTAACCACCTGCTTACATTGCTGCTCTCAAGCCTTAAAGCTTCTGAAAATTTGGCAGCAGCAGGAAGATAAGAATTTTAATTCCACGTGTGTCCCCCTGGGGAGGGGCTCTGTCTCTAACTAGGCTGTCATAACAGTATTATGAATAAAGATCAGAGCTAACATTTCCTAAGCCTGAATGCTGAGTGCTGGGCTCTGTGTCTTACATACGTTTAATTCTCCTCAAGGCCCTGTGGGAGAGGTACTGTTGCTATCCTCATCTTATAGATGAAGATGCTGACATTCAGGTTACTTGCCGGAGGTTGTGTGGCCAGTAAGCTGCAGAGCTTGAATTTGAGTTCTCCTCTGCTCAGCTTCACTGCCTACCCACTGATACTTCTTTTTAATTTTTTAAACTTAAAAAAGTATATTTAATTAATTTTTTTAAAATCAATTTATTTTATTTATTTATTGGCTCTGCTGGGTCTTCATTGCTGCACATGGGCTTTCTCTAGTTGCTGCGAGCGGGGGCTACTTTCATTGTGGTGCTCAGGCTCCTCGTTGTAGTGGCTTCTCTTGTTGTGGAGCGCGGGCCCTAGGCGCGTGGGCTTCAACAGTTGCAGCACATGGGCTCAGTAGTTGTGGCTCATGGGCTCTAGAGCACAGGCTCAATAGTTGTGGCGCACAGGCTTAGTTGCTCCATGGCATGTGGAATCTTCCCAGGGCAGGGCTCGAACCCGTGTCCCCTGCATTGGCAGGCAGATTCTTTACCACTGCGCCACCTAGGAAGTCCTGCATTGGGTCTTAGTTGCTGCATGTGGGCTCTTTGTTGTGGCAGATGGGCTTCTTTCTAGTTGTGGCATACGAGCTCAGTAGTTCTGGTAGGTAGGCTCCAGAGCAAGTGGGCTCTGTAGTTGCGGCTCGCAGCCTCTCTAGTTGTGGCTCACGTGCTCAGCAGTTGTGGCACACGGGCTTAGTTGCCCCGTGGCATGTGGGATCTTAGTTCCCCCACCAGGGATCAAACCTGCATCTCCTGCATTGGAAGATGGATTCTTAACCACTGGATCACCAGGGAAGTCCCTTAAACTTTTGTATTAAGGGAAATTTCAAACATAGACAAGCAGAGATAATAGTATAACAAACCCCCACGTGCCTATCAGGCCAGTTTTCAGCAATGGTTAACTCATGGCCATCATATTTCATCTATGCCCTTACCTCCCTCTTCTCAGGTGGTTTTGAAGCAAACCTAAGACACTGTCTTATGTCTTCTTAAGTGTTTGAATCTAATACCCAGCTTCATCACTGTGACTTTGCTGCCTCCCCACCAAGCCTGTGAAGTTCCCCTTGGCTAATGGAGGCCGGGGGTCCGGCATTTATAGGCCCTGATTATAAATGAGGATGGCTGACTAATATCATTCTTGCTCTTGGTCCAGGACTGGAGTTTCAACCCCATGGGATGAGGTGGTTGGATTACTGTTGATTCATCCATCTGTTTTTACCCCTGCTGTTTCATATGCTCTATTCTCGGTACCCTCTAGTAGATTACTTTGGAGATGTGTTGGGGTTCTGCATTACTTATGTATTGCTTATGTATTATGTATATAGGTTCTGTATTGCTGTCACGTTATGTACGTAACAGTATTACCACGATGCACGTTTGTTCTCTCTCAGTTTCTGGGGCTCAGGCATCCAGGTGTGCCTTAGCTAGATTCTCTGCTTCAGGGTTTCACAAAGCTACATGTAAGATTTCCACTGGGGCTGTGGTCTCATCTGAGACTCAGATGGGAAACGATCAGCTTCCAAGCTCATGTGGTGGTAACAGCATTCGGTTCCTTGCAGTTGTAGGACTGAGGGCTCCATCTTCTTGCTGGCTGCCCGCAACTTCTCAATATATGGGGATCCCTGCCTAGCTGTTTGCTTCCTCAAAGCCAGCAAGACAGGTTCTCCAGGAGTATAAAAAACATCATCATGTAATCGTATACACATAACTGTGTACATCCACTACCTTTGCAAGTTACGGGGATAAGGCAGGGGTCTGAATACCAGGAGGTGGGAATCCTGGGGCCGTCCGTCCACCATGAGTTCCTGTGAACCCAAGTCTCAGATTCACTCACCAGCAGCTCACAAATAATCAATAATCAGCTACCAGGTTATGTTCAGTGCAGTTCAAAGAACACGTGCCTTCCCAGCCTTGCAAGGTACTAGGGAACATAAACAAACACGACCCTCCACCATCCCATTACTGTCCCCCTGGGGGCTGAGTATAGGTGTTTTCTGTTGCTTGTTTGCCTGTTAAAATGAAAACAGCTCTGCTATAATTTTTTTAAGGTGGCACTAATTTTTCTTTAGTATTACTTTTAGCTAGGAGCAGTGTTACATTTCCTGACCATCATAGGGGTGACAGTAGCTATCCTAGATGCTTGTTGCAAAGACTAAAAGAGCTCATAGATATCAGTCACCCAGCAGAGGGTCTGGCATACAGTTGCCCTCAGAATGCGGTATATACTGTCACCCTGTCTTTAGGAGGCAGAATCCCCCCAAGAGGAGGTGAGGGCAGCTGGCCTCTGGTGCCCTGCTCTCTGTCTTATTTCAAAAAGACCATCGTGGACATGGAAACAACCTAAATGTTCATCGAGAGGTGAATGGGTAAAGATGTCTTACATATATATAAAATGGAATACTACTCAGCCATAAAAAAGAATGGGATAATGCCATTTTTAGCAACCTGGATGGACCTAGAGATTATCATACTAAGTGAAATAAGCCAGACAGAGAAAGACAAATATCATGTAATATCACTTATATGGTGGAATCTAAACTATGACACAAATGAAGTTATCTACGAAACAGAAACAGACTCACAGACACAGAGAACACACTTGTGGTTGCCAAGGGGGAAGGGGTAATGGGAGAGGGATGGATTGGGAGTTTGGGATTAGTAGATGCAAACTATTGTGTGTAGAATGGATACACGACAAGGTCCTACTGTATAGCACAGGGAACTATATTCAATATCCTGTAACAAACCATAAGAGAAAAGAATATATAGATATGTATATACATATATTTGTATAACTGAATCACTTTGCTGTACAGCAGAAATTAACACAACATTGTAATCTTTAATTAAAAAAAAAGACCATCGTGGTCACAATCTGTGGGTTTCCCGCTGTATCCTTTGATATGTCATGTACTGAAGCAGAGGACTAGGCAGCCCTTGGCAGGAAATTCGTTTATGATGTCTGGATACATTTTACTACTATGCAAAGTAATACAAAGTAATATTCATTCCATAAAAGTTGAAAGTACATATAAAGAAATTTAAATGCCTGCACACCTACCTATGATTATACCTGCGATTATACAGTCAGTAAGAAGTTTGACGTTTACTCTTTCAGATTTTCCATGAGTGCGAGCATGTGGGAAGACAGTGACTAACATCCTGTCATATTTTGGTGGAGGATTCCAGGGAATATCACAGATGATCCTCACTGGGGGAGAGCAGGGTCCTAGTGCGGAAGTTAGCAGTGAGTCTGGCTAGCGTTTCTGTCACCGCGATTTGTCCCCACGGCCGCCTCACCCGACCTGCGAAGCACAGAGAATGTGCAGGACGAGTTACAGCCCCAGAGGGCGTGATCACCCCCAGCCACATGGGAAGATGCCGTTCCCCGACCTCAGGTGGACCTCAGGGCCCCTGGGCCGTCACCTCTGCGGTCCCCTCCCTTTGGCGTGGCCCCTTCCCTTGTGTAGCTGGTGACTGCCTCTTTTCCTGGGGACCAAAAGTTATAGGTGACGTCTCCCTGTAGCGTTTTAATTTAACTTAATTTAAATTTAATTTCTCTGTAGCCTTTTAGTTTTCCCCAGAGAAGTTAATTTATTATTATAGTCATCCATGCAGTAACTGGGTGACCCAGGAAGTCACAGTGGTCAACTGAACAGACGTCACCCTGACCTCACTGAGCCTTCGCTGGGGTCGAAGGGGGTCAAAGATGTTGCCCAGAGTCACAGAGGGCTGGATGCCCTGGGTTAGCAGGATTTGACCATGTTAACTGTACACAGTAATGCTAAAATAAAGTAATTGCTGCCTCCCGTGGTGCCCGTAGCATCCAGAACATTCTGCCCTCCTTGCTAGGATGCTGTCATTTATCTTATGTGCCTTCGCACATACTGTGTGGGGCGGTGGCAATGGACCAGCGTGTACCTGGGTTGAAAGTCTGGCCCCTTGACTTTCTCGGTGTATAACCTTGGAACAGTTATGTGTGCTCCCTGAGCCTGTTTCTTGTTTCTGAAACAGGGTTTATTCTGCTGCTTTCCTGATAGGATTGGCACGAGGAGTAACTGAGATCGGGGTTGCCCTGCAGCAGCTCGCAAACAGGCCCTGTCAGTTTCCCTGGGTGGCCATAACAAAGGACCCACAACTGAGTGGCTTAAAAGAACAGAACGTGATTCTCTCACAGTTCTGGAGGTTAAATCTGGAATCAGGTGTTGGCAGGGCCACACCCGCCCTGACGGCTCTGGGGGAGAAGCTGTTCCTGGCCTCTCCCCGCCTCTGGGGGTTCCTGGTGATCCTGGGCACTCCTTACCTTGTGGACGCATCTCTCCAGTCTCTGCCTCCAGCATCACATGAGCACCGTCCCTCCGTGTGTGTGTGTGTCTGTGTCTGCAGTTCCCCCTCTTTATAAGGACTCCATTCATTGGATTTAGGGCCACGCTAATCCAACATGATCTCAACTTAACTTGATGGCATCTGCAAAAACCCTACTTCCAAACAAGGTTGCACTCACAGGTGGTGTTAGGACTTGGACATGCCTTTTGGGGGACGAAGTTCTACCCACACATGCTGCACATTCTTCCATCTATAGAACATCCTTCTGACGCACCTCCCCCTTCCGCTGCCGCCCCATTTCTCTGCCCCCCCGTAGAGTGACCTGTTGCAGGAGCACCATCTACACCGCTGTCTCTGCTCCCCTCCCTCCCTCCACTTCTTGAGCCCATTCCAGTTGCATTCCCATGCCTGCCACCCCACGGCGGTTCATCTTGTCACGTCACCAGTGACCCCTGCGTTGAAACGTCCAGCGGTCTGTCCTCTGGTCTTTGGTCTGCTCAGGGGCACGTGACCCACGTGACAGTTGGTCGCTCTGTCCTTGATGTTGTCACTTGGCTTTTGGATGCTGCGCTGTCTTCCTTCTCCTCTTACCTCGCCATCTGCTGGCTCCTCAGCGTCTTTGGCTGGGTCTTCCGTTTCTTGGCGTCTGACGGTTGGCGTGTCCCAGGTGGGGCCAGTGCTTAGCTGGCACGGGCTGGTACCTGTTGTTAAAACAGGCGCTGCTGGAGGGGGCCCCGGAGTACCATCTACCCACCAACCCGCTGGCCCACGAGTCTTGGGTGCACCCCGTGGGAGACCATCCAGTGCCCACCAGCTCGTCAGTCAACCCTCTGCTCACATGCACCGCTGTGTCCTCAAGCCTTCACGGCCAGAGAGGAGGAGGGACGGCTTTCCCTGCAGTCGTGCTGCCACCCGAGGGGAGAAACGCCTGGTACCTCCTGCACCCCCGGAGTGGCCTCCCAGCTGCTTTCAGGAAAAGACCCACCATGCTATTGCTGTTTTTCATACATCCCTACCCAAAACTCAGTCCACAGAGGGCTTGTCTTTATCTGTTTATTCCTGGTATGATCCTGTCTGGTCCCCTGGCTTCAAATAGTATTTTCTGCTGATGACTGCCAAAAACAGGTCTCCAGCCCGCACGTCTGCCCTGGACGCCGGGCTCTCCTGATGGCTGGCTTGCCCTACATCTCGCACGAGGATGTCCAGGAGAGGCTTTGTGATACTCAGCCCCCTGCCATCTCCATTGCTGTGAATATGCAACTGGCCACCCTGTTGGGTGAGCCCAGGAGCCGTCTTCACTCCTTTCTCCCACTTCCTGTGACATCCCCCCCACCCCCAGGGCTTCCTGCCAATATTCTAACATATTCTCAGGCAGCTTGGCCTTTGAATTCTTACAGAACTGGCTCTGCTTCCACATGTGCTACCTGAGTGGCGCGTACTGGGCTGGTGATATTTGCCTCTTTGCTTTCAATCCGTTCCTTGCCCTGCTCTGTGCCCCGAGGGGCTGGTTCCTGCAAACACATTCCCAGTTGCCCCTGCCGACAGGCCTCCAGGGGGTTCAGCAAATGGGGTGACATGAGATTGCGGGCCACCTTTCCTGGCTCTGGGGGCATCTCCACACTAGAGGTACCTCCTCCTTCATGCCAGCTCCTCACGTAGCTGAAACGGGATGGAGCTTTTTCTGTGCTTCATTGCAAAGCAAGGAAAGGAAGGGGCTGGCTTTAACTGAGGACCTCATGGAGTGGACAGTTGAAGGGGGGTCACAGATGGCCTTTCTCCAGATGTAAGGAAACCAGTCTCGGGGTTTGGGTTTGGAAAGGCTCCGGCCTTAAGCACCAGATTGACCCAGTGATCTAAGGGCCGAATGAGTCCAGATAACAAACAGCGCGCACTGCCTAACATCCCTTTTCTTTTTAAAATAAATAGCCATGTTGTAAATGACAAGAAAATGAAAGGAAGTCCTTCTAAGTCTTCCTAAAACAGTGACTCGTAACCTTTTTTGGTGAGCTGCTTCTTTGAGATGCTCATTAAAGCTATGGATCGTCTTTCCAGGAAAATAAAAAATAAAAAAAAAGCACAACTCGCACAGACTTATGCAGACCTCCTGAGGCTTCCCAGGGGCCTGCGGATACCTTTTCCAGAACATTGCGTTTCCACATCATCTTGGCGTTGCAGGCAGTCTGGCAAGAGGACTGGGGAATCTAGAGCAGGAGTTGTTGTATATCGTTAGCATTTGTAACCTGCCAGGGGCCACATTTCCATTTGTGCCTTGAATTACTCAAGTGCTTATCCAGTCACTGTTGCATTAAAGATCATTTCAGGGATGCTGCCTCACCAGAAGTGGACGCAGAATGGGGGTGCGTGTGTGTGTGAGTGTATGCGTGCATGCACATGTGTGTGTAAAACGCTTGGCCGGCAAGCTGGTGCGAGTGGGGGCGGGGGTGCCCCAGGCCCTCCCTGGTGGAGGAGCCCACCACCCTCACATCAGTGGTTGGGGCATCAGTAGGCCATGAACTGCGGGACCAGACCTGACCCATAGTTTCTTCTTTCTCTTGAATTCGAGGATTAGGAATGAGCTCATTGAAATATTAAGGATTTGAAATGTACCAGTGAGGGTGCTGAAAAGGGTGTGCGTCTTCTGGTGGGCATGCCGGTCAGGACAGCTGTTTTGAAAGCAATTTGGTGAGTCTGTCGAAGGGCACACCTGTGTCCAGGTGCCTTTCTGCCCAGGAATCTACCCAATGGAAATGCTGGCACAAGTGGACAAAGATACTTATGTATGAACTTTCCTTCCTTCCTTCCTCCCTCCCTCCTTTCCTCTCTCCCTCCCTTCCTTCATTGGGTCTTCATTGCTGCCCAGGCTTTCTGCAGTTGTCGTGAGCAGGGGCTACTCTTTGTTGTGGTGCAAGGGCTTCTCATTGTGGTGGCTTCTCTTGTTGCGGGGCACAGGCTCTAGGCGCGTGGGCTCTCGAGCACAGGTTCAATAGTTGTGGCGCACGGGCTTAGTTGCTCCATGGCTTGTGGGATCTTCCTGGGCCAGGGCTTGAACCCATGTCCCCTGCACTGGCAGGCAGATTCTTTTTTTTTTTTTTTTTTTATTTATTTATTTATTTATTTTTATTTTATTATTTTTTTTTGGCACATGGGCTTAGTTGCTCCATGGCATGTGGGATCTTCCTGGAGCTGGGATCGAACCCGTGACCTCTGCATTGTCAGGCGAGTTCTTAACCACTGCACCACCTAGGAAGCCCGGCAGGCAGATTCTTAATCACTGTGCCACCAGGGAAGCCCTGTGTGAACATTCTTTATGATGTTGGATATAACAGCAGAAAATTGAAAGATGGACATTATGGAATACCATGTAGGTACTGAAGTAAGTGAGGCAGGGCGATCTGAGGCTGATGAATAATAAGTAAAGCTTGAAACAGCAGCAAAAAGTGGGGAGACATAGATGTAATATAAGATATAACTGAGTATCCACAAAACCAGCTCGAGACGAAGACCGGCCAAATTATTAAGAGTGATTGTATCTCAGGAATAAGACTTTGCAAGGGGTGAGGAAGACTTCCACCTTTTGCGTAAAGATGTATATTTGAACATTTGCAAGTCACATGAATAACAATGATGATTTGTTAACACCAAAAAAACCATTTTTTTTGCATCAAGTGGCCTGTCTTGTCTAATATTCTTGTTTCATGTGTGTGTGCCTTCTGTTTTCTATTTTAGATCCTTGACGAATTCAAAAAGGATTCCTCCGTGTTCATCTTGGGGTGAGGCACTTCTGCTGGGTGGTCCTGGGCGGCTGTGTCGGGCACGGGTGCCCCCGTGGGTCCTCCCAGCCTTGCCACCTGACCGCTAGGAGGTCACCGCTCACTACTCGGGGACCTGGCCGTCCCGAGCTTGTGCTGCGAGTAAACATGCACAGCAACAGGGCTTGTGGAGTGTTGGGAGGGTGGCCCAGAAGGTTCTGTAAAGAAGCCTGCTGGCTCTAAGACCTCCATTCCCAAGGATGAGTTGGGGACATTCCTGGCTAAGCAGGTTGAACTGAATTAAAATGAGTCAAAGCATTTAAGGTGCTTCACCCGGTGCTCGGCAGGGCTTGTAAACAGTGATGATGATGTTATGATCAAATCCTAAGTGCTGCAGGACTTGTCAGGACCTTTACTACACTTACTAATTCCCCAGGTGGGGGATTTGGTTTATAACGTGTGCTGTGTCCTCCAAGCCTGTCTACCTGGGGGAAATGTCTGCCATGGAGTTAATAGTGCCTCGAATGTGATTCGCGGCCCACTGACTTGGGCCTGCTTTTCGGAACCAGCCCTCGTTGATGAGGGTACCCTGGCAACTGTTCCCTCTGTCGCATTCTAATCCAGAAACCCTAAGACTCCAAAATATGTATGAAACGAATTTGATTCTTATGTGGTATTTTAATGAAAAGATTAGTGTTGGACCAAGAGGCTGGTTAGGAGAGAAGGTTAGAAATACACTCAAAGACAATAGACGTTTGGACCCTGAGTATTTAATAAAGTGAGAAAGCTTAAAGCATGTT
The DNA here is from genome assembly GCF_030028045.1 of Hippopotamus amphibius kiboko. NCBI lineage: Eukaryota > Metazoa > Chordata > Mammalia > Artiodactyla > Hippopotamidae > Hippopotamus > Hippopotamus amphibius. The sequence goes on along the minus strand of NC_080201.1, from coordinate 6,630,699 downwards.
TTACCTCCTATATTTAAAAAAGACACCCCACCCCCCACCCCCACTGCAAGTGCTCGGGGAAACATACAGATTTCCTTGGAGAGCCCTGCTCTGCAGGATGCACTTTCCATAGCGATCAGGCTGTTTGTGCCCATCCAGTGAGGGTCTGGTTTTCCGCTACGAGCGTCCTCTCCACGAGGCCGTCGGTCGGCAAGCTGCTGGCCGAGGTGCAGTCTCCCTTTACTCAGGATCTCAAATGGAAAATTCTCCCAACAACGGGCCTCTGCTCGCTCCACGGCCCTTGTCTTGCACGTTCCAGCTGATTCTCCCCGTCTGCCGGAGTTGGGGGGCTTCGTCCGGCCCCCACTCCTGCTTCAGAGCTGTGGATGGCTCAGCAAACTCTGGCGTCATTTCTCCAGCAGCACCTACCCCAGGTGCTCTCCACTTCCAGCCCTACCCGGGCATTCGCTGTCCACGCCTGTCCGTGTCCGCTCTCTCCCACCCCCCCCCACACCCCCCACCTTCCTCCTCCTTCACACCTGGACCACCTGGGAGCAGCTGAGTGTAGGTTCCAGGGCCCGGTTCTCCCAGGTTCTGGTGGCAGGGCCCCTCCTGGGTCAGGGGTGTCGTCTGGGTCACCTTCGTCTTCCCGTTGGCCAGCCTGCACCTGACTCCGCGGCGGGAACTCAGCAGGGTGTCTGGGTGGTCGTCCCGCTGGATGGGATTGCCTCCTGACCGCTGGATGCCCGTCTCTCAACACCATCTCTTTCCCCGAGGGCAGCAACACCGACCGGCCGGACGCCTCCGCTGTTCACCTGCACGACTTCCAGCGGTTTCTCTTACATGAACAGCAGGTGAGAGGACAGCAGGGCAGGGGCTGCTGGGGGCAGGGCAGGGGAGGGCTGCCCCAGCGGTTTCTTGCCTTCTCACCACCTGCCGTCATGAAACAGCTGTCATCTCCCTGCCCAGTGCCGCCTTGGGGCTTAGACTCTGGATTGAGACTGGCCTCACATCAGCCCCTTTCCCAGGCCCAGCTGGAGGAAGGGGAGGAGAATACTGCAGGGCGGGCTGTGTCTTCACCTGCTGGCCTCTGTTCCTCCTCCCAGCTCATCTCAGGTGTCCGCTTCCCTAGGAAGCCTTCCCTGCCTCGTGGAGGATGTGACTAAAGTGGACACGCCTGAGGGTCCTCTGGGGGATAAGGCGGCACAGCTGTCCTTAAACAGATGACACATGGATGTCTCCCGGAGTGTTTGCGTACAGGCTCCAGGCTGGTGGCAGAGATAGAGTTTGTGCTGGGCAGTGGTTTTCTAGGGGGCGGTTCTGCCCCAGAGCAACGGCTGCAGACGCAACTCGGGGCTGCCACTGGCATCCGGTGGGTGGAGGCCGGGGTGCTGCTCAACATGCTAAGGTGCACAGGCCAGCCCCACCCCCACCCCTGCCCAACAAGGAATCACCCAGCCCCACGTGTCAGTAGTGCCTCGGCTGAGAAACTGAGAGAAACCTGACATCCTCTCACGAGCTCTGTGACCTTGGGCAGGTGGTTCGACCTTTCTGTGCCCCACTTTCCTCCTCTTTAAATGGGGATGAGAGCCCTAACTTCTCAGAATTGTGGGGCTTGGAGAAAAGGGTATTGATCTTTGTGTGAATGTATGAGGACGTATATACGTGGGGAGTCACATATCTATTTCAAATTTTTATTTGTATCATTGGGATTTCATTTATTTTTATTCTCTTTAGTTTTTTTTTTAACAGACTCTTTTCCAGAGCAGTTTTAGGTTCATCATACTATTCAGTTCATTTACTTTAAAAAATACTTTGTATTGTAGAACATCTCAAACATACACAAAAGTAGCCAGGCTGGCATTATCAGCCACCCTGGCTTATAAGTACCCATTAAAAAATTATGAACATTTTGCCACTTTCATTCCATCCATCCTCTTGTCTCCACACCCACGTGTCTTCCTTCCCTTCCCTCCTTCTTCATTTCTTTGCTGACCAATTCTAATGTAAACCCCAGACTGTGTATCATTCCATTTGTAAATAGTTCAGTATGTCTCTCTTATGAAATGGACTTTTTTTTTTTTTTAACAAAACATGGTCATAATACTGCTGTTACACCTTTCACAATCAACACAAATTTCTTAGTGCCGGACAGTACACATCCCATGTTCAGATGTCACTGATTGTAGGGAAAATGATGAACAGACCCACACACATTTGCGCAAGGCCAGCCACACGAAGGCCCAGGCAGAGGCAGTAGCTGCTGTGGTTCACGATGAGTGGTGGCCGAGGACGTTGAGGCACCTCTGCTTTCCCCACGTGGGGTGAATGGGAGTGACCAAGAAAAGGCTCACGTGCCCCGCCTGAGACCACAGCCGAGGGCGGGTGAAATGAAGGGGGGTAGATGAATTCTGTTGGGCACAGTTACATGCGAGGTGCCGTGCTTCCAGGAGAGTGAAGCAGAGGAAGAGGCACACATGCTGTTTGCTTTTTTGCAGTTTTCTCCCTTGCGCTCAATTACTCAGTTTTGTAGGGAGGTGTTGGAGTTAAGTGGCTAAACTCCTGGGGACAAGTAGCCTCATATCCAGGAATCTACCACCTCGTGCTAAGTAATTTTACTCCAGGGGAGAGTCTCATGCTTTCCCTACACTGGCCCCGTCACTGAGCTGCCCTCAGAGATCAGGGTTATGGACCAGGAGCAAAGTACAGGGGGTTAGGATCCTGCATCCGGGAGTCGGGACGCAGGCAGCCCATGAGCATCTGTGTGAGTGCACATGATGGGAACAAGATGTGAGGCCAGGGATGGGGCCCCTGAGCCATTGGTCTCGTGGACCCTTAATGTCCCGGCTCCCGGTGCTCTGTGGGATGCCGGCATGGAGCAGAGCCGGTCATCTAGGACGTTGTCGGGGGTGGTGGCTGCTCATATGTGGAATAACCTCTGTGGCACTTGGTGTGCAAATTAGTACAAGGTTTTTAGAAAACACTTTGGCGATATGCAATTAAAATGAAAGCTTTGAAAAAATGTTTATATGCTTTGATTAAATAATTGCTCTCCCAGGAACTTCCCCTAAAGAAATAATGGCAGCATTTTTCATAGAAGTGAGAAGTTGGAACTAATCTGAATTTCCATTCAGGGGCTGGTTAAATGTGCCGCAGTCCAGCCCCTGGAGGCATGGGTGACACTCACGGACGCGAAACTGATGTGCCTGGTTGGTCTCGGGCTCGTTGTCAGGTCCACTTATTTAATGACGGAAACCTCGGCTTTCTTATTTATACAACTGGAGAATGATGTGATATGTCCCTCCTGGGCTTGTGTGAGCGCAAAATGAGCGACCGTGTGACAAGGTTGAACATAGAGCGCAGCGGGCCACCCCGCCCAGTGTTGACGGCGGGGTGCATTCCTCTCCTCACTGCTCTGGTCATTTTCCAACCAGTGCCCCACACCAAGTAGATGCATTTTTCTAAACCCCCAGCATATTCCTATTTTATACTCCTTTAGACAGAAGAGTTCTTATTCACAGCCAGTGCAGTTCCAGGTTATAGCAACTAAGTACCTGTGTTTTTTATGCTAAAGCTTTTTAGGAGAAGGAAGCAGGAAGCTTCTGGCCTTTGGGGGGCATCTAGGCCTGGCAGGGCGTTTGCACTAAGTATCCTACAATTTGAGTTTCATGTTCTGGTCTTCAAAGATTGCATCACCCCTGTATTCAAATGAACTGGCCACTCCGCAGCTGGCTGTTGGGTGTCCTTTATCCTAGTAGATGTGCAAGAATCAACAGCGAGGCTTATTGTTGACTTGTACCCATCTCATTTGTGTCTACCCTTATGCTTTTCCTTCTTTTGGACATCCTGCTCTGACCATTCCCATCCAGCCACACGTCTGGTAGCACATCTGCTTTTATTAAAGATAGAGGTTTTAATTCAGAACCCAGAAAACGTGAGTTAAAGTTGAATCTGTGGGTCAGGTTTCATCCTTTTGTCTATGAATAGGTGGGGTTTTAGGGTTTGGAGAGGAAAACAGGAAAGTTGCTTTATGTTGCATGTTCTTTTTCTAAAGGGCTCTCGAACTTCTGAGAGCATGCGGAAGCTGTTTTTGAACTGGTTGTGTACCTTTCAGACGTTATTGGGGTCTGAGCAGCACTGCTTGACTGATCTTGACTGATTCAATGCCGGTTTTCTAAGGTTAAGTTATTTGGAAGCCCCCTCTCCTACTTACTAACTGTGTGAAGTTGGGATCGTCATGTGAGGTCCCGAGCTTCTGTTTCCTTGTCTCTAAAATGACAATGACAATGTGTGACCTGCCAAGTTGTCTGGACTAAACAAGATGTCATAGGAGGATGACGGTCACTCCCACAAGCTGCCGCGATTTGAGCACCTTCTGTGTACCAGGCGCTGTGTTAAGCACAGACCCTCCTTTCGTCCAGCCCCTCGCAGCCTCTGTGCATAGATACCATGATCCCCATGTGATGGGGGAGGAGGCACAGAGAGGGTGTGTCACTGGCCCAGCATCAGCCAGGAGGATGACCCCAACGGTCAGATGTAACTGTGCTCCCCGCCTCCTCGCACTAGCACGTGTAAAGAACTAGCATAGAGCAGGAGTCGGCAGGCTACTCCCACAGGCCAATCTGGCCCGCAGTGTGTTTTTATAAAGTTTTATTTACAAACATGGCCACGGCAATTTGTGTGCCTGTGTCTGTGGTTCCTTGTGCACTATGGTAGCAGAATTAAGTGGTTGTGGCCCAGAGCCTAAAATGTTTACTCTCTGCTCCTTTAGGGAAAATGTTTGTCACGCACGGGGGAGGCCTTGATCGCATGTGCATAGAATACATCCATGTTTCCGTCTTTGACTAAAACCAGATTCTGGGAGGCGAAGAATTTTGCAAAGTCCTTCTTCTGATGATTTCTTGTTCTCTTTATCATCCTAAGGAGCTCTGGGCTCAGGATCTGAACAAAGTCCGTGAGCGGATGACAAAGTTTATCGATGACACAATGAGAGAAACTGCCGAGCCCTTCTTGTTTGTGGATGAGGTAAGTGGGCTTCTGGTGCCACTGGCGTGGCTTTTTGATTCAAGTCTCTTTCCTCCAAGGTGTATTTTCTGGGTGTCTTTCCTTGGAGGGCTTTGCTGTTAGATGCCCCCAGACTGGCTGTCTTAGTCAAGAACTGTCCCCCACCCCCGCTGCCCAGTCCTGAAACATCACAGCCTTTTGATTTTTTTCTCCTCCTTTATTTGATCACGTAGCCTGAGTGGGATCTTGGCTTTTGCCACTAGAGGGCGTGTGCTGCCAGGGAGCCGCTAACCATTACAAAAAGCACAGCAAGGAAATTCCAAGCTTTACGGCGCTCTCTTGCAGAGTGTGGAAATGGGTGCACTGGCCCTGTGTGAGGCAGCAGGGACGGAGGGGGTGCTGGGGAGCTCCCGTCCCATGGAAGGTTGTTCGCAGGAAGCAGAGTGTTACCCAGTGTCACTCAATCTTCTAATTTTGTTTTTTTTTTAAGGAGTCAGGAATTGGAATATGAAATTCCCTGCCTTTTATATGTTACGATATAAACTGGCAATGTTTTGTTTCTCACACTGGGTGGTGGGTTCACAAATGTTCATGGTATTATTGTGCCTTCAGTGTATGGGCAGTATGCACTCTTGCAGCCGCAAATATTTGAGGATACACGTTAAAAAGAAAAATATTGCATAGGTCAGTGAAACGCGTTTTGGGACAGCCTATTTGCAAACTGAGTTTCCTGCATTGAAAAGTTGGGTATCCAAGGTCTGGAGACCATCTGTTAGATATTCACGTACCATCTCCCGGTGTTGGCGCAGACCAGAAAGAATCAGGCACCACCCGTCCTTAGTGCGATGACCCCGTCTCTGTATTTGTGACTCTCCTAGTTCCTCACATACCTGTTTTCCCGGGAGAACAGCATTTGGGATGAGAAGTACGACATGGTGGACATGCAGGACATGAACAACCCCTTGTCTCATTACTGGATCTCCTCGTCACATAACACGTGAGTTTCACCGCGAGCCTGCGTTGGGCGGGCAGGCGAAGGGCGACACGGTGGGCGCTCCAGTGCGCTGCTCTGGCCAAGCGTGCGGACCGCGGGCAGAGCGCAGGCCCTCGCTGCTCAGACCTGAATACGTGAAAGCTTCTGGAGGGGTGGGGGGATGCAGCTCTCTTTCTCAGCTGGTATTGCAATAATAATCCTTTTCCTGTGGCCCTAAGAAGCAAGTCGACAAAGCTGGTTTGCACGCTTTGGGCATGTCATTCGTAGTAGTCACAGGAAAGCAACTGAATTAGTCACTGAGCTGACATTTACTGAGAGTTTGCCCTGTGCCAGGCCCTGAGCTTGCTGGCCGCGGGGGCTACGGCAGTGAAAAGGGCAGGAGAAGCCCCCGTCCTCAGGTGCTTGGAGGGGAAAAGGCCTCCTTTGAGTCTTAATGATGAGCGGGAGTTGGCGAGAGAACAGGTGGTGAGGTGAGGAGGAGGATTTCAGACAGAGGGACAGCCTTGGCAAAGGTCCGGGGGCGGGAGGAACTGAGAGGGGTCTAGTAAGACCAGAGCGTAGACTCTGGGAGGGGGAGGGACAGGAGAGGAGGAGGCCAGGAGGATCAGCTTGAGTGGAATCTTCGAAGTCAGAGTGAGGGCAGTGGCAGTAGGAGCCACTGATGGCTTTCAGGCCAGAGAACAACACGCTCAAACTTATATCTTTGGAAGATTGTCCTGTTTGCAAAAAAGCACAGATGGGAAGGGGGAAGTGGATGTTACACTCAAGTTCTGCTACTTAGTCTGCTTTATAAGGTGAGAGGGTGGAGGTCTAGGGTCCTGGGCACCCAGAGAGCTGTCGATTGGTACTTTCCCAAGTGTCAGTCCAGGCGGGAGTTGGAGAGATGGCCCTTAGGTTCACCTCCAGGCGTTTTGGAAGGTCCCTTCCTTTTCAGGGGCAAATTGATGTCATGGTTCGCTCTTCCCCACCATGTGCGTTGGTTTGAGTTTGTGTCCTAGAATGGTCAATTCTACCAAACCTGGAAGACGGGCGACCAACACAGACTCTTACAGGGGGACTGTGGTAAGGAGGACAGGGATAAAAGTCGGTATTTTCACGCCCGTTTTAGTGGACGCAGTTCATAGGGTAGTATGTTCTGTTTATTCTGTGCTTGGCCTGGGGCCCTGGTATCAAAATGATGGCCCATCTCTCCCTGTTTAGACTGAGGTCCTGGTGGGCAGCTGTGGTGGTGCGGGGGGGGAGTGTTAATTTATCGTGTACGTCAGTCTCACTGCTGACACCCATTGACCAAACTCTCCTCGAAAGAGCACATGTTCGAGACCCCACACTTGGGTTGCCAGGGTAGTTGTCCTTCATGTCCCGCGATTGTGGCCTGAGGCTCACGCCTGGCACGGCCCCACGACTGCATGTGTCCGGCCCAGATCCTGACCGGGGGTCTTTCTGGACGGGAAGAACTCGGGGCTTTGGGGGCTCAGGCTGAGAAGTTCCCCAGGGGCGCCCTGAGATGCAGGCCTGTCCCCACACGGCCGCCCGCCTCCTCTCCTCCAGGTACCTCACGGGTGACCAGCTGCGGAGCGAGTCGTCCACGGAGGCCTACATCCGCTGCCTGAGGATGGGCTGCCGCTGCATCGAGCGTGAGTACCTCCTTCCCTCTGGCGGCCGCGCGGGCAGCAGGCTGTGCTGGCCCTGTAGTCACTGGGTACTTTGTCTGGAGGCCCAAGTAGTGGGGATGCAAGAGGCAGACAGAGGGAGAACGCAGGTGCCCCTATCATCTGGGGTGATGGATGTGGCCACCAACACTGAGGACCTTTCCCCAGAAGAAGAGGTCCCCACGACAAGGAGTGCTGTCGATCCCAGCCAGGTTGGAGCCACAGCACCTTGGGCAGTGGTCTCGTTGCCCAGAAAGTGTCCCAATACAATGCAGGGGCTGGGAGGCCAGTAGCAAAGGTGGCCTTACTGTCCTCGTGTCCCTCGGCTTCTTTCTGGGCTGTAGGTAGAGGCAGGCAGACGCCCCGCGTGTTTTAGCAGTGTCCCTGCCACGGCTGCCACCCTGAGTGTTCTGTCCCGAGTTGCTCACAGCCACCCCAACACAGGCGATTCCAGGCCCCTGGATGTGGCCAGGAGCCGGTGCTTCCTCCTGTCCCCTCACCCCGACCCAATGCCAGCCACTCATGGCTGTACTGGGCTGAGAAAAGGCACAAACCACTGATTTAAGCTCCAGTTTTATCAAAAACATTCATGACGTTATCAAACCTTAATGGCAGTTATTCCTACAGAGTATTGCCTTATTTATGCCTTTTTCCCCCCTTAGGAAAAAGCAAATGTGAAAAAGTTAAGTTTGAAACTGTCAGCTCCTGCTCCTTCTGGGGGTTAAAAATATAGGGGATGCTCACCTTCTACATAACCTAGTTCTGTCTGAATATTTTACCACGAATCTTTAAAAATAAATTTCTCATTGCTCTGTATTCTTCCTGCTAGCAGAACAAGCAAGCCAAGGTTTAGACAAGTCAAATCAGAAGATAATACACATGATAAATCTTTTTCAAAAAAAGAAACATTTCATTTCTTTTGAACAAATATATTACAAAGGGACCTTTAATTAGACAACCAGAATGTTCCTATAACCGCATAGGTAGCACGTGTCCTCATGTTGGTGGCCCTTGAGGGTGATGCTGGGTCTGGCCTCCGTGTCCTGGTAACTGAGCCAGTGTGGGGGCTGGGGCTGGTGGCGCGGCCATCACCCAGGCAGCGTGGCCACCTCCCAGGTAACACGGCCATCATCCAGGCAGTGTGACCACCATCAGTGGACTAGGGAAGTGGGGAGTGATGGGCGGGCGCTGAGGCTGCATGGTCCTGCCCTCAGTGGACTGCTGGGACGGGCCCGACGGGAAGCCCATCATCTACCACGGCTGGACGCGGACCACCAAGATCAAGTTTGATGACGTCGTGCAGGCCATCAGAGACCATGCCTTTGTCACCTCGAGGTCGGTTGGCTGATTTCCTGGTGTTTCACCTTTAAGGGGAAGGCAGCTGGGGTTGGTTGGACCCAAGACACACCCCACATAGACACCCTCCCCCACTGACATCCCCCCACAGACAATCCGCCCCAGCAGGTAATACACAGCCACCTCCTTCCCCCAACACACACGCAAACATACACACACACCCCCCCCACATAGACACTCAGACACAGAAATACATCCCCCACATAAGACACCCCCCAACAGACATAGACACACAGACACACACACACAGACACACAGACGCCCCTCCTCCCCCCAGTACACACCCACACCGCAGGCTCCCTCTCGGCCAGAGTCACTGCCGACAAGCCTCGGCTGGGTGTTGGCGCCCCCTCCAGGCCGAGAGCGCGGGCGGCGCCCTGGCTGCGGAGCCGGGAGGAGGCGGGAAGCCCTGCGGCTCGCTGAGCGCGCCCCCGCCGCCCCCCGCAGCTTCCCCGTGATCCTGTCCATCGAGGAGCACTGCTGTGTGGAGCAGCAGCGCCACATGGCCAGGGTGTTCAAGGAGGTGTTTGGCGACCTGCTGCTGACCAGGCCCACGGAGGCCAGCGCCGACCAGCTGCCGTCGCCCAGCCAGCTGCGGGACAAGATCATCATCAAGGTAGCGGCCGGGGGTGGGGGCGGTGCTGTCGCTCGCTCGGGGGGGCACGGGCTCCGGTCCTGCCCCGGGCTCCCCGGGCTCCTCGCTGCGCTCGCGCCCCCCCCTCGCGGTCTGGGGGTTGGTGATACGCTGTTAGTGTGCCGTGAGCGTGACGCAACCGGGTGTGCGCAGAGGGCTTGGAACTGCCCCGTCCCACTGCAGGTGCCCGGGAAGTGTTCACTCACTATCGCGCGTTCGGTTTTGCGCACATCTTCACCATGGCCCTCTCTGCGTCAGGCCCTCGCGAGGTGCTGGGGCTGTTCCAGCGACCCAGGCTCCATCCTTGCCCTCGGGAGCTTCTGGTCTAGTGTGGGAGGTGCCCCACAGGGCTGCGTGCACTAGGGGTGATGGGGTGGCAGGCCAGGAGCGTGGGGAGGGATGAGTGACAGCTGTACCGCGGATGCCCGGAGAGTGGGGACATTCGGGTCAAGAGGCCAGATGGCCAGTGGTTTAATGCATGTGAGTTCAAGCCTCACGTGAGGGAGAGTCTTCTGGGAGCTTTGAACTTTGGTCGGCGGGGTCGTCCAGGGACTCAGGATCCTTTCATCCTGTTCTACAGTCTCCCAGGAACGGGGTTTTCAGACGGGGTTCTGCAGACCCCCAGAGAATCCACAGATAAGATCTGGGGGGTGGCAGCGTGTGAACTTTGGGCAAAAGTGGTGCCACTTTATTAATGTGTAAGTAGAACTTAACATTTCCTTCCGTTATGAACATTGGCAACTTGAGGCTTTGTCAGCAGCAGAAATCATGGCTATTTTCATATCGCTTTTACAGTTGTTGCAGATATCTCAAAATAATGTGTGCTCGGCCCTACTTTAAAATTATGACAGTTATGAGATCTGCCTCTAGATCGTGTGTAAGATGTCAGTAGAGAAGCACATGTCACTATATTGCAAGTAATTTTTATTTACTATCTTAATAGTTGTATTTCAATGTAATTGGTTTCTCTTATAATTTTATGTATTACAAACATTCTGAGAAAGGTGTCCGTAGTCTTCCCCAGACTTCAGAAGGGGGTCCACGGCACAGAACTGGCAAAGGCTCTGCCCTAGGGCACCAGCCTTGTGTGTGGTCCGTGCTGGGACGCAGGCACGTGGAGCTCCCTCCGGCTGGTAGAAAGGAGAACGTGGGGGGTCCAGGGTGAGTGATTCCTGGTAAGCAAGTGCAACATCAGCTGGACAGTCCCAGCCTGTCCTGTCCAGTGCGTGAGAACTTAGTCACGTGACCACACCACCTGCAAGGGGCTGACTCTAGCTGGGCAGCCATCGGTGGAAGGAGTGGCACGGATTTCGTTGACACCTAACAGGTTCGTAGGAAGGATGGACAGGGATTTACTAGGCAGAGAAGGGGGAGGCCCCTTCAGGTTTAGGGAACAACATGCATACAGGTGGGGTGGTGTGAGCACAGGCTACGTTCCCTAGGTTCTCACTGGACCACTAAGGTGCACTGGGGACATTCCCTCCGTGCCAGGAGGTCACGGTCTGGTGGGGAGACACACCCCTCAACAGAGAAGCACCAAACAGCGAGGGGGCTTCGGCCGAGGCCCACCCGGAGGGGAGGACGCTGATGCCCTCAGGGGTCAAAGCAGCAGCTTGTTTGGAGGAATTGGCTAAGATCCTCAGGCAGGTTTCGCTGAGATGCGCATGGAAACTTCTAGCATGAGGAAGGCAGGACGAGAGGCAGAGGGCTTGGCCGGGAGGGTCCACGGCTCTCAGGGTTGCTCGGTGAGTCTTCAGGGGACCTCACTGCCTCTCTCTGTTCCCAGCTCACCTGTAGTTTCCCTCTGTTTCCCTCAGGACAGCTCTCTGCGTGTCCCCAGGGACTTCCCAGCTCTCGCTTTAGTGTGTAAAAGCTCCTTGTAGAGCACCCATTAACCCACCTGTGTACCTAGTGGCTCACCCCTTCCAATTTCAGCATTTGTGCCCCACACTGGGCCCTGCAGGATGGGTCATCCCGGGCCCCCAGCCCACCTGACAGGTGAGGACACTGAGGTCTAGAGGTAGCCTCAGCTGAGGTTACACAGTTCCTGCCAGAGATGTGATTCAGGGCTGTTCAAGATGGAACATGTATGTCGTGCTGCACTATTTATGGGTATCCTAAACACCCACTGCCTTACGGGACCTGGCAGGGGGCTGGTACCCCCATGTACCTGGGAAGTTTCTGAGACTGAGACATATTGTCGTGCAGCCAAGGCCACACAGCAAAGAAGGTGCGAGGCCCTGAATGCAAGCCCAGGTCTGACTCCCAATCCTGAGCTCCCTTCACCGGGTCACCGCTTACCAAGGCTTGCCCCCGTGGACAGTCAGTGATCTTGCCCAGGTGGACATCATCGTAATTGTTCTCTTAGTCTTGCTGATGAGACATGAGAGGCTCAGAGAAGTGTGGCCACCTGCCCAGGGCCACACAGCCAATAAAGCACCAGCAGTGCTGTTTGCACTCAGGTCTTCTAAATCTGCATCCCCAGGGTGTCTTCCACTGCCCTGCACAGCCTGTGCCCATTGGACTGGCTGTGATCTTGCCCTGCCCTCTGTGTGCTGGAGAATGTGGGTGCATCGTTGATTCACTGAATAGTTATCGAGCACTCACTATCTGCTAAGCTAGCACAGGAGATTCAACAGGGAACAAAACAAAGTCCCTGCCCTCACGGGGCTTATATTCTAGCAGGGGAGACAGACAGATACATAGACACACGAGTATGAAAGCTAACGAGTGTGAAGATGAACCAGCAGGGCTAGAGAGAGGCAGGGATGAGAAGGGGAGTGCCACGGAGTTGAGGGACGCTCCTCCTCCGAGGTGACGCCAAACAGAACTGAATGTAGTGAGAGAGAAGCCGGGCAGAGAGGACAGACAGTGCAAAGGCCCTGAGGTGGGACGATGCAGGTGGATGCTTGGCTGATGTGGATGAATGTTTGCTGGCTCTAAGGTCCTGACTGTGGGCCTCAGGGAGACAAGCTATGTGTATTTTTCCCCTCAGCACAAGAAGCTGGGCCCCCGTGGCGACGTGGATGTCAACACAGAGGACAAGAAAGATGAGCAGAAGCAGCAGGGTGAACTGTACATGTGGGATCCCATTGACCAGGTGGGTCTTCTCGCGCCCCTTCTCAGAGCCGCGAATGCATTGCAGCCTGCCAGAGAGCTCCGGGAGGATTCCTGTCTCACTCCCGTTTTGTGCCAAGTGAATTTGTGATTTTAAGGAAACTATTTTCCTTTCATTATTACTGTTTTGTTTTGAAATAATTTTATCTTCATTGTAACATACTATAGATTCTCACACACACACAAACACAGACACACACACGCAAGTACAGAAAGTTCTCTTACATCCTTCACCCAGTTTCCCCAAACAGTAACATCCTCTATAACCAGAGTATAATTGTCATGACCAGGAACTGAACATTGGGTACAATGCTACGAACTAATTTGTGGACCTTATTCCATGTGGTCCACTAATGTCCTTTTTCTGACCAGGATGCAGTCTGGGATGCGATAATCTAGTTAGTTGTCCTAACTCTTTAGTGTCCTCCAGTGTGAGATGGTGCCACTGGAAACTATTATTATTATTAGCCGCACCATGCAGCTTGCAGGCTCTTAGTTCCCCTGACCAGGGATCACACCTGGGCCCCCTGCAGTGGAAGCGTGGATTCCTAACCATTGGACCACCAGGGAAGGCCCAAGGAAACATTATTTTTTGATGAGAATGAGGTATTTTGAATGTTAATGCCGCTTCTCATATCCCTTAATGTGGCAATCCGTTTAAGTAGGTATTGATCGATCGTTTGATTGAAATATAGTTGATTTACAATGTTGTGTTAGTTTCAGGTATATAGCAAAGTGATTCAGTTACACACACACACACACACACATACATATTTCAGATTATTTTCCATTATTACAAGATACTGAATATAGTTCCCTGTGCTATACAGTAGGGCCCTGTTGCTTATCTGTTTTATGGATAGTAGTTTGTATATGTTAGTCCCGTATTCCTAATTTATTCCTCCCCCCAACGTTCCCCTTTGGTAACCCTAAGTTTTCTATGTCTGTGAGTCTGCTTCTGTTTTGTGTATAGATTCATTAGCATTATTTTTTAGATTCTACATATTAAATGATATATTTGTCTTCCTGCATTTGAGTATATTTTTGCATGTCTATTCTTATATCCTAGATATAAACATTAAAAATGGTTAAAATTTAAATAAAGAATTAAGTCATATTTAAAAGTTCAAGAAAAGGTCTCTAGACAGACTGGCTGAGAAATCCTGAAAGTCTTAAAAAGTGGGTGAAATAGAAAAAGACAGTCATGAGGACATACACACAAAAAACAACCCCATCATTCGTAAAAGGCTTCAAGTTAAATGAATATGATATTATGTTGTGTCTACCCTTAGACACACTGAATAAAAAAGTCCTGAAAATGCCAAAAGAACCCCAGAATAAATAGATGTTTTAAAAGAAACGTCTCACAGGGGATCGAATTCCATGAAACCAGCATAAAAGGCTACAGGAGTGGGAACGGTGAGTCCCCAGTAAATGTTGGGGTGATGCCAGGCAGGGGGCCTCAGAGTTGATGGAGCAGAGACTTTGGGGGAGCCCTAATGCTGCTTCTGCTTTATAGAAATGGACTCGGCACTACTGTGCCATTGCTGATGCCAAGCTGTCCTTCAGCGATGACATTGAACAGACTGTGGAAGAGGAACAGCCCCTGGTAGGTGGAGATCTCCTGTACTGCTCCTATCATCCTACGGCTGGCAGGCCCGGACATGCTCAGCCCAGGGAGCTGCCTCTTTGAGTACCAAGGCCTGCCCGGCTCTTCTCTGATTGGCTGGCCGGTGCGTGTGCATAGCCAGTGAGGTTCAGGAGTCTTTCCCGCTCTCTGAAAGGCTTGATTGGCCGGTGCTCTCTGGGGAGGACGGGGACATTGGGATGCTCTGTCCAGCCCCAACCACTAGCCTGGTTCCTGGCTTTCCGGCCCTCTCCCCCTGGGCTGCTGATCACTCTAGGTCCTGTTCCTTGAGTGCAGCCCCCAGGGTATTATGGGTCTCAGACTTCCTGTACAGTGGAGTTGAGGGCCCCATGACTCAGGACTCCAGGAGGCCACCACAAATGGGGGCTGTCAGGGGTAGCTGGCTGGTGGGGGAGGGCGGTGGAGGCCAGGCTCCCAGACCTCCCGGGGTGAAGGCAAGCTGAGGCCATTTTTGGCCTGTTACCCCTGAATCTGCATGCACAGAGGGACCAGTCTGGTGATGCTGGGGTCTGGTCCAGGTTTTCAGAAACCTCTCCTCTCTCTGCGGCCCAGGATATACCCCCCACGGAGCTGCATTTTGGGGAGAAGTGGTTCCACAAGAAGGTGGAGACGAGGACAAGTGCCGAGAAGCTGTTGCAGGAATACTGCGCCGAGACGGGAGGCAAGGATGGGACCTTCTTGGTGCGGGAGAGCGAGACCTTCCCCAACGACTACACCCTGTCCTTCTGGTAATGCCCCTCCCCCCGGGGCATGCCCGCCTTCTCCTCGCAGCTGGTGGGATGGGGCGCCGGGTGGCAAGTGGTGCCAGCTCAGGCCGGACTTGGGTGGGGCTGGGCTGGAAACCCAGCTGCATTTAGTGAGCTGTGTGGGGCAAGACTTGGGTGAGGCCTCCAAAACTTAGTCATCAAGATGAGTGATACTTCAGTGCAGTATTTAAAACTGTAAAGCGGCCTTATGGAACTGTGGTGAGGATACAGTGAGCTTCCTCATTCACTCATCTGGGCATTAATTCATTAAAAGGTATTTATTTATCGGGTACTTTTGTGCGAGGCACGGCACAGGGACTTAGCAGTGACCATTCCGATAGGGTCCCTGTCCTGATGGAGATTAGAGTTTGAGGAGGGAGATGAACAGTGAAAAAGGAATCTTACAATTGATACATAATTCTGGTTGTGCCAAGTGCAGTGAGAAAAATGCAAGACGTTATGAAAGTCTATGAGAGAGGGATCTAGTGTGATGCTGGGAGAATAATCCAGGAAGACTTCCTGAAAGAAGCAGTGTTTAAATTGAGACCTGAAGGATACAAGTTCTAATGTTAACAATGTACAACATACATAATAGTGATGGCTAATGCCTGTAAGATGCTTACCACGTACCAGGCAGCATTCGAAGCACATTCTGTGTGAGATCTTGTTTCATCCTCAGGACGTCTCTGTGAGGCGGATACTATCCTTGTCCTTGTGGGACCACCGGGATAATCGTAGGGAGGCTCAGAGAGGACAGGTCGCTTGTTCAAGGTCACTTAGCTTATCATGGCAGAGTCAGGATTGGAACCCAGGCTGTCTGGCTCCAGAGGAGCAGTTACGTAGATAAAAGGGGACAGCGGGTAGAGGAAGTAGGTAGAATGTTCTGGAATCCAGGCCCAAGGACCCGCTCGTGTGAAAGCCCTGGGCGGGTTCAGAGAGCAGAGGGAGGCCTGTGTGGCTGCACGTAGCATCCACCCCTGGGGGCCCCGGCGGCAGCGTGGGAAGGGCCAGCCAGCCTGGCCCGGGCTCTGACGGGGCCCCTCTCCCGCAGGCGGTCGGGCCGCGTCCAGCACTGCCGGATCCGCTCCACCGTGGAGGGCGGGACCCTGAAGTACTTCCTGACTGACAACCTCATGTTCACCAGCATCTACGCCCTCATCCAGCACTACCGCGAGACGCACCTGCGCTGTGCGGAGTTCGAG
This sequence comes from Hippopotamus amphibius kiboko, assembly GCF_030028045.1. NCBI lineage: Eukaryota > Metazoa > Chordata > Mammalia > Artiodactyla > Hippopotamidae > Hippopotamus > Hippopotamus amphibius. The sequence goes on along the minus strand of NC_080201.1, from coordinate 6,614,370 downwards.
CTCCGGCTGACCGACCCCGTGCCCAACCCCAACCCGCACGAGGCGAAGCCGTACGTGTGCCCTGTGCTGGGGGGCGGGCGGGGCGCGGCTGCGCTCACGGACCAGAAACGCCCACCTTGGGGGGGGTCCTGGGGCCCAGGCTCCTCACCTGGGCCCCCCGGGGTCTCTTCAAGACCCCCGGGCGGCCACCGTCCAAGTACCCACTGCCCGTTTCTCTTTCCTCTCCCTGCTCCTCTCCTTCCCTTTCTTCTGCTTCATCTTCGTGGTCCCGGGGTCTCGGGCTGTGATTTTCAGAGACTGATTTTGGCCCGGTGTTACCTTTGTCCATCAGAGCTCATTCTTGTTGGTCTGAAAGCAAAAAAAGGAAAAAAAATAATTGTAAAGTGAATATCAGCTGGACCTTGCAAAGGGTTACCTGGTTCTGAAAAGAAAAGAGTAATTTTTAAGCAGAAGCCTACTCCAGTGCACATTTCAGAGGAAGCCCTAGAGCTGTGACCACTTTATTTTTTACTTTTCTTGTCTAGATTCAAATGGGTTGCCTTAAAATTTGTTATTTCATGTCTTTAAAATAACCAGAAAGCCCTCTCACACCTTATTTCCTGTGTTTTCTGCCTCTGATTCTCTGACACTGCCGTGACTGTGCGGCCCTCTGATGCGTGGGTCCGTGGGGTGGGAGGTAAAGATGTAAGTGGATTTATTCGCTTGTGCTCCACGCAGACCCACTACATGCACGAGTCACCCAAGCGGTGCCTGGGTGATCTTTTAGAAACCTGCCGCCTTCAGAGGTGATTTTGGATGGGGGGCCCACTGTGTCATCTCCGTGGTGGGTTCTGGGGCCGTGTTTCAGGCATCCTGGGGACCCGCCGTTTCTGCCTCAGCGGCCTCTCCCTTGCCCTTTTCCCGGCCCTGTGCTGCAGGTGGTACTATGACGGGCTGAGCCGTGGAGAAGCGGAGGACATGCTGATGAGGGTTCCCCGGGATGGGGCCTTCCTGATCCGGAAGCGGGAAGGTACCGACTCCTACGCCATCACCTTCAGGTAGGTGCACGGGCTGGAGCCCACCGCGTGCTCTGCAGAGAAGGCCTGGGAAGGGCAGGTGTGGAGAACAGAGGGGGAGCTGCAGGTGGAGGCTGAGCTCAGTGTCCTCTGCCCAGGGCGCCAGCCACGGTGATGACAACAGTCCCACTAACTAGCAAAAGCAGACTGCGCTAACGTGTGCCTTCAGTGTGCCGGGCACTGGTCTGTGTTCTCTAGAGTAATGCGTCTTATATTAATTCACCTTCTCGTCCAACAACGCTATGGGGTCAGCATGACCATGAGCCCTACTTTTCAGAGGAGGAAACTGAGGCCCAGGGAGGTTAAATAACCTGCTGAAACATGCAGCCCGTACGTGGTGGAGCTGGAATTCGACCCCAGGCAGCCCTGGCAACCCAGGTGTGTGATGGTGCAGATCTTGTTTCCTCCCATCCGCAGTGGACACCCCACGGCCACTGCGAAGGCCGTATGGACCAACCATTTCTAGGACGGTGGTCCTCTGTGAATTCTACCCCAAGACACCCGATTCCTCTAGAGTCCACCAAAAGCAGTGTGAGGGAGGTTCAGACGCAGTTCACCACGTTGTCCCTCCATCTCTCCATTTGCAGGGTTTCCCTGCGTATTCTTGGTGATGGTAGTAGAATGCTGGCTACCATATATTGAGTTCCAAACACTGGGCTGCCTTCAAGGTCTCACCGGTCCATCACTATAGCCCAAGAGGGGTAGACCCCGTCATTAGAAGTAAGGCAATGGAGGCCCAGAGAGATTAAGTGACCTGTCCAAAGCCACACAGCCTCATCCTAGGCTGAGTCAGAGTTTCACACTCAGGCCTGTCCACCTGCAAAGCCTGCTTTCTTCACTGTGAGGTCTAAGCAAGAGGCTTGTGAGCAAAAGTGGCCCTGTGGGTATTTTGCTCAGTCTGCATGCTGATGTTAAAAACTGAGAAGTTTTGCCTGGAAATTTAGATTGCTTCTTATGAAAAATGGAAGAAGGTGGAAGCTCTGGGCCCACGGTCACACGTGGTGAAGGTGGTTACCGGCTGCATGATAGGGGCCTTCCCGGCTGCGTGGTAGGGGCCCCGGTGTGCCTGGGCTGCCCCTGTCCTTCCTTTCCTGTTGCCCTGGCCCATCCCCTTGGTTACTGTGCCAGGCGGCCCTCCTGGGCATTCGGATTTGCCCCCTTTGCCCCTGTTGTCTCTGAGCTGCCTTGCTGTGGGTGGCGGTGGTCATCACCACTGCTGTTTCCTGAGCACCTACTCCATCCAGCATGGCTCTTTTGTGCTTTGTGGTGCCAACAGGGGGCCCCTAGGCTTCTCGGCCTTGGTGTCTTTGCTGTCTTCCCCAAACCTCTTAGCGGTGCCTGCTCCCTGTGGATGGGAGTTGGGCATGTTCGGTGAACCTCTGCCGTAACAGGCACCGGGCTAGGTGCTGGGGGTTGCGTTGTGCTGTAATGTTTCATCAGTCACGATGCTTTGGGATGCAAGTGACAGAAACCAAACTCAATGGCTGAAATAAAAAAAGGGATTTATTGGCTACTGGCTGAGATGCTCAAGAGGTGAAACTGGCTTCTGAACACACCTGGATCCGGCCTCACCTGCGATCCTCGGGAGACTTGCTCTGAGCATCTCGGTGTTACTCTCCAAGGGCTTTATTCTCAGGGGGCTTTACCTTGGGGCGCCAGGACAGTGTCCACAGAGAGGATGAGTGCTGGGAGGTACTCCCACCGGCCCCTGCTTGAGCTGGGTGACTTGATTCTGATTGGGCGATGGGGTTGGGGTCACTTCCCTGGAAATGCATGGATGAAGGAGGGGCTCCCAGATTGATGCTCAGCTTGTATACATCCACTGTGTTCTGTGTGCACATCTGTCCTCCCCATGAGAGTGGAGGCACCCTGAGAGCTGGAGGTTTTCTTTTTTAGGAATCAATAAATGTTCGATAAGCACCTACTGTGTATCAGGCCTAGAAATACCGGAGAGAAAAAAACAGCCCAGCCCTTGCTCTCCTGAGGCCAGTGGTCTGGTAGGGATGAGAGATGTCATCACGTGACTTATAAATGACTCCCCTTCTTCCTTCCTCTCTCCCCCCCACGTGTTTGTGGGGTACCTCTCCCATACCAGGTGATGTTCTAGGCTCTGGGAACATATACTGACCTCCTGGATAGATTTCCACAGGAAGGAAGTGTCTGCTTTCGAATCCATGCAAAGAGATGAGGTTGTTGTCTGGGTGTGATTGGTGGGAGGCATCCCTCGGTGGGATGAGGGGCTTCTTAGCAAAGCTAAGACCTCAGGCGTTAGTGTTCACTGGCTCATAGCAACACACTCCAGGAGGCTGGAAAGCACAGCTCATACTCCAGCCCTGTTCTCCCCTTTTGAATGTTCTGTCTCCCCGGGAGGTTTTGGCTTGGCTGTTTATATTTTCCCAACCATCCATTTCTTTTGTTGCTTCTGGGTGCCGGACACATTGCAAATGGCTTACCCTGGGTTACCTAATGGACAGCGGTCCTGACCTTGAGACAGAAGCTGTGCGTCCCCAGCTCTGTGGATGATGAAACTGAGGCTCAGGGAGATTACCTGGGGAAGGAGCCAGGACCTGACTGATGCTCTTAACCTCAGTACCCCAGAGCCTCCCTGCCCTGGGGAGTTTTTGTATAAAGTTTTAAAATTAATTTTTAATTACATAAGTATATTCTCCTTATAAAAAATTAAGATATTGCAGTAAGGCTAAAGCCCTCCTGTGGTCTTTCCCATCTCAATCTTTGTTTTGGTAGAAAGCACAGTTTCCTAACTGGTGTCTCCATTAAGACTTAAAAAAAAATTTTTTTTACATACATAGGTATGCACCTGTGGAAAATATATAGTGCCATTTTAAAAAAATACAAATAGGACCATACTTTAGTTTCATTCTCAACTTGTTTTATTTACTCAGCAGTATTTCTTTTCTTTTTAAAAAATATTTAATAAAATATCACCACACATAAGCTACTGAAGAAGAAACCTAGCATTTTTTTAAACAGGACTTTTAGAAGAAATGGCTTAAAAGGATGTATTTTTAAAACAATAAAAAATGTCTGTTAAGGTGCAAAATTTTTAAAAGATGAGTAGTTTGCCCATAGTAAGTATTTCTGTTGCAGTTTTAAAGATGCTCTTAGCTGTAAAGTTGGGGTCAAAGTTACTTTCCCAAGTAATTCTATTCTTGCTGATAAAAGCTAGTAAGACTGAGGATTCTGTTCTCTCTTGAATGTTTTCTGCCTCTTGTTTCAAATAGATGAGGAAATAAAAGACTTGTTTTACCTTTTGGGAAAAAAAATTTCATTTGTGTACTAGGTGGACCACTGAAGATAAGATTTAAGGATTTGGGCATCAAGTCCCAGAATTCTAGAGTAGAGATGGGCAAATGGTTTCTATAAAGGAGCAGAGGATAAATACCTTAGGCCTTATAACTGCTCAGCTCCGCCACTGTAGAGTGAAAGCAGCACTGGCAGTACGTAAATAGAGGAACATGCTGTGTTTCAATAAAACTTTATTTACAAAAACAGGAGGGGGGCTGGGTTTAGTCTGTGGGCCATAGTTTGCTGACCCTGATCTGGACAGTTGGGTGTTCCTGTAGGCAAGGCCTATAGTTGGGGAGGAGGGGAAGGGCGAGAGGAGCTAGCAGTTGAGCCACTCTGCAGTGATTCTCCTGAGGTGCCGGTTCTTCTGTATCTGTTTTGCAGAGACCTACATCACTGTATTCCATGGGAGGGCTGTGCGGTGTTCATTTCTCTGGTCCCCTAGGATGGATGGCTAGGTTGTTTCTAATGGGTGGGTTTGTATGGCCGTCACCTGGCTGCCAGGATGTCAGCTCCGTGTGGTCTCCCCCCAGGGCGAGGGGCAAAGTGAAGCACTGTCGCATCAACCGGGATGGCCGGCACTTCGTTCTGGGCACCTCCGCCTACTTCGAGAGCCTCGTGGAGCTGGTCAGCTACTATGAGAAGCACGCACTCTACCGGAAGATGAGACTGCGCTACCCCGTGACCCCCGAGCTCCTGGAGCGCTACAACATGGTGGGTGGTTGACTCGCTCGAGACGCGGTGGAATATCTTGTCTGAGGTTATGATGCATCTCTTTGTTCCCTCAGCAAACCTTTATTGAGCAGTTACGTGTGTCCCGTGTGGCTCTAGGTCCAAAACTGTACAGCGTGGACAAAGACTGCCCTCCTGCTCTTATAGTCTAGTGTAGGGGAGACAGACAATAAATGAAGTAAAAATATATACAGAGCATGTGTCAGCGGGTGGGTGGTAAGTGCTACGGGAAAAAAACACACTGAGCAGTTGGATGAGTGGATAGAGTGATGGGGAAGGGGCTGCACTTCTCAAGGTGCTTGGGGAGATCTCGCTGACAAGGAGACACGTGGGCAAGGCACTAGAAGAGGTGGAGGAGAGAGCCGCAGCTATGAGGAGGAAGCAGGAACAGCCAGTGCAAAGGTCCTGAGGTGAGAGTGTGCCTGAAAGCACAGAAAGGAAGCTGCTTGTGGCTGGACCTGAGTGAGCCAGGGTAGGGGCAGAACTAAATAAGGATGGAACCGCGTGGTGCAGGGCCCCTGTGAGACACGAGCTTTTATTCTGAGCCATTGGAGGGTTCTGAGCGGGGAAGAGAGCTGGTCTGATTACCATGTCTCAGTTCCTATCAGATGGATTCATAAACTTCCTGGAGAGCGTCGCTGTTTACCAACCACGTGCCAGGACCCATTCTAGATACTGGGAGTGCAGTGGAACACCGCCAGCACTTGGGAAATTTAGGTTCTAGAAAGGGGAGCTGGGTGACAGCCACACAGCAGGCAGGGTGAGTTACAACGAAGAAGAGAAAACGGATGGCGCACTGAGGGGTGGCCACTACGTTAGACGGTGGCCAGAGAGGTGGGAGCTGGCCTCCTGTGGAGGGTGAGGAGGGGGCCCAGGGAGCAGGTCGGCGGGGGAGCCTCTCAGGAGCCGGCTCCGGGGGCGGGGCAGGCGTGCACAAGACAGAAGTGTGGCTGGTGGGGCTGAAGCCCAGAGAGAGAGGCAGGGGAAGGGCAGGATGGGTCTTCTGTGTGTGTGGGTGAAGCTTTACCCACCTCTCTGCGGAAGGAAGCCCTGGTTTGTGGCGTTTGCCAGTTTCCGTGGTGTAAATACTCCCATGGTGGCCAGTCTCACGCGGCCGACATGGAACGCGGGTCAGGAAGAGCAGCGAGCTTGCTCCAGCACACCACTGGGTCGATCTCAGAGCATGTGTTTTCACCAAGGAGCACAGCGCCTGGCACAGGGTGGGCCAGCATGGGGGCTGCTCTCATTTGAGGGTAAAATTTCCAAATTTGGGGGGAAATTCTTAATAGCATTTTGTTGTCTCCACCCACAAGGTGAGTAAACTGTGAGGTTCAGCTCTTCTACTAGAGGGCAGGAGACCATGAGGGTGCCTAGAATCCTTGTTCTAAGTAAGGGCTGTCCTGGGAGCTGCATTTATTTTTCTCTCTGTTCTTTTTCAGGAAAGAGATATAAACTCCCTCTATGACGTCAGCAGGATGTATGTGGACCCCAGTGAAATCAACCCTTCCATGGTACAGTGCCCGCCCTCCAAGTCACGCTATCACCTAGTCGCTAGATTGACCTGCGGTCCACGCCCCAGTTCAAACAGGGCAAGGGAACGTTTTGAAAAACTTGTTCCCTCCCCAATGTGTTTTTTTGTTTTTTGTTTTTTTTTTTTGAGAAGATGACGATGATTGACAATATGACATCTAGTTTCAGGGAAGAGGTGAACCGAATTCCATCCAAATGCAACTGTGCTTTGCTAAAATTCTGAGGTTTGATGAACCACCTTTGGGCCAAATAGCTTCTAATTAAAAGTCTTTCAAATGTTTCTTGCTCAGGGACTGAGCCTGTGGTGTTTATGAATTCCATTTGGTTCAGTGACCTCTTTGCAGTGCAAACGCTATCTTCCATTCCCACCCTGGCTGCTGTGTAATTTCATGCAGGTAGGGCTGGATTTTACTGTTAGCGTGCAGCTCCTGGTTTCATCTGAAATTAAGTTTGAGCCCGCAGAGGAAGAACGGTGGCGAAGTTTCTGTTTGGGGGGGGGCCGTCTGGTACACGATTAGGGTACAGTTCTCACTTAGGAAGGCGCCCTGCTGGTGGGCTCTGTAGAAATCCGGAGAGAAGTTTTTTTTGTTTTTTTTTTTTTTTAAACTTATAATCCTTGGCCAATGCAAATCCCTTTCAGCAAGAAGCGAAGTCTTGAAACGTTGTGGGTGAATGGAACCGTGTGTGAACACATTAGGGGACTTAGCTGAAGAGCAGAAACTTTCATTAGAAGTGACAGATGCTTTGACCCTGGGAATGACATGGCCTCATGGCAGCCCGACGTCAGGGTTTGGTGGAGGCCGTGGTAAACTGGGGACACACAGCCCAGCTCAAGGGCAGCCACCCGCCATTAGCAGTCGACGGCTGCCTGTCCAGAGACCAGGCCGGGTCTTCTCATTTCTCAAGACAAGCCAGTAACCTGGATGTTTGATGTGAAATTCCCCCATTATAAAATCCCAGCAACTAAACCAAGCTGTAGGGAAAGTCTTCCTGTACCAAGTGCGCCAAGTAAAACATGGCTGTACGTGGAATTTCACCGCAAGCTGCCAGACCATGGCGAGGGCCTCAAATATATTACTGTGATTGAAAAAATGATGTCACAATGAAAACAAAAACACATCGCAAGCAAGAAAAATAATCAGGCCTGGTCTCACCACCCTAAGGCAGTAGCTGTCTGCATTTCTGGGTGTTCGGTCCCTTCGGGTCTTGGTCCGCAGGGGGATGTATCTTGTAGTCACCACCACCGGCACCTGCCATTTCTGTTCTGCTTTGTTCACCTGCCTCTTGGCCACGGGTGCGTTTCTCCACTGCTAAGCTACTTAATGACCATTTTTGTTCAACCTGGTAGGCCAACCAATTTAGATGAAGTACATGGACTGGAATTTTAACTTCGAAAGTTAAAATGTGTTTTATGCTGTAGAATAATCTGGGTGACGCTGTCCGTTTAGCTGCGTCCCATCAGTGGCCATTTGGGTGTTTCTAGGCTGTGCTCTTCTCGTTAACACTAAAGTGAATTTCCTCACCTGTGAGGCTTTGTATCGTTCACTGTATGTCCTTTACATGAGTTCTTAGAACCCGAGTGATTAGATCAGTAATAAGAGCTAACACGTATTGATGACCACATAGTGAGCATTGTCCTAAGCACGCGATAGCTCATTAGTGCTCATAGCAGCCCCAGGCGTTAGGTACCATTTTTGTGCCCATTGTACGGATGAGGAAACTGAGGTACACAGAGGTTCAGTAATTGCTGAGGAAGATGTGGAGCTGGGATTTGGATGCTCCCAGGCGTGTGCTCTTAGCCACTTTGCTGTGCCGTGTGCCTGCTTGGTCATCCAACGGGTGACTCATTTCTCTAGTTCATGACGAACCTGATGTGAGGACCTCTCTGCCACCTGTCAGGCTGGAGACGTTCTCCCTGTGGAAGTCATTATATGGTATCCCCCCGACCCACTGACTATACCCTGCTTGTGGCCTTGGAGTCTGGCAGTGACCTCTAGAGTTTCATGGAGAAAGATGTGGCTCTGGTCCTCGTGTCTGCCCTTGAAGCAGGACGCACAGGCGGAGCCGGCTCTGTTTGCAGGTGCGGGAGTCAAGAGCAAAAGCTCTGGTTAGAGGTTCTATGGCAAAGCGTATAGAATCCACGCTGCTTCTTATGAAACATCACGAACTATGACAATACCTCACATTAACGGACTCGTTCTCCGCCCAGCCACTTACCAGTTGGTCGATTTGGGGCGAGGATACTTCATCTCTCTGTACCCCTATTTCCTCATCTGTAAAACGGGATACTGCTACTACTACTACCTGCCTGTTAGGGTTGTTGTGAGGGTTAAAGCTGACAGTACAGATAGAAGGCCTAGAACAGGGCTTTGACTCCAGTAAGCACGTAAGAAACGCCAGCTGTCGTCATTTTCATCCTTACATACATTGTCTCATTTAACAGTCTCAGTGACCCTGTGAAGCAGGTAAAGTTTCAATTCCCTTTTCACAGGTGGGGAAACTGAGGCTGAGAGAGCCTCAAGATTATATAGCTAGTGAGGAAGGGGCAAACCAAGATCTGAACATGACTGACTCCACAGCCCATGCTCCGAGGAGCAGTTTTACGGATTCCGTGTAAAACCCCCATTCCCGTGTCTTTGGGTCGGGGGAGGGGAAGCTGCTGATCTAAGCAGGCTGGCAGTTTCGGAGGTTTTCCCATTAGTGTTTGCTTGCTGTGTGGGTGTTCATTCTGCCATGGATTTGTGTTTGCCAAGCAGCCGGCGTTAAAGCAGATTCACTGAAGAGAAATTGTGTCCTGAGTTCTGTCTTGTTTCTGCCAGTGCAGAGACCACCTTTTGGTGAATTTCACGGAGGAGCGCCTCAGTTACTCTTGCAAATTGTCAGCATCCTGCAGGAATCTAGTTAGGGGATCAGTGGCCTAGGTAAAAATGCTGGGGAGGCTCGGGGATGGCCAGAAATGGTGTTGAGCTTGAACTTCCGGGAGGATTGTTGAGCATGGGCAGGGAGGACTTCAGAGGTGGTGATCGTGGCTTAATGTGAAGGGCATGTCCTTTCTTTGTTGAAATCAAGCCATCCTGGCTCACTGTGCAGTGTCCTAGGCCCCGACGTAGGCCAGGCCCCGTCCCCACTCCCTGGTACATCCTCGGGGCTGTGGCTCCCTGGCAGTGCCAGCCCTTCACCAGCAGATGGCACTGTCACCTTGGGCAAAAGCCTCCCTCTTTTTTGAGACGCACCCAACGTGCCAGAAAATGCAGTTGCCTCCCTCTGCTCCTGTCGCCTGGCCTGACCTTTACCTTCTTGTTTTCCCTGAAAGCCTCAGAGAACCGTGAAAGCTCTGTATGACTACAAAGCCAAGCGAAGCGATGAGTTGAGCTTCTGCCGCGGTGCCCTCATCCACAACGTCTGCAAGGAGCCTGGGGGCTGGTAAGCCTGGGGGAGCTGGGCCCCTTGACTTGTCCCTTTTTGGTGGCGAGACTCGAGTGCTGGCTGAGCTCTGGCCCCTTTATCTGCCATTCTGGGCCAGCTTTGGCCTGTCGTACCTTCTTCGGGAAGGTGACTGATGCGTGCTCTATTCAGAAAAGTGGGTAAACACAATTACAATATTATCACATATTATGTATTATTTTAATTATAACAGCAGCTGCCATTTATTGAGGTCTTACTGTGTACCAAGCACGATGCTAACTGCTTTCATACATCATCTAAGCAAATCCTTGTTACAACTCTGCAGAGCTATGACTGCGATTTATCCCCACTTTATAGATGGAATGAATGAGGCTTCCCAGGGTCCAGCCACTAAACAGCACAGGCTCTTCCCATTATGCAAGGCTGTCCATTATTTTAAATTACAATTCTTGTGCTGTCGCTTAGTCCTGTGCAATGGCCCCATCCTCGATTGAAGAGATACAGTTTTAGGCCAGAGGCACCTAGGTATTCGGGGGTTGAGTTGTCTCTTCCCTGTTTTCTCCTGGGAAGAAGAATTCTCTGCCCATCCATAGGTCCCTAGGCGGGTGGTTTCATAGGATGACTGCTACCTTAGAGCCACAGGGACTTGTTCATAACCATGAGCACTTGCAGAGACTCAGGCACCTCACAGAACTGGCACCTCTTCCTCCTGCAAGGTAGTTGGACCTGACTTAGAAATCTGAATAGCAGCTCGAGTGGAATGTTGTCAAGCACTGTCTCAAGCACTTCATTTGAAATAACTCATTTACTCCATACAGTGACCCTATAAGGTCAGTTTTTTCTTACCTGCATTTTACAGATGAAGACACTGAGGCACAGAGAAGTGCAGTAACTTGTCCAGGGTCACACAGCAGCCTTAGATTTGAAGCCAGGCCTTCTGACTCAAGAGGCCACACTTTACTCACTCGTGCGCTAGATCCATAGGTTTTCAAAGTTTTTATTTGGTTTGTTTTTTGTTTTACATCTGGAGAACCCCCTCCTTCCAATCCATTTCTTACCCGGATCCCCAGAGTTTGTTGTCTCAAGATGAGTTGAGAGACTGGAGTAAGTGCCTTTAGTGAGGGACTGTGGGTAAACCTTATGCCCGGCTGAGGTCCCCTCATTTCTTATTCTCTCCCTGGTGACAGTATTGCCACCTAGTGGGATGCCTGCCTCAGACCACATTTTTTTGCATCGTTCCAGACTAGAGGACCAAATAATTGTTGTTCAAACCAGGATGAGTTTGAGAGTGAAGGGAATGCGGTGTTAATTCCACCTGGACCACAGGTGTAAACCACTCAGTTCTGGGCAGACGGTCCATATGGTCTCTCTGAATACAGCGAGACTTTGATGGAGATGGGTCTGGAGAAATGAGGTGAAAAGAGCGTGAAATGGGCTCACAGCCAGCAAGTCTGTGTTCCCACCAGGCCGTGGGACAGTCAGTCCTCTCTGCTTATCCCGCTCGACAAACGTTTGTTAAGTGCTCCCGAGGACAGATCTGGTTATGACCGAGGAAGGTGTCACATGCGGGGAAGACGGATGTATAACTGTAAGTTAGCTGTAAGGTGTGGGCTGCTTTCACAGAAGCACAGAGGAAGAGCACTCAGCCTAGGTGGCGGTCAGGGAAGGCTCCCTGGAAGAGGAAGGCCCCAGCTGAATCTTCAGTGGTTAGGAGCAAGTTGGCTATAAAGGGCGTGGACTAAGGCATAGAAGTTAGACAGCTTGGCAGGGCCACATGGCGAGGTGGCTGCAGGTGGTCTGGAATGAGTATCGGGTTCAAGTCACAGGCAGGAGTTGAGGCCCAGGAGTCCCTGGGGGTTAGAGCGTTCTGGGCTCTGATTGCCAGGATGAACAGTCTGGGCTTGGTTTTCAAGGCCTCGGGAGCTATTGGTATGGTGGGGTCAGAGGTGCATTCTGGAAAGAGCCCTCTGGCTGCAGAAAGTGGCCCACGAGAGGGGGTGTAGGAGGAGCCCTGCATGTCCAGGCACCCGAGGTGCCGCCAGTTTGGTTGAGTCAAGACGTGTGCAGAGGTTGCTTATGTCTCGTGTTACTGGCGTTGCTACAGAGGTGGGAAGGTCGGGGGCGGAGGGGTACAATTTTAGCTGAATAATCCTGTTGAGCGCTTAATATGTACCAGGTGCCATTCATAGCTCGCAGCGTATGTTAACTCATATGGCCCCAGTAAAATCCTCTGAGGGGGGCACTGGGACGGACGCCCACGTACAGGTGGAGAGCCTGAGGCACAGAGCACTTCGTAGCTGGTGGTGGAACTGGATTTGACCGCAGGCCGTCAGGCTCCAGAACCTTCCTTATCCCACCCCCGTCTCCAAGTTCACAGCCCTCCCTGAAAGGGGGTAGGGCCTCCACTAGAGCTGACGTTTTGCCTTGTGTCACCGTCTGATGTCCACTTAACGCACTGAAACTTGTGGTGGCTTTGACCAAACACTAGGGTCATGGTCCGGGGGGGACGTGACCCCCAGCGCTCACCGCTGATAGAAAAAGCAGAGGACCCCTTCGATAGGTTCCACTGTCACAGCTAACGACCCCCTCTTCCGGTCACTCGCTGCCTCCCACTGCCCCCATCGGCTGGGAGCTGGCGAGCAGTGATGATTATTAACACCGCTCGGCCAAGGCGCTCTGACGCCTTCTGTGTTTCCGTAGGTGGAAAGGAGACTACGGAACCAGAATCCAGCAGTACTTCCCGTCCAATTACGTTGAGGACATTTCAACAGCTGATGGGGAGGAGCTGGAAAAGCAGGTGCGTCTCCATCGGTCCTGTTCTGGGGGACCCGCTGAGCCAGCTCTGCACTTCGCACACGGTACCCTGGGGTCCCCACGGAGCTCCCAAATAGGGATAGCAGAGTGATGGGGAAATTGGGACGGTCCCCGAAGGCGTGGGTGAAAGTCACTGTGACAAGACAGTCAGGTTTAAATCAAGTTGTGCTGGGCTGGAAGGCTTTGCATATGCAGGAGAAATTCCCTCTGGAGTGAAAATGGCCAAACAGGGAATTTGTCCTTTGCTTAAAGCGGCTTGCAGATGAAACACATTTAGTTTGGCCAGGCAGGCGTTCGGAACGTGCTTGGGTTGAGTAAGAAAGCCCTCCTGAGTGGGAGGTGAGTCGAGGCTCTCCAGGTGACGTTGCAAACCTGGTTTCTGTTCTCTGCTGCCTCTTGCTCAGAAGGCTCGAAGAGCAGCTACTTTCAGTGTGACAGCAGTGCACCGAGGCTGGAATGTTAGACCTTCTTCTAAAGACAGTTGGGGCAATCTGGGAAGGCTGCACGGAGGAAGAGGCCTTTGCGTGTTAAAAGTCAAGTTAGAGTTCAAGGACGAGAGACTGGCAGAAGGGAATTCCAGGTGGGAGGTGCAGCCTGAGCAAAGGTGTGGTGGTAGAAACGCAGTTTTGTTCATTGTGCTCGGCCTAGGCGGACACGTGACCCACCCCCACCCCACCCCCCAGCTGTGTCTGTCCCGCGTCGCCCTTTACCCCGCACCGCATTAGCCTGGTGGAGGGGTGGGATAGTACACGCGATGGGCAGATACATAGTTCTTCCAGCTTTCCTGAGACCAAGAAACTCCCCATCTCACCTGGCGCCTGGGATGATTCAAACGTGCAGCGGGAGGAAGAGCCGGAAGGCTGAGCGGGGTTCAGAAAGCCTTGAGGCCAGACTACAGAGCTTAGGTGTTGCTCCCAGAGGACACAGGAAGCCACAGAAGGTTCATGAGCTGGGTTTGAAAAGGAGGCCAGTCCCATTTCATAATAATGTCAGAAGAAAGGGTCTAGGGTGTTTTTTGAAACCAGATCCACAGAAACACTTCGAAACCTGCTCTAGATAGAATTCACAAGGCGCGTTTTTACGGGTTGGAAAATGAAACGCTGAACCTGCCGGCACCTGCTCGCTGCCGGGTCCCCGTCAGCAGCAGGCTTCGTTATTGAGCTTCTCCCGGTGGACGTAGCCTGTAATGAAAATGCATTTTAAACAGTTCCACAGGCAGTGTCTCTGCTAAACGGTGCGCTTTGGAAACTGGTTATCTTTTTATTATTCCCGTTAAGACGAACGTGAGTTATGTCTTGTTTCTTCACAGATTATTGAAGACAATCCCTTAGGGTCTCTCTGCAGAGGAATACTGGATCTCAACAGCTATAATGTTGGTAAGGGCACGCATGGTCTCAGCCCAGATTCCTGCCCACATCTCTCCCCGCCTGACCTCAGGACTGCCCCAGGCAGGGGGGCTGCTGTCCTGGGTCCTGCTGTCCTGGGTCCTTCTGGCCTCGACTTGGATGCTGAAACTAGTATTGGGCCAGGCTGGTCAGTGACTGTCATCTTATGTGTTGACTGCCATGCTAGTAACATCTGTAAAGCGCAAAAACAGCTCTGGTGCGTACGTAACAAGTGCTTGACGGATGTTGTCTGTTGTTCTTCACAACATCATCCTCATTTCGGGGTCCACCTGGGTTCCCCATGCTTTTCCAGGAGGAGCTGAGATGTTGGCCGGGCTTTAGCGGAGCATAGGGTTGAGAGGGTCTGGTTCTCAGCCCGGCTCTGCTGCTTAGTCGCTGTGAGACCCTGGGCCTGTCATTTCCCCCGCTCGGAGCTGCAGCTTCCCGGCAGCTCAGCTGGGCGTCGGGAAACCTGGCCTCCCCCTCGGTGCCCAGTGTAGGAGGGAGCCCACAGCCTCAACCGTGGTGGCTGTGATTTGCATGGCGCTACCTGGGCCTTTTAAGCGAGCATACGGCAGCTTCCAGACAAAGGGGCTGCAGGCAGTGAGGAGAGACTTTCTGGGCAAGAAGCTGGAGCAGCTCTCTTCTCCGAGCAGCGGTGTTGCCATAGCCGGCCTCCGTGCCCCCAGCAGTCGGTCAGTCCATTAGCCTCGGCAGGTGGGAGAGGGGTTCTTGGTTCCAGTTAATAGGTGAGAAAACCAAGCCCTGTAGGGACCACAGGAGCTGCCTGAGGTTCCGCTGCGAGTGACCAGACGAGCTGGGTCTGGGGCATTTGGGGCTCGTGCCCTCCCTGCGGTCACGCTTTGTGTCATCCTGCGCGGAACGTGCACAGCACAGGCTCAGGGTGATGGAGAGGGAGCTTGGAGTCGGGTCTGACCTGAGCCTCAGCTTTGCCAGTGCCAGCTCTGTGACCTCCGATGGGTTACGCTGCCTCAGTGAGTCTCCATTTCCTCTCCTGTGAAATGGCAGAACGGGAGCAGCACCCCCAAAAGCTGTGCTAAGGATTAAATGAGATACCGTGGATGTAATCTGCTTAGAGCGGTGCCAACCACGTGAGAGCCCAGAGATCTTAGCTGATGGTATCACTGGGCAGACAATTTCTCCTCTTGCAGCCTTCATTTTCTCTTTCTAGAAAATACTTTCTCTGCAGAGAGACCCCGTTCCCTGCCTAGCTTCTCGTAGCTGCTGGCCATCCGTTGCTCAGGCTGGTAACTCCAGTCTCTGCCTCCGTCTTCAATGGTCAACTAGTGCCCCTGTCTCCGCCTCAAGTTTCTCTCTCCTTTCTCTGATAAAGGACACTGGTTCTTAGATTTAGGGTCCATCAGAGATGAAGGGATGATCTCATCCTGAGATCCTTACATCTGCACAGACCCCCATTTCCAAATAAGGTCACTGTCACAGGAACTGCGCATTAAGTCATGGACCGCTAACCTGATACAAGGTAGACGTCCCGCTCAGCGGTGACCTTGACTGTCGGCAGTGACGGCTGGGTCGGGGTCATAAGAGAGGTGGCCCGGGCAGTGGAAATTCGGTCTTCTTGGCTTTCTAACAGGCTGATCAGGGCTTTTGTTATCCTTTCCCAAAGTAAAAGCCCCACAGGGGAAGAACCAGAAATCTTTCGTCTTTATCTTGGAGCCCAAGAAGCACGGCGACCCTTCGGTGGAGTTTGCCACGGACAGGGTGGAGGAGCTGTTTGAGTGGTTCCAGAGCATCCGGGAGATCACCTGGAAGATCGACACCAAGGTAAGCCTTTTGCTCACCTGGCTCAGGTGGGCCTGGTATCTTCAGGCTTCTGGTACTCTGCTGGTGGCAGGGAGGGGGAGGGGTGGTGGTGGTTCTGGGCTGCAGGAGGAGCAGGCCCAGCGGCCACACAGAGTTCAGGAGGGAGAGGGGGTGGGTTCAGACAACAGGAGCACTGCAGAGAGGAAAGGGGTATTGGAGGTCTGCCTGGGGGGCTGGGTCTAGTTTGAACCTTTAAAGGCTCACAATATGTGCAGTGACCCTTGATGTTTGAGGCCTGTCTGGCTCTGCGTATCTTTTTTTTTTTTTTTTTTTTAGTATTTTTTTTTGGCTACATCGGATCTTAGTTATGGGACGCAGGATCTTCATTGCCGCATGCAAGATCTTCATAGCGGCATGTGGGTTTTTTTTTTTTTTTTTTTTTTTTTTTAAAGTTATGGCATGTGGGATCTAGTTCCTGGACCAGGGATTGAACCCAGGCCCCCTGCATTGGGAGCATGGCCATCTTAACCACTGGACCACCAGGGGAGTCCCTGACCCTGTGTATGTTAAGAAAGTTTTGCTTTCCTCATTTGGAATATTTTCTTGTTTCTAAATATTGTTCAAAGCATCCTGGATCCTTCCAGCAGGCATTCACTGAGCTTGCCTCCTTGGACAGGAAAGGGCCCTGGGAATCCTGTAATTGACAAGACCCAGCCCTTTCCTTCCAGAAGTTTGTATTCTTGTGGGGGGACTTCCACTCTAGATGGGGATGAGCTTTTGAGGGTTTTTCCTGAAATGGAGTATTAGGGTTTGGCTGGAGGTCTTTTGAGAAGGTTGTAGGTAAGAACAAGATGTTTAGAATTAGGCCGGCTGGAGTTTGCATCCTGGCAGGGCTGGACTCTAGGTAGGTAACCACACTTCTCTGGGCCTGAGTTTCCTTGTCCGCAAAATTAGGAGCCAGATACCTAACTCACAAGGTGAAATGAGATGATGTGTGGGAAGTGCTAGTCCCAGAGCCTGACATGGCAAGGGCTCAGGTCATGATGGTACTTAATCATCACACTGTCTTCATGCTAGGAGGGCACGGGAAAGTGTTTCTGTGTCTCAGATGATGGAGCAGGGCGCTGTCTGCTCTTTCTTGGCTGCATTGGGTCTTTGTTGCTTCACACGGGCTTTATCTAGTTGCGGCGAGCGGGGGCTACTCTTTGCTGTGGTGCGCAGGCTCCTCATTGCAATGGCTTCTCTTGTTGCGGAGCACGGGCTATAGGTGTGCCGGCTTCAGTAGTTGCGGCACACAGGCTCAATAGTTGTGGCTCATGGGCTCTAGAGTGCAGGCTCAATAATTGTGGCACACGGGCTTAGCTGCTCCACGGCTTGTGGGATCTTCCCGGAGCAGGGATTGAACCCATGTCCCCTGCATTGGCAGGTGGATTCTTAACCACTGCACTGCCAGGGAAGCCCCTCCATTTCTCTTAATGGAGGAAAATCTGACTTTACTTGAAGGTTGTCCCCCTCATTCCCACCACATGAAGGTTTCTGAAACTAAGCCTAGCTTTTCAAGGCTGCAGTTCTCTGCCTTTGATCTACATTCCTTTTAAATTAGCTTTTACATCTGCTACGTCTCATCACATTTCATATGAATGTTAAACAAAAACCAGGAGTCAGCAGAATTGACCAGGATTCTGCTCTGTGCACAGCCAGCCGTAGGAGCTGCTGGTGTGGGGATGGGAAGCTGGCTGCCTGCTGCCACTGGGAAGCCATTAGGAGATGTGCTCTCAGCTCACTGCGGGGGCTCCTCACCGAGGCCTGGAGAACCTGTGCAAAAGACCAGTCACTAAAATCTGTCTAGTGAGTGAGTTTCCAAAGCCTGACCAATGACGTGTGTTGTGATTTCAAGCTTTGAGATGGCCTATGGGCAAAATCTGCGGAGCCGGAGAGTAACTGTTCTATAATTTTGAAGTAGCAACCGGTATTTCATCTTGAAGTGGTAATGTTTTCTGCTGAGGTTGAGAAAAAGAGTGACACCCCATAACTCTGTGCTTTGTGCGGCCAAAGGTCCTCACTGTGACACAGGTGTGGCTTGTCTCAGCCCACCCTGACTGTAAGCGGTTGTATTGTCATTAGAAGAGAGCTGGTTGTTGCCAGGGTTTCCTCTCCCCAAATAGCCTGTGGTGAAAATTGTGTCCTGAGAGGACAAAGCCAAGTTGGCATAAGGATTAGGAGAGAACACCTGAGGTTTGCGCTGAGCTAAGGCTTCAGTCTCCCTGACAGCATTTGACCGTGGACTGTCTGGCTGACCTCCCTGGCCTCTTACTCCACGCCCATCGCGCCCACGCCAGCCCTTTGAGCCTTCCTGCTGCAGCTCCCTTTGTGCCCGGGAACCTTTAGGGAGTGTGGGAAGGGCTGGTAAAAAAGTTGGGTGTGCTTAGATGAACTAGGGCACATTTCACCTTCAGATCTGCCCTGGTGATGTGCTTGCTGTTGGAGCCCGTGTACAAAGCTTGTTTGCTGGTCATTGCCAGGGTCCACTTGGGCCCCAAGATCTTTGTCAGCAGTCATGGGTGAAGGCATTCTTACAGAAGAAATCGGGTGCCCTCACCTGCTTGTTTAAAAAGTGGGTGCTCTTGTCCTTGGCCTGGAAAGGTGTTTCTGGGGCAACCTGTATAGCACCCCTTGTTTGCCACATGCCTTTAATTCTCACGAGAGCTCCAGGGGGCAGCTACTCATGTTAGCCTCATCGTACAGTTGAGGAAACTGAGGCACAGTGAGGCTAGATGATTTGCCCAGTTGGCAGAGCCAGCAAATTGGGCCAGCTTTCAAACCCGCCTCTGAGTGCAGTCTCCACAGTTGTAACCACTGCGATGCTCCTGTCACCTGAAGACTCGCCACCCGCAGGGCCCTGCTCCCCAGGGACGTGCCTCAGTGGGGACCCAGGCCTGGACACTAGTGTCGAACGGCACCAATGTAGGACAGTCGGATGGGGGACAATGCAAGGCTGAGACCGGGTGAGGCAGTGGGCATTCTGGAAGGTTTCTCAGGGATGCAGCATCTGTCCCAGGCCTGGAGGCAGTGCTCCACGGAGGCGTCCTGGGGCAGGAATGGTTTGGGCAGGGTCCGGAAGGAAAAGCAATCTGATGGACCTGCAGGGGAGGGAGGAGGATGGGGGCTGCAGGACGAGGAGCCGGGACGTCGGTGCTGTGGTTCAGGGGGACCGAGGATGTGAACCCTGGGGCACTTCAGAGAGGCCTCCTCTAGCACCTGGTGGCGGATGGTGTGGAAGAGGTGAATAGAGTGGTAACACGGGGGAGGCCGACTGCTTGAGCATCTGGTCTTGGCCTGCTGCGGAGCCTGGGGGGAGGTACTCAGCCTCTCTCGGTGCTGCGGTGTCTTTGTAAAATGGAGATAAATTCTACGTCTCAGGCAGCGTGGGCTCAGATGATATCCGTCAAGCACTTAGTGTGCGATGCCTGAAGCTCAGCAGCCCCCTAGGTGGTCCGTGTTCTCGTCTGCATGCGATACTCTCTCTAGGGTCCCCTCCTTGGCCAGTGGGAGCATGAGTCAGAACTAGGTGAGGCCTGAGAGGGTTACCTGGTTTGGAGTGGAGTGAGCAGCCCATCCTTACTTGGAGATGGATCTGACTGTGGGTCCTCCGAGGGCGAGTGCCTCCCAAGTCCGTGGTGTGTTGCCTGAGCCCTGGAGAGCCCTTCGCACAGAGCTGTGCACACTGCAGGGAAGTGGGGTGCAGAGGACAGTGAGTAAGGACAAGGATGCCATGGCCTACAGAGGTCCTGGGCTTGGAGAACTAGAATTTGATGAACTGTAGCAGTGTGGTTTTAGGGGGAGGCCTAGGGCAGTGGGCCGAGAGCAGAGAGTTAAGGAGAGAGGGCTGGTGACAAAGAAGAGCCCTCGTTCTGCCAGTTCTCAAGAGTTGTGGTCAGAGACTGAGCTAGACGGTGATCCTGCATGGAGACAGCTTGCTGGAGAATTTCCACAGTAAAAGGAAGGAAAGAGAGAGGAGGGGCAGGGGATAAGAGAACTTTCCACAGCGTTGAAGATACGTGAGGGCCCAGGGGAGAGAGAGGGGACTCAGAGGAAGAAGACACCTGCCAGGTGCAAGGAGGATGGGGTTTCTCAGGTGCCAGCTTGAGGGCTGAAACTAAAGACGGTTGGCTCCACACAGGAGAACAACATGAGGTACTGGGAGAAGAACCAGTCCATCGCCATCGAGCTCTCGGACCTGGTCGTCTACTGCAAACCAGCCAGCAAGACCAAGGATAACCTAGGTACGGTCTCCCATCACTCTGCCTCCCACCCTTGCTGAAAACTTGACTTCTCTTGAGTCCGGCGTCGTCAGAGGGCACAGTGAGAGCAGCTCCCGCTCATCCCCAGTGTGCACGTGAGACCCTCCCCTTCCTTTTGTCCTCTGGGAGGATGCTGGTGAAACAGGCCCTTCCTGTATCTTCAGAAGGAAAACCCTCTTAAAGGGTGGATTAGTTTTTCTGCTGCCATGATAAGTTACGACAGACTCAGTGGCTGAAACAACATGTATGTATTCTCTCACAGTCGTGGAGGCCAGGCCGGAAGTCCAAAATCAGTACCACTAAGCTGAAGTCGAGGGGTCTGCAGGGCCCCACTCCTTCCACAGCAGGATCCGTTTCTGGTCTGTTGCGGGCTCTGATGGCTGCTGGCATTGCCTGTCACTCCAGCCTCTGCCTTGGTGGTCAGTCGTATTAAATCTCCCTCTGCCTCTCAGTTATAAGGATGCTGTGGTTTCATTTAGGGCCGGTAACCTCCCCATTTCAAGCCCTCCAGTTTAATCGGTCTGCAAAGTCCCTTTGCCACATAAGGAACACAGTCACAGGCTCCAGAGCTCAGGACCTAGACATCTCTGGGGGGGTCTGCTGCAGAAGTATTCAAAACTGGATCTTCTACTAAATTCTCCAAAGTGGCAAGTTCTTTGATCTAATAGTGGTCCTGTTCATATTTTCTCCCCACCCCTGCTTTGAGCAACTCCTATCTCTGATCTCTTGTAATTCTAAGGCAGAGGACCAGAGGAGCAGTCCTAAACCCCAGACTTAATGGTCCCTAGGGGGCGGGTCCCTCCACATGCGGGGAAGATTGTCAAAGCTCTGAACCAGACTGAGCGTGTTTAGCAGCTGTCCTACCACAGCCAGATGAGAGGCAGCAAAGCTTCATCCAAGCAAAGAATTGTTTGCGTGTTCCCATAGGTCTCCTCTCAGTCGTTGTCCCCTCAGCCACACAGGCATCCCCTCTCCTGTCACATCCCCTCCTGAGGGCAGTCGATTCTGCCTCCACCAAGATGCTGGCTTCCCTCATGTGGTGCCGACAGCCCCTTTGATGAGGAAGCCAGATCTACTGCAGCGTCCACTCCTCAGATCTCCCGCTCCCTGCTGAGCCCACCCCACCCCTTTCTATAACTGTACCGCTTTTGTGGTCTCTTACACAAAGGTGTTGGTAGTTTTAAACAAAAAATTACAATAATCCTAGACTAAAAGGCTTTGGGAACACTTGGCTCCCTTTTAATATCTGGGACCTCCCAGAGGGCAAGAGTCCACAGCAGAACCAATGATGGCAGTATCGTCATAACCCCTTGAACGTCTTATCAGAGAGAGATTCCTGGTTTCATTTTACGACCCACACATCAGGCGTTAGACCAGTGCATCAGGCACTAAGAAGATGTGCGACTCCCTCAGAATAAACGCAACTCCCTTTCTCCGTACAGAAAACCCCGACTTCCGAGAAATCCGCTCCTTCGTGGAGACGAAGGCTGACAGTGTCATCAGACAGAAACCCAACGATCTCCTGAAATACAATCAAACGGCCCTGACCCGCGTTTACCCCAAAGGACAGCGGGTGGACTCCTCCAATTATGACCCCTTCCGCCTCTGGCTGTGCGGCTCCCAGATGGTGGCGCTCAATTACCAGACTCCAGGTAAAGGGGCTGATTGTGGCCAATAAATCGAAGATGACGGGGCATTATTCCAGGCACAGGCTGCTGGGGCCACCAGTGTGACGTGGTGACCGGAGCACGTACTTTGTCTTAGGAATCATCAGAGTTCAGCCATCATGCTAACACGAGGCCCATCCCTTGAACATCAGAGCGGTGAAGGGGCCCACTGGGCACACCAGGCGCTTGTGTGCGATGGGCTCCAAGATGGCAGGTGACAGATGCTGAGTCAGTCTGGTTTAAGAGAAAAAAGAAATACATCCACTCACAGAGTTTAAAAATCTAGGAGTTGAGCTTCAGGCACAGCTGGATCCAGATGTTCAGTGGCTGTCTTCCGGTCCCCTCTCCTCTTCCGGTCCATCCTTCTCCGAGGGCTTCCTGCTCAGGCTCTCTTCTGGAGATAATCATATGCTGGGAAAAGCCAAATGCAAAACTTTATGCAAAGAGCAGCATTAATTACAGTGCTTTTTGCACTCTGGTGGTTATTTAAGCCTCTTTGGAGGACCTGTTCATCAGTAGGGGCCTACGTATCATTTCTGTGCCTGCACAGGATTCCACTGAGTGGAACCATAATGTCTTCAACGGCTCCCCTGCTGAGGCACGTTTAGGTCATTTCTCTTCATTTGCTGTTACAGACAGCACCGCCCCCTGGAACCTTATGTGAGCATCACCTCAGATGTGGGGGCACATCTGTGGGGCAGAATTCTCAGAAGTGCAGGGTGGACCAAACAGCTTTGATCAGCGTGGGCCTGAGGAAAACCACTGCACACCTGTATCCAGGAGTGTCTGAGTGAAGACACTTAGCCAGACTGCCCTCCATGGAGATCGTGGGCAGGAGTGCAAACGGGGAAAACGTTTGACTACCCCCTTTTTGGGATAACTGCACCAACTTAGTTTTAGCAAACTTTTTAGTCTTTGAGAGGTGAAAGTTCATGTTACATCGTAGAGCTTCCCTTATTGGTAACTTCTCTTTTTATGAGTAACATTAACCACTTTTTCATGTATTTAAGAAGTATTTGTGTTTTCTTTTCTGCAGACTTTATTCATACTTGTTACCCAATTTTTCTAAGGGGGTGTAGGTATTCACAGCACACATTTATCAGATTTCTCAATAAGCTAAATTTATATGTAGATATTTACCTGTCAGTTGAGTTAAACTGATTTTTCTACAGCATATCAACTTTTATGGAAATTTTGTTCTAGGTGGACATTTTTAGCTTTGAGTACCTCCTGGATTTTGTATCCTACTTGGAAAGGTGTCCCCAGTCTGAGATTTTTTTAAACCCATGTTTTTGAGACAGATACCTATTTTAACAGCTGCCTCAAATTATTTTTGGAAGAAGGTATACGTTATCCCCTACCCAGCCCCTTGGCGCCCCTTCTCTGGCCTCACTTTCAGCAGCAGTTACCTTTCCTTCCCAGATAAGTACATGCAGATGAATCACGCCCTGTTTTCCCTCAACGGGCGGACTGGCTACGTCCTGCAGCCAGAGAGCATGAGGGCGGAGAAGTATGACCCCATGCCTCCCGAGTCCCAGAGGAAGATCCTGATGACTCTGACAGTCAAGGTAAGGCCCAGCCTTCCCTCCTCGCCTAGGGACCTGGGGCCGCACAGTGTCGGGACCGCCCAGCCCTCTGCCGAGGGATCCTGGTCTCCTGGTTTAAACCGGGCAACACCCAGACACAGTTCAGGATCTGAACTGCAGTGCCCTCCAGGGTCACTGCAGGGGAAGAGGGGAGGGAAGGCATCTTCCCAAGTCCATCTCAGTCACCTCCCCTTGTCTGCGGGGGCGAGTTATGAATCCATCTCTGGCTGGGTTCAGCATCTGGTCAGAAAAAGCAGGAAATAAAGCATGTGAGAAACGGCTCTCTGGTCTTTATGGAGGAGAGAGCTTGTCCCCACAGTGGCTGCTCTGAGGGGTGAAAGCTCTTTAAAACTGATTCAACTTTCAGAGAATGTGTTGTCTCTTTGTTAGAATTTTTGTTTTCTCTTGTTTTGGAAGAACGATGCAAGGTAGAGAAATGAATTGCGTTTCTCATAAGATTAAGGAAGAGACACTGACGCATGTGTAACCAAAGGTCTATTTTAAAAAAAAAAAAGGCCCTTTACAAAAAGAATTCCACATTCTCCCCCATCCTTTCCTGGGAGGGGCTGGGAAATGAGTAACTGAACTCTGTAGATGCCGGCCTGGGGGGGGGGGGTGCTTTTCTGTGCCCAGGTGAGGTCCACCTGTTGAGTCTTTTGGTGCGGGGGCTCCGATCCCGGCTTATCCTTAACAGCTGTGGGAATCCTCCCTGACTCCCCACCCCCATTTCCTCATCCACAAAAGGGAAGCTGCGCAGGTAGCCACTACAGGAGGGTCTAGTCCTTCACCCGTGAAGACGCACCCACATAGAACCTGTTTGCGCTGCCCAGGATGGAGCTGGGAGAACCCCAATGCTTGCTCTTGTTGTCCTAGGTTCTGGGAGCTCGTCATCTCCCCAAACCTGGACGAAGCATCGCCTGTCCCTTCGTGGAGGTGGAAATATGCGGAGCTGACTATGACAACAACAAGTTCAAAACGACGGTTGTGAGTAAGTTGCCTGGGCTCTTTCTTCGCTCAGACTTCAGGGGGTTGAATCACATGTTGCGGGTGCTCGTCATCGGGGATTCGGGAAGGCACCAGTGTCCAGGTCTTTCCCTTCATCCCCCTTGCCCGCCAGGGGCAGCTCGGGGAGTGGAAACAAAGGGCCACACGATTAAAGAGTTGGACCCACTGCTGTGTTTCTCAGCCTGTGACTCACGTCCCGGGAGGCCCCAGCAAGGCTCCAGCTCCTCAGCACTCTGGGGTGGTCCCTTCTGTGCCTCAGCCTCCCCGCTGCTTATCTACTGAGCCCCAGGCTATGAGAGGATGTGGCTGACCCCGCCCAAAGGCTGCAGCCTAACCTGGGTGATCTTATCCCGCAGAGGCAGGGACGTGCAGAGAAAGGCTTGTTCTGCCATTCGAAGCTGGAAAAAACTGAACTGTGGCTTTTTAAGGCTTGGGATCACTGCCCCTGGGAGAAGGTAGCCCAGTGAACGGCTCACCTGCTGACCAGCGAAACTGGCATTGGTGGAGGGAGAAAGTTAACTATTTACCTTACTCCCCAAGGCTGGTTCTCCCTGGCAACTCCAGCCTCCACTACCTCTTCCGAGAGCCTAACCCATCTGCCCCATCAGACCAGGGACATGTCTCCCCTTCTCTCGCCCAGACCCACCTGTTCCCGCTCTGTTGTCCACCCCCCAGGGAGTTGAGATGGGAGATCTATAAGGGGCGGTGGTCTCCTCCCTGCCGCTTACTGCGGGCCAGGCCTGCGATGCCACTGGAAAAGAATTATTTCTTAGATCCTGGCCTAGATATGTATTTCCACCGTTGCTACGGAGATTCAAAGCCAACGGATGTAGAGATGGTTTACCCAAGACGGGGCAGGACGAATGGGGCCTCTGAGTGAGTTTGGATCTCCTTCCAGATGACAATGGCCTAAGCCCTCTGTGGGCTCCGGCACAGGAGAAGGTGACGTTTGAAATTTATGACCCAAACCTCGCGTTCCTGCGTTTTGTGGTTTACGAGGAAGATATGTTCAGCGATCCCAACTTTCTCGCACACGCCACTTTCCCCATTAAAGGGATCAAATCAGGTAAGACCCGTTTTAATGATAATGTTTGGTTTGGATTGGCATCCTTTTTTGGTCTGAGCTCCTGGCTTTGAAAAGAATGAAAAAAGCCCTTTTCCTGGCTTTTATTAAATCGTAGGTGGGTTGGACAGTTGATCACGTGGGAGCTCCTGTGAGCTGGGACAGGGACTGGGGAAGGTGACAGGATGGGATGCTGAGCTGGTCACAGTGCGGCTTCTGCATCCAAAACTGAATCATTAGTTGACGGTCTACCTGGCTCTGTAGTTTGATTTCATTTTGGAAGGTGAGAAGCTGTTGGCCTCTCCTCAGGCAGGTCCAGGGGCTGGTAGGGTGCTCCGGGGGAGGGAAGAGGTCCGGAGTCTGGTCTGAGGTCTGCGTCTTCCCGAGTCATCCTAGGCAAGTCCCCTGGGCTGTCTGAGCCTCCCCATCCTCCTCCATGAGGTCGGGATGGTCGATTATAACGTCTCCTCCTTGTGATTCCCTCCATGCTGAGCCAAACACAAGACCCGTTCCTGCTTTGAGAAGAGACCCTGGTTATAGACCCTTCTGGATTCTCCCTGAGGTCACTGTTCCCCGGCTTTCCAAGGATCATTTCTTGAGAGAAAAAGACTGCCCTCATTTTAGTGATTTGTATACAAAGATAGTCTTTTCTCTTGATGTTGTCTGGAAACCTTGGGTCCTATTTCCTGTGTTTTAAAAATCGTTTCTCTAAACTTGGAACATGTCATATATTCCCTAAATTTCTACCTTGCTTCGTATCATAAATCTAATCATTTCTACCACTGGGCACTTGCACAATTAGGTGTGGGTGTGGGGGGATGCTCCAGCTGGAAAATGCAGGTTCCTGGGCCCATCCCAGGGTGTTCTCATTCAGCCAGTCTGGGGTGGGGCCCAGGAATCAGCATGTATAGCCAACTGCTCAGACAGCACTTGGAGAAAACCGAGTGAGACCTAGGCTGCCCCTCTCATTGAGGAAACAAATTCCTAAGCAAATGAATAGATTAAACAAGAACTTGAGAAATGTTAAAACAGTCTGATTATTTTTAGCACTTAGAAATACCATCTTTCTAATTTAATAATAAGCAGCGCACACTCATTTGTAAGTTCGAGAGGCCTGATGTTTGCCAACAGTCTTGGTTAACTTGCCACCACTGGGAACTACGTTAAGCCCAGCAATTAGGCTGCAGGACTTTACTCTGCAGTGTGTCTTCTTCACGTTAGCCAAACAAGTAAGGCTTGGGACAGAGTTCTTTTTGTGGTAACTGTGCCCACCCGTTCCTAGCCCACCTTCCCTGGACTCATCCTGCACAGAGCAGGGTCTCCGCTGTTTCCCTCTCCTTGCTGGGTCCTGAAGAGGGATGCGAGCCTGGGGGCCCTCCCAGTGCTTGGAGAGAGCTCAGCTGATGAACCCTCCCTGACAGCCACCTGTGCTGCCTCAGCTAGAAAATGCTATGACTTAGCTGGGAGAGATTTAAAAAACAAAGAACATCTCAAGGATGATACAAAATGTGACCCCCCCCCCCCAGCTGTGAGATGCTCCCAGTGAGACCTTGTCTCCCCATCCGCGGCTGGCACGGCCAGGCACCTGCGTGTTCATGGAAGGCGTGACAGAGAATGACAACACCGTTGTGCATCAGGCGTGGGGCCTCCTGAACCCGAAAAATACACTCTGCCCATTGTCATTAGGGATGCACTTGAGCTTTTAAGCCAGCTGGAGCTCAGGGAAGAAGGAAAGCAACATTGATTGTGCTTGGTGCCTTCAACTCTTTCTCTGTTAATCCTCACAGCAGGCCTGTGAAAGGGGTTTTCTCATCTCCACTTTTTAAATATAAGCACTTTGGGGCCTAGAGATGTTAATTAACTAGCCCAAGGTCACACACCTGTCAGACCAGAGCTGGGCTTCGAACCCGGCAATGTCTGACTTCATACCCTGTTCTTCCCACGCTGCAGGCCACCCTCGGGGCCTCCCCTGCTCCTCATAAGCGCAAATACTGATGCTACATCAGAAGCTGTCTGTAGTTCCCTTTCCTCTGTGACACAACCTAAGCCAATCAGAATAAAAACGGTTAGTGAGATTGGCAAACACCTTTTAGGCCTACTCGCAATGAACGTGAAGGGCCGCTCATAAAAATGAGGCTTGCCCAGTAACGGGGGTACGTGGAACTGGAGACGTCCAGCCAAGGGAGCGGGCAGAGCTCACCCTCCAAATTCAGAGGCATGTACTGGGTGTGGGGCCGCACCACTTTGCGCGGCGTGCACGGGCTGCCTCCCTCAACACCATCGCACACGCAGCAGTTCAGTACGTTCTAACAGTCGCTCAACACCTAGACCGACTGCTTCCACACTAGTCTCAGACCAGCTCGATAGAGATGCAGAATCTCGGCCTCCTCCCAGACCTCTGGAATCCGAATCTGCATTTTAATAAGACCCGTAGGTGATTCACATCACATAATTCCCAACACCTCTAAGGGGGAAAATAAGTCAGAAAACTCTACAGCAGAAATCAAGGAGAACAGTGTCCCCAAAAATCCTCCAGGGAAAAAGTGTGTGACCTGAGAGTTTTATACCCATTCACACTCAGGTATAAAATCAAAGGATGCATGTTCACACCTGCACAGTCCAGGGAGTATACGTCCCATGAGCTCACATTCAAGAACACAAAAGACAGCCACAGCCAGCCAAAGAGTGATGGAAAAGTTCAGTAAGGGGGTGGTGAGCATTGGACACTTAAAACGACGCTTCGCTTTGTGGGAGAATTACGGTTACTAAACAGAATGCAAATATTACACACCATGTCGATGGAGAAATAATTATACAGCTTACCCAAATTAGGGGAGGAAAAGGGAGAGTAGCTCTGGTTATGTAAGCATGCCAGTTTCCCCATCAGTAGCAGTGAAAAGTGAGAGAGTCGATAGATATTGTTGAAAGGCGATAAAGCAACTGACAGACTAAAAGGTTCTCTAAGAGAAATAAGAACAGTCATTGAGCAAGCCAAAACCTGAGTGGTGGAAGGCACAGAGAAAAGAGCCGAGTGCCCTACTTTGGGCATTGCTTGTCCCAGAGAATCCGTAGATGCAACGCAAATGAAAGGCTTTCAAGGTACACATCTCCACTTACAAACAGGCCACAGGGATGTAATATAGCAGCGTAAGGAATATGGTCCGTAATATTGTACTAACTTTGGGGACAGGTGGTTCCTAGACTTATTGTGGTGATCATTTCATAATGTAGGCAAGTCACAAATCATCATGTAATACACCTGAAACTAATGTAATATTGTATGTCAACTACAATTAAAAAAAGCTTTCAAGCCAAACTAGGGCTACATAGTGAATCCCTGAGATACAGTCTTCAATAAAAACTGTAAGGTTCAGATGGCTGGTTAGGGTACTATTCTTTTCTTTTTTTTTTTTTAATACTTTTTTTTCCCCCCATAAATTTATTTATTTATTTATTTATTTATTTATTTTATTGGCTGTGTTTGGTCTTCGTTGCCGCACATGGGCTTTCTCTAGTTGCGGCAAGCGGGGGCTTCTCTTCGTTGTCATGCATGGGCTTCTCATTGCAGTGGCCTTTCTTGTTGCAGAGCACAGGCTCTAGGCACATGGGCTTCAGTAGTTGCAGCACATGGACTCAGTAGTTGTGGCTCACAGGCTCTAGAGCTCACAGGCTCAATAGTTGTGGCACACAGGCTTAGTTGCTCTGCGGCATGTGGTATCTTCCTGGGGCAGGGCTTGAACCCGTGTACCCTGCATTGGCAGGCAGATTCTTACCCACTGCACCACCTAGGATGTCCTTAAGACTTTCTTGATGTGGACTTTTTAAAAAATTTATTTTTGGCTGCCTTGGGTCTTCGTTGCTGGGCGCAGGCTTTCTCTAGTTGTGGCGAGCAGGGGCTACTCTTTGTTGACGTGCACAGGCGTCTCATTGCGGTGGCTGCTCCTGTGGAGCACAGACTGTAGGCTCAGGGGCTTCAGTAGTTGTGGCTCGTGGGCTCTAGAGCGCAGGCTCAGCAGTTGTGGCGCACGGGCTTAGTTGCTCCGAGGCATGTGGGATCTTCCCGAACCAGGTATTGAATCCGTGTCCCCTGCACTGGCAGGTGATTCTTAACCATGGTGCCGCCAGGGAAGCCCAATGTGGATCATTTTTGAAGTCTTTGTTGAATTTGTTACAGTATTGCTTCTGCTTTATTGGCCACAAGGCATGTGGGATCTCAGCTCCCTAACGAGGGATGGAACTCACGTCCCCTGCATTGGAAGGCAAAGTCTTAAGCACTGGACTTCCAGCCAGGGAAGTCCCTAGGGTACTGTTCTTCGTGATTTTATGGGAAACAAACATATGCATAGATGAGTTTGGAAAGATACTGTTGTAACAGTGGTTCCTTCTGGATTAAGGGGTTGAGTGGGTGGAAGCGAGACTTTCATATCTACTGCATATTCGGTTATACTACTTCATCAAAACAAGCAAACCAACCAAACTTGAGATGTGTTGCCTTAAACATTGCTAAATGGGAAGGGCTAGGGGGAATTCAGCCCCACTTCAACCCTCTCCTAAAAGAAAAGAAACATTTAAATGACCATCAGACACAGGTCCTAATTGTAAATAGGGGATGGCTTTTAGAGGCGGGTGATCAGTATTGCTGTGAACTGCAAGGGACAGGGAGATCTCTTCCCGTTGGAAATCTTTAAAGATAAAGCACTCCGTCATCCTAAGCTTTGTGAAGGGCTAAGTGGAGGAAATAGATGTGGGGATTCATTACTCCTTTGAGCCTTTTGGCCTCAGGAGTATTTAAGGAATTGAACCACAGCTGTAGTTGCTCTAAATTCAGTGTGCAATGTTCTATGGGTTTTAATTTCTTCTGAGTCATTTTCATTTCTAGATGGCAGATATTTTTAACTTCACTTCTCTGGATGGTACCTGTCAGTCAAGGCTGTGTTTTGCAGCCCCTCTTCCCAACCATCAGGGTGGGACCTCTGGCTTCTAGACAGGAAGTCAGCCCCCAGCATGGGGCACTCACCTCTCTGCTCCTTGCACTGGGCATGTGATCCCCGGGACTCCAAGAAAGCAAAGGTCTGACATTAACTGCCTGCCTTTGTGCTGTTTTTCCAATCTGCAGGATTCAGATCTGTTCCTCTGAAGAACGGCTACAGTGAAGACATTGAGCTGGCTTCCCTCCTGGTTTTCTGTGAGATGCGGCCCGTCCTGGTGAGTGGAGAAACACTAGTGGTGGTTCCCTGCATCATGTCTGCTAGTTGGGTGGAGACAACCAATGAGTATGGCTGAGGGACTTGGACCACATTGAGAACTATCTAGCCAAACATACCACATCATCATAAAGGATTCCCTTTAGCTACAGATTTCCTCTGGGGTCCTAGCATTTTCCTTCCAGCAGCCTTTCTTCTTGCAGGATGCTGTACAATTCTCTGAATAGGTTGTATAGTTGGTTGGAAAGGGGGGAGAAGCTCTTTGGAAGTTCCTTGGTTTCATTTCAGCCAGAGCCAGGCAAGGTGATGCTCTTCTAGGTAAACTCACCCTTCCTGCGTGCTTTACCTCACCTGTTAGTCTTTGGTAATCCTTTTCAAAAGATCTGCAAGCATCCAACAAAGCCTGGTCATGGCTTCTCCAGGGCAAGGAAATTCATGGACCTCCACTTCCTATCACGAGCGGCACTCCTTTTGTGGTTCTTTCTGCTATCGGTGGAGCCTGCCTGCTTGGTTCTTTTGCTTTGCCAAGGCCTTGAAGATACTTGGTCTCTCCTTTGATTAACCAGTTTGGGTAGGCTTGGCGGAAAGGGCTTGGCCTCCCTGAATTACGAAAGAGGGTGAGATAAGGTTGGTCAGGACAAAAGGTTAACTAAGAATGCAGCACCAAGCGGTGGGGTCGTTCCGGTCTTGGGTTCAATGGTATGTTTTGTGATTCTAGAGCTTCAGAATCTTTGCGACGGCCTCTCCTCTAGAATGAAACCCACCAGGCCCCATATGAGGCCAGTACAGTCTCCCAAGATCTTCCCATTCTCCTTGCACAACACCCAGCATGGGCTGGGTGAGTTTGTGGTCACCCCAGTTCTCTTGGGAGAACCTGGAAAATGTGGGCTTGGTCAGTGCCACATACCTCATTTTATTGTGCTTTGTAGATATTGCATTTTTTAAAAACGAATTAGAGGGTTGCGGCAACCCTGTGACCAGCAAGTCTTCTGGCACCATTTTTTCCAACAGCATTTGCTCCCTTCATGTCTGTGTGTCACATTCTGGTAATTCTCATATTTGAGACTTTTTCATTGTTATTACATTTGTTGTGGTGATCTTGGCTGTTACTACTATGACTTGCTCAGATGATGGTTAGCATTTTTTAGCAATGAAGTATTTTTCATTAAGGTAGGCTCATTGTTTTTTTTAGACAGGATGTAGTATAGTGGAAACGTGACTCTTACATGCACTGGTAAACCAAAAAATCTGTGTGGCTCACTTCATTGCACCGTTCGCTTTATCGGGATGGTCTGGAACCCAACCTGCGGTACCTCCCAGGTGTGCCTGTAGAGCTGAGCACCATCCAGTGGGGAAGGGAGGAGGCAGGGATGGGGATGCCTTTGAACAGCCATGGCAATCGTCCATGCAGTAAAATCTCAGAGGAGAGAACGTTAGGCTTTGCCTTCCGTTTAGTTTTTAATAACCTTGATCGTTTCCACTTCAAAAGCATTTTAGAAGCATCAAGATGGAAGAGGATGCAAAAATACAAGGCACAGTAGGTGGGAGCCAAAGAACCTCAGTGACAGTTTGTTGGTATAAAAGAAGCTCATGATGATGAAACTGTCTGAAAAAGGATAAGGGGATGGATAATAGAAGGTTTTCCATTTTGAAACAAATTTTACATGTTGGTGCTTTGGACTCTGTCAAAGTAACGTTTATATGAAAATTGCAGTTTTCACTTGAGCCTTAAATTATGGATCAAAAGAAATGACCTTTCATGATTCTACGTGAAAGAAATGCTTGGACATAAAAGTTTATATAAATTCCTCCCTTTGCTCATGGTCCTTGTGGAGCATTCATTACACACCGCTCTGCAAAGCTGTCGGAAACAACCCGCAAGCATTAGAAAGAATTTAAGTGATTAGGTATCACCAGCGGCAGATAAGATTAGTGCATTTTAAAGAAAATGTGTTTATCCACATTTGACTTCCTTGATGAGGGAGGCCACTGAGAGGTGGGGGGAAGAGGGGGCGTTGTGTGCGGCTCCCAGGGGGGCAAGGTGTCTGAGTACGTGTAGGTCTCATCTCTGCTGCTGGTTCCCAAGCTTTTATTTACTTCCACAGCTGTCACCTGGTTGTAAGCCGTTCACAGGCACCATCCGGCATTCCTGCCCCACACTGTGATGAGGGGGGTGTTTGGGAGACCTGGGTGTCAAGGTCAAACCGGGTTTTATTTATCACTGTATCCCCTGTGATACCAGGGAGACACTCTGGTGAAGAGCTCCCAGAAAGCCTTGTCTGAGCAAATGATTGATCCAGTGAGGACCAAGGTGGAGTTTACTCATAAAACATTGGCCGGGACAGAGTTTAAAGCCCCAGAAATATGTCGGGCCCTTTCTGAAGCCATTGAAATGTTACAATCACGTAACAGTTCTGTTACTCTGTTAGCGGTATATATGGTTTACACAGAGTATTTTTTTTCTTTATTGAGACACAATTGACATACAATAAGTGCACATATTTAAAGTGTACAATTTGATATTTTTTTTCCCATTAGTAATGTATATATGGCAATCCCAATCTCCCAATTCATTCCCCCTACCCCGGCTTTCCCCACTTGGTCTCTACATCTCTGTGTCTGTTTCTGCCTTGCAAACTGGTTGATTTGTACCATTTTTCTATATTCTGCATGTGTTAATATACGATATTTTTTTTCTGACTTACCCAGGGTATTTTAAACACCATTTTATTACCTATGATATTTAGTTGAAGTAGGAAAAGGAAGGAAGCGGAGGTTGAAAACTACTGTCAGCATTTTGATGTCTTTCCTTTGCCTGATAATGTTTTGCATGTGATATTTTCATAGTTGGATTCATATAATACGTATGAATATGTGCTCTTTACCCACTTCACGGATGATGCTAAGCAGTTTTTTCCATGTTGTTATGATTTTCACAGCCATTAACGCCTGTTTCATCAGGTGGAGGTCCCTAATTCACTTAGCCTTTCTCCCACTGATGGACAGTTAGGTTGTTTGTGCTTTTTTACTTTATAAATAATGAAGGCCTTCATATAACATTGATATAGCTATTTCAGAATGGAATAATAGATCAAGGCGGGCGGGGGGGAGAAAAGACCATATATTTTTGAATACGTGTTGAATTGTTCTCTGGAAGTAAATAGTTTCTTTTAGGTTGATGTATTATATCCAATCCTTCCCTTAATTGAAAAGGGCCTCCTGCACTCAGATGATCTAAACTTGTGAGATGCAGAAGAACGAGGCAGGAAAAATATGGAAACTTGACTGGTCATCCTAATGACCATCTGTGGGCAGGCTGGCAGCATCTGTAGGGTACGTTCGAGAAAACTGGCTGCTCTAGGGTCTCCGAGTACAGAGCCCGGGGTGGACAGTGCTTAGCTTCATGCTGGGTGGGAGCTAAGGTACAAAGAGTAGAGGGGCCTAGTTGGAAAGACCAGGATCTGTGCTTCCCAGTGAGGTTCAGCCAAGAGCAGGTGTGTGTGGATTCGCTCATAGCCCTTTGGAGAAGTGCTACGGTGAACACCCAAGTCCTGGAGGACAAGTAGGGGGTGCTGCACTCTGGAGCTGAGCTGGTCCTGGTTTTTGAGGTTGGGAGAGAGTTCTTTACAGTTGGGAGACCTGGCGGCACAGAGAAACGCCCTCCTTGTGCCTCAACAGCTAGAGTCTGCCCACTGCTGATCCTGAAGAGCAGAAACGGCGGTGCCTTCCACCATGACCCAATGCCTTGATGTGACGACTGAACATACAAAAACCATGAGCGTGCAATGGAAAACCAGGCTCACAGCGACAGGAGGAGGAAGGACCAGGTGGATACCTGGTGCAGGTGGCTGGCAGTTGAAGTAGAGCTGCTGGAAGCATCTTAAGAGAACCCGAACACATCGGCACTTTATTTGGATATCCTTTAAAACTCTAAAAAGAGACCTACTGGAATTGGAAACAAAAAAAAATGATCTCTTCAGTTTAAAAATTCAGTACCTAAGTAGAGACAGCTGCATTGGAGACCCAAAAGATGATGCAGAAGAAATGTCTCAAAACCAGAGCAATACCACCATGAGATGGAAATCACAAAGGAAAAGATAGGTCACGTGCGTCTGTCCTCTAAGCCTAACATGCAGACATGTCCCAAAAGACAAAGTGGAACAGAAGGGTGGGTGGCTACTAATGAAGCAGTTAATAGAGGGAATTTTCTCTGATTTGCTGCCTGCAATGACACACTTGGTTTCTGAAGGGATGAAGAGAAAACACACCCAACACCCCAAATCGTATCTTAGTAAAAGCTCTGAATCCTAAGGATAAAGTAAAAAAGCCCTAAAAACTTCCCAACACACCAAGTTATCTATAAAGAAAACCAAATAAATCCTATATCAGACGTGTCCTCTTCAGCACTGGAAACCAGAAGAAAGCCATCTACAGACGAGCAAGACAGAAGAATTCAGTGCCCCGCCACCCACTTGCCATGTCAAGGCAACAGGAACGTACTGTGGATATGCAAGATTTCAGACATATCCTGTATCCCACTCAAGAGATCTCAATTTCATAACAGTCTAGAACTGAAAATCATTGAACATCAGCAAAACCCAGGAGTTGAGAGGTAAAATACAGGCCTCCTAGAAGCTTTCAACATTTATGCCTGATGATCAGTAGGCAAGTAAAGCATCCTGCAAGGGAAGAATTAATTCTGATATTTTGAGGCACAAAGGAAATGTTAAAAAACTGAAGGTAACCACTATAAGAACTGAGACGTAGAGGAGATAAAGAGAAACTTGACCAAGAATAAAAATTAGAAAACTATAGAAGAAGAAATTAAAAATATAATAATGGATATAACTTAGATTTGATCAAGTGAATGGGCTGATTTCTCCCATTAAAAAAGAAGCAAAGAAATCCAGCTGTGCAGTGTTTAAAAGAAATATACTTAAAACAAAAGTTAGGGGAAAAATACCCAGTAATGAAGAGTTACTGGGAAAAGCTGGGAAGGAAAAATTAATACCAAAGTAGAATTTAAGGTCAAAAGTACTAAAGAGCATTAAGAGGGACAATATGTAATGACAGAATGTCTGGTTTACAAAAGGGATGCAAGAGTCATAGATGTTTACTTAGAAACTATATGTGCTATATATGGTAAATATATAAAACAAAAGCTCATACAAATGAAAGATTACTTGGTTGAAAACATCTTTCAGAATTTGGATGTCTAGTATACAAAAAAATTTCCAAGGACAGATGATCAAACTACTGACTAATGAGTTTAAGAGAGAGATACTTTTCTTACAAGTGGATAACGTGCATTGTTTTCTTCTATTTCTCAGAAACTTGATCGAGTACTTGTTCACAAAGAAAACCTTAATACATTATATAACCTGATAAAATTTGAAAGACATTAAGATGGTCAAAATGTTCCCTATTTGCAAATAAGGAATTCCTAGGTGAAATAAGTAAATTATCCAAAAGTAGTAAACTATTTATGCCTTAAAACTGCACAGAAGACTGAACATTCATTTAAAATTAAAAAAATAAAGATAAAAGCCAACTGAATGAAACATAAACCAAATGCTCATTCCTTGAAAAGACTGATCAAATAAACTCTTTGCCTGCTTAATAAAGGAACCAAGTAAGGGCAAAACCAGACAAGAGTAAATATTGAAAAAGGAGACTGAACCCCAAATAATGTTGAAAAACTAAGGCAAAGGAGTGGTTACCTTGAAGAACGGGCTAAAATTGTGTCACAAAAACTTGGAGACAGACTCCTATAGAACACACCTAAAGGGTAATAAAACACCTATCAGATAAAAGAAGTATCAGGTCTAGATGGTGTTACAGCAGTATTTTATCTGGATTTAAAAAACACAGTTCCAATTTTAATCCACGGACGTCAACAGAAAACTGGACATGCTCCAGTTAATGTCTTGAAGCTGTATAACGTTCATATCAAAATTGGAGATAGTATGCCTCCTCTGCCTATTTGTAAATCAATGTCAGTTATGAATACAGATTAAAATTCTAAAAAGACAATTAGCAAGTTATTTCCAGCTATTTACTGGAAGAACGATGTATTTCGAGTGAGTAGTTTAGTCTGATAATGCAAGGATGGCATAGGTAGCAGCACAGGGAGCAAAATCATATGCCTTTAGTGGTAACAAATGTAACCGGGCAAAAGAAACAACCAGTATAAAGTGTGGTAAAGAGAAAATTATCTGCTCACAAATTATGGTTATATATTTGAAAAAACAGACTCCAATTTTAAGAAGACTGATTTGTCGTGTATCTATTAAGTCACTCACTTTTCTCTATTCTAGAAGTAACAGTTGGAAATGTGGGATGGGAGGCAGGGACAGATGGGAAATCACATTCATGATATTGACAAACAGTGTAACAACATGTTGGAAGAAATTTAAATAAGAAGGGTACAGGGCTTAGAGCAGGAAAAGTATGAAATCGTACGGGAAGACATAACAGCAACCCCTGAACAAGCAGAAATATATACCAACCCTTCCAAAATTAATGTCTGATTGAAATCAGGGGTATATCAGTGTAAACTCACTTAAAATACACACACACACAAACACAGAGGTATGCAGAAATGAATATATGTTTGCATCAGTTACTATACATACATACCCTAGCTTTGTCTACTGAGAAGGCCTAGAACCAATGACACCCCAGTAGCAACGAGCAATCCAAGCACCCACATCTTGCTTTCTAAATATCATTTTCCAGTAAAAGGAATCAAAGCTTTTTAGACAAGAGCTTAATTGCAGGGTAGGGACAGATAAAATATAAAATGAGCCTGGAGTATCTTCCAATAAGTAAAGAAGTGCTACAGAAAGGATGGTGACACATCAAAATCTCCCAAAGGCCAAAGCTGGAACAATTTGGGAAGCAAAAAAATAATACTGGATTATAACCCATGGACATGTGAATGTTTAATAACTAAATGAAACATACGCTCAGTATCAAAAAAGCCAAACAACCTAACCAAAAAATAGGCAGGAGACCTAGATAGACACTTCTCCAAAGAAGACATACAGATGGCCAATAGGCACATGAAAAGATGCTCAACATCACTTATTATCAGAGAAATGCAAATCAAAAACTACAGTGAGGTACCACCTCACACCAGTCCGAATGGCCATCATCAGAAGGTCCACATATAATACTTGCTGGAGGGGATGTGGAGAAAAGGAAGCCCTCCTACACTGTTGGTGGGAATGTAAACTGGTATAGCCATTACGGAAAACAGTATGGAGGTTCCTCAAAAAAACTGAAGATAGTTTACCATATGATCCTGCAATCCCACTCCTGAGCATATATCTGGAGAATACAATAATTTAAAAACATACATACACTCTTATGTTCACTGCAGCACTATTTACAGTAGCTGTGGAAGCAAATAAAATATCCATCGACAGATGAATGGATAAAGATGTGGTACATATAAACAATGAATATTACTCAGCCATAAGAAAAAGAATGAAATAAAGCCATTTGCAGCAACATGGGTGGACCTAGAGATGATCATACTAAGTGAAGTGGGTCAGAGAAAAATATCATATGATTATTTCTATGTGGAATCTAAAAAATGATACAAATGAACTAATTTACAAAACAGAAACAGACTCACAGATACAGAAAAACTTATGGATCCCAAAGGGAAAATGTGGGTAGGAGGCATAAATGAGGAATTTAGGAGTAACAGATACATACTACTATATATAAAATAGATAAACAACAAAGACCTACTATATGGCACAGGGAACTACAGTCAATATTTTGTAATAACCTATAGGGGAAAAGGATCTGAAAAAGAATAGAGATAGATATGTCTAACTGAATCACTTGGCTGTACACCTGAAACCAGTGCAACATTGTAAATCAGCTATACTAAATTAAAAAATAATTTAAAAATAATGAGAGAGAAGAGATAGTTCTTCCTTACAGAAAATTTCATTAACAAATACAGGAGTGGCCTAGAAGAAATAACAGGCAAAACGTTCTCTGACATAAATCGTACCAATGTTTTCTTAGGTTAGTCTCCCAAGGCAATAGAAGTAAAAACAAAATAAACAAATGGGACCTACTCAAAGTTACAAGCTTTTGCACAGCAAAGAAAACCATAAACAAAAGGAAAAGACAACCTACACAATGCAAGAAAATATTTGCCAACTGTGCGACCAACATGGTTTTAACTTCTGAAATACACATATAGCTCATACAACTCAACAAGAAAAAAAAAAAAAAACAACCCAATCAAAAAATGGGCAGAAGACCTAAATAGACATTTCTCCAAAGAAGACATACAGATGGCCAACAGGCACACGAAAAGATGCTCAGCATCACTCATTATTAGAGAAATGCAAATCAAAACTACGAGGTACCATCTTACACCAGTCAGAACGGCCATTTAAAAAGTCGACCCGGGGGCGGGGCGGGGGGGGGGTTGCTGAAGGGGAAGCCAGGACGAAATGAAAGAGTAGCATTGATATATATACACTATCAAGCTAGTGGGAAACTGTTGCACTGCACACGGAGATCAACTCAATGATGGGTGATGACTGAGAGGGCTGGGATAGGGAGGGTGGGAAGGAGTTATGGGAGGGAGGGAATATGGGGATATATGTATAAATACAGCTGATTCACTCTGTTGTACAGCAAAAACTGGCACAATAGTGTAAAGCAATTATATTCCAATAAAGAGCTTAAAAAATAAGTCTACAAATAACAAGTGCTGGAGAGGGTGTGGAGAAAAGGGAACCCTCCTACACTGTTGATGGGACTATAAGCTGGTGCAGCTGCTACGGAGAACAGTATGGAGGGTCCACAGAAAACTAAAAATAAAATTACCACATGATCTGCACTCCCACTCCTGGGCATTATCTGGACAAAACTATAATTCAAAAAGATACATTCACCCTTATGATCATAGCAGTGCTGTTTACAATAGCCAAGACATGGAAACAACCTAAATGTCCATCAACAGATGAATGGATAAATACAGTGGAATACTACTCAGCCATAAAAAGAATGAAATAATGTCATTTGCAGCAACATGGATGCAACTAGAACTAGTTAAGTCAGAAAGACAAATACCATATGATGTCACTAATATGTGGAATCTAAAATATGACACAAATGAACCTACCTACAAAACAAACAGACTCACAGACAAAGAACACACTTGTGGTTGCCAAACCGCAGGGGAGGGATGTACTGGGAGTGTGGGGGTCAGTAGATGCAAATTATTACATACAGGATGGAAAAACAACAGTGTCCTTGCTGCATAGCACAGGGAACTATATTCAAAATCCTGGGATAAACTATACTGGAAAAGAATATGAAAAAGGATGTATATACGTGTATAATTGAGTCATTTGCTGAATATCAGAAATTAACATTGTAATCAACTATAGTTCCATAAAAAATGAATAAAAAATAAACATTGAAAAAAATAAATGCAGGAGTGAGGGAAACAGAAAATCGCCATTGAAACACCACTGTCAAGATCTACCAATGGATGCTAAAATTAGTGAGTGAAAGTCTGAGGAGAAACACGCCATCTGCAGAGTCTCAAAGTACCTTCCTCTAAGAAATTTAATTGCAAGAGAAAAACAGGAGCTTTACAATGGAGGAACCCAGCAGACACCATCTTCACCAAAAATGATCAGTGTCACCATGTAATGTGTGACATCACGTACCTCCTGAGAAGGTTCATCACTTCTGTGGCATTGGTGCCAAAGCTGCATAACCTCAAACAAATGATGAAAAACACCAGACAAACCCTTCAATTGCAGGATGTTCTACAAAGCAAGGCACCAGGACTCTTGAAAAGGCCCAAGGTCATAAAACACGAAGAGCAGGGAGCTGAGGAAATGTCACAGGTTGGAGGGAACTGGGAGACACAGCAACTGCATGTGATGTGGGTTCCTGGATGGGATCTTGGACCAGATAAAGGATATGGGTGGAAAACACAGTGACAACCAAATCCTTCAGTTACTAGTATTGCTCCAATGCTAATTTCTTAGTTTATGACAATTGCACTGTGGTTGTGCAGGACGGTAACCCTGGGGACTCTGGGTGGTGCAGGGTATGGAACTTGCTGTGCTCGTATTGCAACTTTTCTGTAAGTTTAAAATGTGAACGGGAACAAATTAAAAAGAAAAAGCACTGCGGCGGGGGGTGGGGGGGGTGGGGGGGGAGGTCAGGAAAAATGAGAAAAAAACCTAAAGGCAGACAATTTCATGAAGATTTTGTCACAGGCCAAAATTTGTCACAGGACAAAACACCTGATTACAAAGACGTGCTCAAAGAATTCAAGGATTTTAAATTTTTAATTATACACACACACACATATCCATCTAAAACAAGGGGTTAAAGAAGATTCAAGGGTTCAAAGAGGAAAAAAAAAATGACGGTATAAACAAATTGATATAACCAAAAATGGATTTATCTCCATAGAGAAAGATAAGAGAGTATGTGGGGAAATAGCCACATCGTTTTCCCTGAAGATAATCCCTAGAAACTGGAAAACCAAGAACTTGCAGTATAAGCATGTTCTTTTTGTTTTTGTGTTTTGAACTGTGAAGTTAATAATCAAAAGAAACCACTGTCGACTTTGGGGAGCAGGGATCAAGGGACAGGGGGTGGTGAACCAGGGGACAGCTGGCTGTTTTGGTAATGATCCTAGTAGCACTTCTTGGCTCTTCAAACTCTGTGCATTTATAATTAATAAAAACTGAAAATGTAGTGTGTCGGGGGTGGGTAGACAATGCACTGGTGGGGAGCAGATGACTTATTCAAAGACATTTGCTGTGAAGGTGACAAGAGACGGGTCAGTAGCTGGTGGGGCGAAGGGGAGCTTCTTGAGATGCACTTGCAGGCTGCTGATGGAGAGAATTTAGTGCAGGAGGGAGAAGCAGGACAGAGAAAGGTTACGTGCAGGAGGGAAGCCACGGGCTATGGTGAGGGGCCGAGATGGGCACATTTCCCAGTCATTTCCTCTACACGAGACAAGAGGCAAGGCCATCAGCTGAGCTGGGGGAGGTTTAGGGAGGGGAGAGGTGTGAAACAGTCACCTTAAGAGAAGGAAAGAAGACTTTCTTAGTGAAATACAGTACGTTTGTTGTGTAACGTGCTTCCATAAGGTGCGAGTTAGTATTTCATTTAGGATTTTCCCCCGGTATTCACTGACGTTTTGGGGCAGGTTGTGTTATGCTGGCTACATAACAAGTACTTGGAAGCCTTCTTTCTCAGGGCTGTGGCACGTTCTGCATAGAACTGGAGGCACCTGCTGCCTACATGCAACAGACGTGAAAGACCATTTGTGAAGCTTCCTGGGTCTAGGAACGTTCTCATTGTCTTCCAGGATAACATCGTTGTTTTCTCTTATGGGCTACTTTTCTACACGAGCTATTCTGTATGGACATAGCTGATACCTATGCTGGGGCTATGAGCCTGTACTAGACACACCACGTGTACTCACCCTTCTCATCATCGCTTGGTTTCCATTTCATCGCTTCCTCCCACATCTTCTCACGGTGGTTCTAAACCTGTTACGTTGTATTTGGCTACCTGGCCTCCGTACCTTCCTAGACTGGTCCAGGTAATGGATTATCTCCTTGGTTGATGCTGTGTCGGTGTTTTTCTCACAAAACAACCTAGCCCTTGGATTTATTTCATATTTGGGTTCACCCATTCAGCCATTTCTGTTTATCTTCCGTGATTCAGTCTTTCCTTCGCCTTCTGTTCTTTTTATAATTGCCTGTGTTTGGATACGTAATTCACGTAATTTCATTTTTGTGTGCTAAGGCAAATGGGATGGACATAGGCTGTACACAGGTAGAGGCCCTGGGGCTAGGGGGCTGCACTCTTCTGAAACACCCTTCATAAAGAGAGCTTTGGCAGGTGCCCAGGACTCAGGCCAGTGGTCAGCTGCTTGCCTGAGGGGATGGGATGAAAGGGGCCACAGCCCTGCAGCCAGGACACAGCCAGGATTACTAGTATTCCTGAGAACCTAGAGCCCCCCGGCCATCACAGTGACACTGTGGGCCCTGCGTGTGGGAGTCCCCCCTTTAGAGCATTCAGAAAAGCAGGTGCCAGTGTGTAGACTGAGGGAGGAAAGAAACTTTCCACTCCAGATGAGTTTGCACATTAACATTTTAACACTCAAGGAAAATAATGTTAGTATAGCTAATAAGCACAAAAGCAAGAGAATTGACTCCAGTGATCTGAAAAGAACTTTGAAATCGAAAAAACAACAACAAAACCTTTTTAAAGAGAACCTAATGTATACATGCATTTTAAAAAGAACAATCCTTCTTAAACTTAATCAAGAACATGTAGGAATGAAAGGACGAATTAAGAAATTCTTGGAAATAAGAATTCAACAATCCTGAAAAAAATTTTTTAAAGCTTAGTAAGTGGGAAATTCCAGAATGGATACAGTAAAGCAAAGAATTAATAAATGTGAAGATCGTGTTCAGGGTATTTGCTTTAATGCAGCAAGACAAGATACAAATATTCAAAGGGAAAAATAAACAAGGAGGGTAAAATGAGAAGCTCCAAGATAAAATATTTGGAATATTCATGGCTGAGAATTTTCCAGCACTGAAGACACAAGCATCCTCTGATATAAACAGGGCAGCATAGAGACACCCATGTCAGCATATTCTACTGAAACGGCAGATGACCAGGATGAAGAGA
This sequence comes from Hippopotamus amphibius kiboko, assembly GCF_030028045.1. Classification (NCBI taxonomy): domain Eukaryota; kingdom Metazoa; phylum Chordata; class Mammalia; order Artiodactyla; family Hippopotamidae; genus Hippopotamus; species Hippopotamus amphibius. The sequence goes on along the minus strand of NC_080201.1, from coordinate 6,570,818 downwards.
AAATCATAAAAGAAGAAAAGACAGATTACCTACAAAGGACTGACACACAACAGCAGTGCTTCCATGTACAGCAACAGCAGCCTAAAGACGAAGGGTACCTTCACAATGCCTTAGCCACACAGCTGCAGGATAGACATTTACATCCTAAGAGCTACCACTCACGAGGGAGGGCAGAATGAAGGTATTTTCAGATATACAGAGACTGACAATGTAATAATAAACCACTGCTGAGAGAATGACCAGTAAGCAAGAAGGAATGTAATGCAAGAAGTAATGGTGAGAAAAACAGGTAAGATAACATACATCACAGAACAGAAATACCATCGACTTGGAAAAGAAAAACTAAGTATTTTGTGACAACTCAGACTCAAAAGCAAGCCAGGAAATAATTATCACAAAGTTCTGAGAGGGAAGGAGGGAGTCTTGATTGGGAGGGGCACACAGCGGGGACGAGGCTCTATTTCTTCACTTGCTGGCAGCTCCACAGCTGTTTGCTTTATCGTTATTAATTCAACTGTATGTATGTTTTATGTACTTCTCTGAATGTTTGCTGTTATCTCACAATACGGACTACAAAGGACTAAATTATATCACAGCTATCAATGCTTTGGATTCAGAAAAGGAGACCAAGGCCTTCAGTTATAGAAACATTAGCAGAAAAGGTGAATTTATGATTTTAACCAGATTACAAACAGTCATTGCATACATGAAAGCAACAGAAGTTGTTTTCTTCTAGGCGGAGAGAAACTGAAAAGAGACCATTTGGAGTACAGTGTTAAGACTTCAACGGGGCTTTTGTTTTGTTTTGCTTTAGTCTGAATAGGGAGGAAAGCTGGTCTCCTTGAGGAAGCATAAACATTTAAGCCACATCTTTACTGAGTCTTCCCAGTGCCTCACTCAGTACACTGAATCACTTACCAAGGACCATCCATTTCACCTCCACTCCTTGTGCAAAGACAATCACCGTTTTACTTCTCTGCACCTTTGCGAGTGGCTGGAACAACCTTTACCATTGTTTTCCCCACTCTCCAGAGTCAGATTTCCACCTGTTTTCCCAGGGATTATCCATGACGGTTTGTTAGGTCGTTAAGGTGGGAAAAAACTTCAGACCAAGGTATGTCCTGAGTCCACATTTTGTAAAAACAAATGACAAAAGAAGCCCACTTGTGTATATCGATGCACTTTTTTGTAGCTCGGGGGTCTTTCAGTTGAACTACTCCATCAGTGGTAACAGCCACTAGACGCACCACCTGAGTAAACATCCTTTACACAATAGACAGACATCTTTTAAAAACCTCAGTGAGGTAACACACCCTCCTCCTCCCAAGCCGAAATCCAAACTCCTTACCCCGCTAAGATTTTTCTTTACCTTATCATAATGGGGGAAATGTTTGGCTGAGACAACTGCAAGGTTTAGGAGTAGGGCTTGTTTCAGTCATGGCTGGATCCAGGTGCTCTCCCAGTGGCTCTGTTTCCCTCTCTTTGTCTCCATGATAGCAAAGGGACCACTAGCAACTGGAAACATTCATCACTCTTTCCACTGATCTTCGAGAAAAGAAACTGTCTTCACCAAGAGCACTGACCAAAGTCTCACGGGTACTTCCCATCTGCCTGACTTGGGTCATGCGCCCAGAGGTGGTGGTGGCAGGGGAGTAAGTCATCATTACTAGCTAGAGTAATGAGCCCATATCAGAGGGCGGATCCTACATCTTCTTGGCTCTTTTTTGCTGGGGGTGGGGGAGGGTAACATTTATTGAGCTGTAATTCGTATCTCATCCGTTTCACCCATTTAAAGTCTACAGTTCACTGGTTTGTAGTCTCTTCACAGAGTGGTGTAACCATCACCAGGACTAATTCTGGAACATTTTCCTCACCCCAGAAAGCAACTCCTGTTCACTAGCTGTCTCCACCCACTCCACCCCCAGGCCCCACCAATCTACTTCCCATCCAGGCCGCCCTCTCCCTCCCCTGCTGTGTTCCACGGTAAGACAGAGCCTTTGCGTTTGCAAGAGAACCATGAAAAACCAGACTGGATCAAGAAACAGGATCAATGGGCAATGCATTTGTTATTTCAGTGTTTCACATGAAAAATACCCCTCATTGAGAACCACTTTTCTAAGCTGCTTGCTTCCCGTGGAATAAATAATTGGGAGTTTATCTTTGGTTAAAACAGGGCCTGGGTTTTCTGGGAAGATCCCAGCAGATGATCAAGGCTGCCCCCCACCCTGGTCACAGCCTCCAGCGCCATGTCCCACATCCCGGGTTGGAAGAGACTGTCCCCACATGGTTGTTCTCTCCTCCGTTTTCCAGGAGAGCGAAGAGGAGCTTTACTCCTCCTGCCGCCAGCTGCGGAGGCGGCAGGAAGAACTGAACAACCAGCTCTTTCTGTACGACACACACCAGAACCTGCGCAACGCCAACCGGGATGCCCTGGTCAGAGAGTTCAACGTCAACGAGAACCAGCTGCAGCTGTACCAGGAGAAGTGCAACCGCAGGTGGGTCAGCCCCTCCCCCTGCAGCCCCGCAGCCACTGTGATGTTGGGCCCCTGGGCCAGGACTGCAGAACGCCGCCATCTTTAGAAATCCTGGTACCCTTGACTCTACTTCTCTTTATCTATCACGTACCTATAGTAAGAGCTTAAGCATCTGCACCTTCCATAAGCTGAATTGTCCTCGTGAGTAGCAATGACCACTACTGTTTAAGGAGCGCTTCTTGACTTCCCAAGCAGGGGGTAGTCCAGGGGTCCTAACCTGAAGCCAAATGCTGCCCACCCGCACAACAAGGGAGGGACAGCCAGGTATGCCCGATAGTCCTGCTGCACAAAGAACTATCTCGGAGGAAATGCTATGAGCAACCTACTAGCAGCCTCCACTGGAAACACCATGGAGACTCCTTAGCTATGTTATCCTCATTTCATCTTGAGGACACCTCCCAGTAGCAGTGACCCCAGGACAGTGACCGGTGAGGAAAGAGATTCAGGGAACGTACATGTCTTAACAGGGACCCAGTTCCCTGACTCTGCCCTGAACCCTCCAGCCCCCAATATCCTGCAAATGTGTGGACTGAGACATGTCCGAGTTCAGCACATGGCCCGAGTCCTGGACTAACAGGTGATGGTGAAATCTGTTTCATTTCAGGTTAAGAGAGAAGAGAGTCAGCAACAGCAAGTTCTACTCATAGAAGCCGCGTCCACGTGTAAGAGTGTCGTGTGTGCACGTGTGTCTGCATGTAGGAGCATGTGTCCTAGTCATTTCTGGGAACGTGCTCATGTGTGAGGTCATCCTCTCCTCAAGCCTGTCACCCAGATGACGTTTCAGAAGAAGGCCCAAGTGGCAGGAGTTGGGGTGATTTCCTGGTAACTGTTTCGTCTTGGACAATTTCTTAACTTACAGTCTCTATACGGGACCCCCAAAACCTACGTGCATTTGGCCTCTCGTGTTCCAAACCTCACTGAATAAAAGCAATGAAACTCTAAAGCGTCTGTGCACGACCTGTAGAGTGAGCGGGATTCCTTCTCTGGCCTCTAAAGACCCAGGTAATTGACTTCCACAGAAGATGAGCCTGGCCTCTAAGGAACTAATTCATTAGATTCTGAAAAGGATCTTAACTAAAAGCAAAGGATTTCACACTTAAGGCCATCGGATTTCACCAGGGCCCAGAGAGGAGCCCTAGCCCTGCCCCAGGTCAAAGCACCTTAACTACCACCAGCAGGCTGGACCGACCTGCTGCCGTACGTGACAGGGGGCTGGGCTGGAGCCCCTTCATTAAGACAGAGGCTTGCTCTATGGCTGGGGCAGTGGGGATCAAGGGTGGAAATCTTGGGGCCCCTTTGATTTACAAAGCCAATCAGAGCCCCCTGAAAGCTAGGCCAGCTTCTCACTCACCCCTGTTCCGTCCACTCATGATCTGGTCTCATAGCCACGGGAGGCTCCGGGTCTGCAGGTGTCCACAGACAAGAGGTCACCGACTGCTTCAGTGGGGTGATACAGGGTAGGCTCTGGGTGATCCAGTTTTCTGGAGCAGCGCGCTAAGCCTTAGGAAACTACAGAAAATCTCAGAAGCAGCCACCCCTGCAGGGGAGACCTACCTAGGAGAAGATGATACTCCTCTGCATCTTGAGAGGCAGTTTAATGATGTGTACAGTGTGATGCATTGACAAGGCTTCTTAAAGGTGGGGATAGTGTGGGGGTGGGGTGGGGTGAGGAGTGGTCAGTGGAGCCAGAACTTGGTTGGAGTGAGCTGAAAACTGACTTAGGAGGAAAAAGGGAACTATGGGAAGAAAGTGACTGTGTTGGGGAGGAATAAACAGCAGCCAGCCTGGTGCTTTACTTGAGTGGAACTGTGTTCTAGAAAGCCCTGCTCAGCCCTCCCTTTGTCATCCTGGGTTTAGCATGCATGACTTAGCAGAAGAGTACACTGAAGCCAGCCATGCTCTGTGTGATCAAAAGACCCCATCCCTCCATTCCACACAAGCTTATCAAGAGCTTCCATATACCAAAGCCTGGAGGTTCCAGGTCTTAAAAAAAATTAAGGAAAAAAGCCACTGTTACTGGTCTCATGGAACCTTTCCATATGCTTCTAAAAGAAATGCATGTTACCTTCCATGAAGCCCACAGTATACCTACTAGCAGCCCACCCAAGGTGGGACTGTTCTTGCTTATTCCTTGAGTTGGAGTTGCTGTTTTATTTGGCAGTCGGCAACCGAGGGACGAGTATTCCTGATGGTAGCAAATGTTCAAAGCAACTTTCAAGAAGGGTTAGATGGTTAGATGGAAAGGCCCTGAGTTGAGCACTGCAGGGAGAGAATTCTCAGCTGCTGTAGCCACTGCCCCATTAGCTATTGACCAGGAAACCACCGGAGCCTAATTATTGCACCCCTATCGCAAGCTCCTTTTGGCTCCATCATTACCTCTACAAGCTCAGGTGTTGATGTCATTACCTGTTTTCAGCTAAGGATGAGTAAAAGACATGCCCCTTCCCACCTCACTCCATTTTAAAGCCAAAAGGTAAGACCAAGATCATGCATGTCCTACTTAAAATTAATTTTCTGCTACTGTATCAAAAAACAAAAATCACAACAACAACGAAGAAGCGGTAGCATAGAAGGTAGACGCTAAGCACCTTTTCGGCTGCTATCTTGTAGAAGCCATACCCAGCCACACCCACGCAGAGGTGGGGGAAGGGGTTAGGCTCTAAATGGTGCTGGGAAGAACCCTCGCCCCTAAAACCGGCTCCTCCTTGGTGCTCCAGTGACTTGAATCCACTATTAGAGACTATGTGCTTGGCCGCCACCCTCTCCCCTTAATGAGGTAACTCATTAACCTGGTTCTTGGTGGTGGTAGGATTCTCTCCATGAAGATACAGAGAGAGAAAGGGAGGGGCCCAGATGACATCATTGCTCTTCCCAGAGTCTGCCCGGATGCCACATAACCTACGTATAAAATACCCAGCTCAGACTGTGCTGTAACAGCCACGTAATGACCATGGCCAATCCAGGTCAAGCAGAACAGTGACAGGAACATCCTGAAAGATGGCAGCAGCATTGATGGAGTTAAGCCATGATTGCATGTGTGCCAACTGTATTCATTCTAATTGATAAGGGAACTGGTAAACATCAGTTATTATGTGGAAAAACAAGTGGAGGAGGCTGATTAGATCATTGGAGTTTGGGAAATTTAGGTTATAGAAAGTTAATTTCTCTACTGTAAAACTTGGGTTTCCTAATGTGCACAGTGACAAGGGGTGTAGAATATCACATTTCCCAAATTTGATCTCAGAACCCTTTTGCCAAGAAACATCTTACAGGACTAGTGGAATACATTTGAGGACCAGCTGCTCTATTAAGAAGGCAACATAATCTACTAATTTAAATGTTTTGTGACATAGTTAAGTCAAATCTAAACTTAAGCCACCAAGGCCAATGATTTTTAAACTGGGCCAGCCTTAGACCTAGCAGTCTACCAGAGCTTTCCAAGGAGTCACAGACTCAAATAGTTTTAGGCGATCAATTTTCAGATCCATACCTTCCTACTGTACTCCTTCCTAAGATTCATCAGCCTGAGAAAATGCCCTTTTCTCCCCTCACAGAGGAAACAGATCTGCCCCATAGTCAGTCTACTGTAGAGCATGACTCAAGGTGGAAATACCAAAATATGGTGTTTGGAAAGTGACAGCCTCTTAACAGGGTACAAATCCTTCTGCAATGCTGGGGGTTCCCAATTCTTTGCTTTCAACAAAACTCAAGGAACACCCATGATTTCTATGTACTTTAGCAAGTAATTCCAAAGGAGTTGGATTTACCCTGCTATCACATAACTCCTGCTCCCATCTGTCCCTGTGAACAGGGACCATCAACATTTCCGTATGGAAAACTGAAAAGGGAGAATAGAATGGATACTGTACTGTGGCCATTCTAACAAAGGTCACAGTAATCTACACAGAGAGGAGATAAGGGGGGGGGGGAGATGCCTTCTTCAACTCATTAAGTGATACATTGCTAATGAATTTTACTGTGTTTAGCAATTTATTCAAATATGCACTCTGTTTATTAAAGAAGCTCAATCCAGAAGAAACTGTAAAACATGTACAGCCTTCTGATGATAGGATGCCATGTGGTTTTGTTACAGACATTCTACTAAGCAACATGTAAGCCAAGAATAATTGGGCTAACATTTTGAGGAGGAAGAAGAATAAAAATACAAATTCAACGAGTGACAAAGAAAAATGTGGCATTTCCTACCATTAAAAATTGCCTTGTGTCATTTTTTGAAGGGAGGATAGGGTCTATCACCTATTGTAGTTAGAGCCTCTTGGCTAAATTTAAAGGGAGATGTAACTATTGTATCCAAAGATGCAGCATTTACAGCATAGGCGCTTAGATCCTTTGCGACTCTTTATGATGAAAAATTGTAGACATCAATTTAGAAATGTGTAAGGGCATACACGGTTTTCCATAATTCACTTATGAGGTCTCTGAGCATAAAATTTTAAGATGCTGATCTAAGGCCCATAAGGATGAGGTGTATTTGGAAATAAGAAGGATGGCTAAAAGGGGCTCTAGTTCTTTTAATTTTTGCAAGGAATGTAGCTGAACTTTCAACTTAGGTGACATCTGACTTTCTGGAGATAACCCTAAAAGCTATATTCTTGACAACAGAAAGTTAATGATTAGATTAAGAAATATGCAGAATTACAAAACTGGCATTTGAAAAATACTCCATGATTCATCCCAGGCTTTTCATTCTCAAACTATTTTCTTCCTGAAGAGCCAGACTCCACAGTCATCCTGTCTCAGAAATGTCCTTATTTCTTATTTCTTGATAGACTTTAAAAAGCTGCATTTGTAAACGTGTGTTTCATTATTAAAGCTTAATTTATTTTTTATATAAATAGTGTGTGCTTGTGTGTACAGAAAGAATCACGGGAATGAATCACAATAATGTTGGCTGTTGTTAACCTGAAAATTAAACGGCTGTGTCACATTTTCAAAAAATAAAATTTGGTCTCATTGAATATAGCAATCTGCCCAGAAGCATTTTGTTGTGGTGGTTTTTAAATGCTATTCACTTTTTTTGTTCTCATATAAAACAAGAAATACTTCAGCCATACGATAGGTACAGTTACAATTCCTTTTAAACAATGTATTTTTCTATCCTTTACTCTTTTCTCTAGGTTACTGGTCAGTCTTACCTTATGCAAAAGCTCACTCAATGTAAAAAGCCAAGTTTCTAAAATTCATAGGTGACCACTTTGCAATTCGTCAGTCTCTGGAAGAATGGTTTGTGCTAGAGGGCAATGATATTATTAAAAACACCTATACTTCTCAAATAAGAAATAGGGCTGGCTAGAACTGTCAATCATTCTATTTTCTTGTCATTAAGTCCTGTGTACAGGAAGCCACACTGTGTATCTTACAACTGTCCCACCCCCAATCCTCATCCACTGATGACTGGGCTAGTCGCCCTGGTCAAAAAACTTGAGAACAATCCATGACAAGCCCTTGCATTAGAAGATAAACAGGGAGTAGTAAAAAGCAAAGAAGGAAGTAGAACTGCTAAAGATCATTTTTTTTAAATGGATGAAATCATAAGTCTCATAAAGATACAAAGTGAACAAATGTCCAGAAATTTATTGAACACCTTAATTGACAAGGGAACCAAGAAAATGTTACAACTACTTCAAAGGAGAATTCAAAGAACAATACATGTTTAGGCTACCAGCTGTTCCGATTATCTGATTTCACACATTCCTTTGTAATTCACATGATTCTTGTCCCTAGTAATGCGAATTGTGTCCAGTGGAGACTCAACTGGGCATTGGCTATGAGTATTAACCAGTTTTACCAGTATTTTTAATCTGTTAAGTAGATTTATTTTAGGATCACCAATGGACATGAAATCTGACCCCTGCCCTACACCACACACAAAAATCAAGTCCAGTTAGGTTACAGATCAAAATGTAAAAGATAAAACGGTTACAATTGTAGAAGGCATTCACATCCTCAGAGTAAGGAAAAGTTGTTTCAACAAAACACCAAAAGCACTACCCCTGAAGGAAGACAGCTAAAGTAGACGCTGCTAGAGTTCACAACTGGTGTTTATCAAAAGATACAATTAGAAGAATGAAAAGGCAAGCCATAGGGTGGTAGAAGTTATTTGCAATAATCTATCTGATAAAGAACCTTAGGTGAAAACGTCAGTCCATCCCTCCAAGTCAGTAAGACACTCCATTAGGGTTAAAGGGGGTATTTCATGCATAAGCACCTCACAAGAGTACATCCAAATGACTGATAGGCAAATGAAAAGATGCTTACTCATTACTTGTAAAAGAAAATGCAAATTAAGACCACAATAAGATACCGCTGTCACCCTTATTGGACTGGCAAAAATTGAAAAGCCTAACAATACTATCAATTATTAGCAAGAATATAGAGCAACTGCTGGTTGTGCAATTTGCTACCAAATCACATTGTAAAGACCTTTGACTCTCTACTGAAGTTAACCACGTGCATAGCCTATGCTCCAGCATTCCGCTCCTAAGTACAGTTAGCCCTCCGTAGCTGTGGGTACCGCATTCGTGGATTCAGTCAACCTCAGAGCATGTACTAGGTTTGCAGGCCACACTGGCTGAATCTGCAGGTGCTGAATCCATCAATGCAGAGGGCCATCCATGGGACTTAGTATCCTGGGAGTTTTGTATCCACGGCAGGTCTTGGATCCAATACAGAGAAACAACTGTATACCTACCAGAAGTGCATACCTATGCCTCCAAAGGACATGTACGAGACTGTTTGTAGTACTGTTATTCACACTAGGCACAGTCCACAACTGTGAAACTGTGTCTTCACACAAATGGAGCACTTACAGTGACTACAAGTGACTGAGCTGTAAGAGCATGGCTGGATCTCACAACTACAATTTGAGTGAAGGGAGCTACATACACACAGATATAGCAAAGGAAAGAAGTGGAACACCACCAGTTAGTAGGAGGACATATAGGGACATGTAGGCTGCTTGAAAGATGGAATAGTATAAGGAGGTGAAGTGGACTGAGCACAGCACTTATACACAATGTGGATACATTTGTATAGTACACGTTGAGAAAAGCTAAATGCAGAACCATGCATACCCAGTGACAGCACTTACACACACTGAAAAAACTACACACAGAACAGTGTTATATATTGCTTGTAACAGGCATACAAATAGACAGGTAAAATGATAAAAATGGACTGAAAGGAATATCTAAAATCAAGACAAAGACTGAGTCAGTGGGGAAGGCAGTGACTGAGATAGGGGAAGGTAGTTTCAGCTCTGTTGTGTGTTTTGTTTCTTTTTTAAATATTGGAAGTGTTGCTCTGCTTGGTAGAAATGTAAAAGCAGGCTTGCTTACAAAGAACTTATACCCATCGTTCTCAAACTCTTCTTCTAAACACTGAAGAGGAATGAACTCTCCCAAAGATATTCTATGAAGCCACCATCATCCTGATACCAAAACCAAACAAAGACACTACCAAAAAAAGAAAGTTACAGGGACTTCCCTAGTGGCACAGTGGTTAAGAATCCACCTGCCAACGCAGGGGACAGAGCTTAGATCCCTGGTCCGGGAAGATCCCACATGCTGCGGAGAAACTACACCCATGTGCCACAACTACTGAGCCTGTGCTTTAGAGCCTGCAAGCACAACTACTGAAGCCCTTGTGCCACAACTACTGAAGCCCGCGTGCCTACAGCCTGTGCTCCGCAACAAGAGAAGCCACCAACCACAATGAGAAGCCCAAGCACCACAACCAAGAGTAGCCCCTGTTAGCAGCAACTAAAGGAAGCCTGCGTGCAGCAACAAAGACCCAAGGCAGCCAAAAATTACTTAATTAATTAATTTTTTAAAAAAGAAAAGGTAATTACAGGCCAATATCTTTGATGAATATAGACACCAAAATTTTCAACCAAACCTTAGCAAACCAAATCCAGCAACACTGAAAGGTCACACACTATGACTAAGTTGGATTCATCCCAGAGTCACAAGGATGGTTCAACACATACAAATCAATCAATGTCATATACCACATCAACAAAAGAAATGACAAAGCCACATGAATATCTCCATAGACGCACAAAAAAATTTGATAAAATTCAACATCCATTCATGACAAAAACCCTTACAAAAGTGAGTATAGAGGGAACATATCTCAACATAAGAAAAGCTATTTATGATAAACCGATAGCCAATATAATGCTCAAAGGTGAAAAGCTGAAAGCCTTCCTGCTAAAATCGGGACCAAGAGAAGGATGCTCAACCTCACCACTTCTCACCTCAGATAATAGTGGAAGGCCTAGCCACTGCAACCAGAGAAGAAAAAGAAATAAAATGTATTCAAATTGGTGGGGAAGAGGTAAAATTGTCATTATAGGCAGATGACCTGATACTATGTGTAGAAAACACTAAAGACTCCACACAAAAACTGCTAGGTAGCTGGATACAAGATTAACGTACAGAAATCAGTTCCATTTCTTTACACTAAAGATGAAATATCAGAAAGGGAAGATATACAAACAATCCCTTTTAGTTGTAAAATCACATCTAAAAAAAAAAAAAACCAAAGAACTTAGGGATAAACCTCACCCAAGGAGGGGAAAGATTATATGCTACAAAACATTAATAAAGGAAATTAAAGAGGATTCAAAGAAATGGAAAGATATCCCATGCTCTTGGATTGGAAGAATTAATATCTTTAAAATGGCAGGAGAGAAAAGACGGCAGCGAAGTAGAGGGATGTGGAATACATCCCTCTCCACAGATGCATTGGGAATACACCAAAAGACGCAATAATTCCCACAGAGAACCAACTGAACACCAGCAGATGACCTCAGACACCAGAAAGGACCGCAAGGATCCCGAAATAACCGGTAGGGAGGCATCTATGATGGCTCAAAGAGGGTGAAACTGCTGAGCTGTGGCAGACGGGAGGGAGTGAGAAACACACAGAGGGTCCGCACCACAGCTCAGCGTTCCTGGACTGAGACGTCGATTCACAGCTAAACAGAGGGTCCGGGAGTGGGAGCATGGGAACTGGAGAGCTGGTTCAGGGTGAGAAAAATTGTTGCCAGTAAGGTGACGGACCGAGAGGACAGGAGGGAAGAGGTCCACAATGAAGAGAGCCTGCCCCTGAGAGCTGCCCAGCTGTGATGGCAGCTGGATGCTGCAGGCTCACGGGCGGGGGTGAGGAGCCGTGGGCATAGCCTCTCTCTTTCAGCACCTGCAGCGAGCCGTACAGGAGCCCCTCTGGGCCACCTAAGGCACTCAGGGATAACAGGGACCCTCAGGCCCTCAGGCAGGGCTAGCATAAAGCCCTGGAAAGCACTGAGAGCAGGCATGGAATGCTGGCAGCAGGGATGCTGCCGAGAAAAAAAAAAAAAACAACCCAGAGAGAGGCCCAACTCTGAGACTTTCTGTTTACACCTGAGCCACCAGCGTCCCTCTGCAATAGGCACCTCCAAGCCAGACTGAAACAACAGTGCCCCACTGCTCACTCACTCTCAGGGCAAGGAGCCACTATTGTACCCTCTCCCTCCCCACACACCAACGCTTACAGACCAACAATAAAGGAAGATCTGCTGGTCACAGAATAATACAAAAAACCCAAGGCGAGTAGAAGGACACTTACAGCTGAGACTCTAAGGAAACAGAAATATTAGTATCAATTCTATTGAACTGGTCCATTCTGGGACCAGTTCTGTTTTTTGTTTTTGTTTTTTTTTCCTTTATTAATTACGATCTTAGTCCTAAGGGATCTACAAGTTTTATAACACATTTTTTTTAATTCTATTTTTTATTCTATTTTTTTTTTGTCTTTTTATATACTTCAATTTATAGCTAAGTTTTTGGTAGTACAGACTATATATCTCTCCTACCTTCCTTTCATCTCTATCTTTTATACATTTCTATTCCTTTCTTTTTATTTGCATATTTCCAGTCACATTACACTCTTCTGTTCCCCTGTCTTCCATCCATTTTTAGTTTATTTTATCTTAACATACTTATAAGCAACACTATTGATCTGCTCAGACTCCTTGCTCTATTCTCCAGATGACACACCATCTTGCTATTTAATATTAGGTTTTTGTCTTTATCTTAGTTCTTAGTACAGTTGTCTAATTTCTTTCTGAGAATCTCCATTCTGTCTGGTGGTACTCTAGCTCTTTTTTATATTTGATCCTAGCTTACAATATCTCCCTGGATTAGTGTTTATATGTGTAAGCTGTTATTTGTTTGTTTGTTTTTGCTGTTGTTTCTGTTTTGTTCTGTTTTGGTTTTCAACTTCTGTTGGTTTTCTCTTTGAATATCTGATAGCATACTGGGGTTCTTCTGTCAGGTCTTTCCAGAGCCTTATGTCCTACTGGATTCAGTAATTGTGTGTCTTATACATGTATGTGCTTCCTAGTCTTACTATTTGTTTAACCCAACACTCAGACATCAGTCTGGGGCTTGGACAGTCTTCTATAAACCCCTCTATCGCCAGGACAAGCAACCCCAGAAGTTTGGACAACCATGAGGAAACAAATACCATGCAGGCAAAGGAGCAGGAAAAAAACCCACAAGACCAAATAAATGAAGAGGAAATAGGAAAAATTCCTGAAAAAGAATTCAGAGTAATGATAGTAAAAATGATACAAAATCTCAATAACAAAATAGATAAAGTACAAGAAACAGTTCATAAGAACTCAGAAAAACAAACAGCAATGGATAACAAAATAACTGAAATTAAAAATACTCTAGATGGTATAACCAGCAGAATGACTGAGGCAGAAGAACGAAAAAGTGAGTTGGAAGATAGAATGGGGGAAATAAATGCCACAGAGCACGAAAAAGAAAAAAGAATAAAAAGACTAGAAGACAGTCTCAGAGACCTCAGTGATAACAATTAGTGTACCAACATTCAAATTATAGGCATCCCAGAAGAAGAAGAAAAAAAGAAAGGGTCTGAGAAAATATCTGAAGAGGTTATAGTGGAAAACTTCCTCAACCTGAGAAAGGAAATAATTGACCAAGTCCAAGAAGCACAGAGAGTTCCATACAGAATAAACCCAAGGAGAAATACACCAAGGCACATATTAATCAAACTAATGACAATTAAACACAAAGACAAAATATTCAAAACAGCAAGAGAAAAGCAACAAATAACATATAAGGGAAAACCCATAAGGATAACAGCTGACCTTTCTACAGAAACTCTGCAGGCCAGAAGGGAATGGCAGGATATACTGAAAGTCCTGAAAGAGAGAAACCTACAGCCAAGAATACTTTACCCGGCAAGAATCTCATTCAGATTTGAAGGAGAAATCAAAAGCTTTCCAGACAAGCAAAAGTTAAGAGAATTCAGCACCACCAAACCAGCCTTACAACAATTGCTAAAGGAACTTCTCTAAGTAGGAAACACAAGAAAAGGAAAACACCTACAAATACAAACCCAAAACAGTGAAGAAAATGGTAACAGAAAGACACGTCAATAATCACCTTAAATGTAAATGGATTAAATGCTCCAACCAGAAGACACAGACTGGCTCAATGGATACAAAAACAAGACCCTTCTATATGCTGCCTACAAGAAACCCAATTCAGACCAAGGGATACATATAGACTGGAAGTAAAGGGGTGGAAAAAGATATTCCAGGCAAATGGAAGTCAAAAGAAAGCTGGAGTAGCAATACTCATATCAGACACATTAGACTTCAAAGTAAAGAATATTACAAGAGACAAGGAAGGACACTACATAATGATCAAGGGATCCATCCAAGAAGAACATATCACAATGGTAAATATCTATGCACCCAACATAGGAGCACCTCAATACATAAGGCAAATGCTAACAGCCATAAAAGGGGACATCGACAGGAACACAATAATAGTGGGAGACTTGAACACCCCACTTACATCAATGGACAGATCATCCAAACAGAAAATAAAGACACACAAGCTTTAAATGACACATTAGACCATCTCGACTTAATTGATGTTTACAGAACATTCCATCCAAAAATGACAGAATACACTTTCTTCTCAAGTGCACAAGGAATATTTTCCAGGATCGATCACATCTTGGGTCACAAATCAAACCTCGGCAAATTCAAGAAAATTGAAATCATATCAAGCATCTTCTCAGACCACAACGCCATGAGACTAGATATCGATTACAGGAAAAAACTGCAAAAAATACAAACACATGGAGGCTAAACAATTCACTATTAAACAACCAAGAAATCACTAAAGAAATCAAAGAGGAAATCAAAAAATTTCTAGAAACAAACGACAATGAAAACACAACAACCCAAAACCTATGGGATGCAGCAAAAGCAGTTCTAAGAGGGAAGTTTATAGCAATACAGTCCTACCTTAAGAAACAAGAAAATTATCGAATAAACAACCTAAACTTACACCTAAAACAATTAGAAAAAGAAGAACAAAGAAACCCTAAAGTGAGCAGAAGGAAAGAAATCATAAAGATCAGAGCAGAAATAAATGAAAAAGAAAGGAAGGAAACAATAGCAAAAATAAATAAAACTAAAAGCTGGTTCTTTGAGAAGATTAACAAAATTGATAAACCATTAGCCAGACTCACCAAGAAAAAAAGGGAGAAGATGCACATCAACAGAATTAGAAATGAAAAAGGAGAAGTAACAACAGACACCACAGAAATACAAAAGATCATGAGAGACTACTACAAGCAACTATATGCCAATAAATTGGATAACCTGGAAGAAATGGATACATTCTTAGAGAAATGCAATCTTCCAAGACTGAACCAGGAAGAAATAGAAACTATGAACAGACCAAACACAAGTATGGAAATCGAGGCAGTGATTAAAATCTCCCAACAAACAAAAGCCCAGGGCCAGATGGCTTCACAGGCAAATTCTATCAAACATTTAGAGAAGAGCTAACACCTATCCTTCTCAAACTCTTCCAAAATATTGCAGAAGAAGGAACACTCCCAAGCTCATTCTAAGAGGCCACCATCACCCTGATACCAAAACCAGGCAAAGATGTCACAAAGAAAGAAAACTACAGACCAATATCACTGATGAATATAGATGCAAAAATCCTCAACAAAATACTAGCTAACAGACTCCAACAGCACATTAAAAAGATCATACACCATGATCAAGTGGGGTTTATCCCTGGGATGCAAGGATTCTTCAATATATGCAAATCAATCAATGTGATTCATCATATCAACAAATTGAAGGATAAAAACCACATGATCATCTCAATAGATGCAGAAAAAGCTTTTGACAAAATTCAACATCCATTTATGATAAAAGCTCTCCAGAAAATGGGCATAGAAGGAAATTACCTCAACATAATAAAAGTCATATATGAGAAACCAAAAGCCAACATTTGTTCTAAATGGGGAAAAACTGAAAGAATTCCCTCTAAGAATAGGAACACGACAAGGGTGTCCACTCTCACCATTATTATTCAACATAGTTTTGGAGGTTTTAGCCACAGCAATCAGAGAAGAAAATGAAATAAAGGGAATCCAAATTGGAAAAGAAGAAGTAAAATCCTTACTCTTTGCAGATGACGTGATATTATACATAGAAAACCCTAAAGACTCTACCAGAAAATTGCTAGCACTAATTGATGAGTTTAGTAAAGTAGCAGGATACAAAATTAATGCACAGAAATCTCTTGCATTCCTATACACTGACAACAGAAGAGCAGAAAGAGAAATTAAGGAAACTCTCCTATTCACCATTGCAACAAAAAGAATAAAATACCTAGGAATAAACCTGCCTAAGGAGGAAAAAGATATGTATGCATAAAACTTTAAGACACTGATGAAAGAAATCAAAGATGATACAAACAGATGGAGGGACATACCATGTTTTTGGATTGGAAGAATCAACATTGTGAAAATGACTGTACTACCCAAAGCAATTTACAGATGCAATGCAATCCTTATCAAATTACCAATGGCATTTTTCACAGAACTACAGCAAGAAATCTTTTGATTTGTATGGAAATGCAAAAGACCCCGAATAGCCAAAGCAATCTTGAGAAGGAAAAATGGAGTTGGTGGAATCAGCCTTCCTGACTTCAAACTACACTACAAGGCCATAGTGATCAAGACAGTATGGTACTGGCACAAAAACAGAAAGGAAGATCAATGGAATAGAATAGAGAACTCAGAAGTAAGCCCAAACACATATGGGCACCTTATCTTTGACAAAGGAGGCAAGGATATACAATGGAAAAAAGAGAGCTTCTTCAATAAGTGGTGCTGGGAAAATTGGACAGCTACATGTAAAAGAATGAAATTAGAACACTTCCTAACACTCTACACAAAAATAAACTCAACATGGATTAAAGACATACATGTAAGGCCAGACACTATAAATAAAAGCAAGAATAAACAAATGGGACCTCATGAAACTTAAAAGCTTTTGCACAGAGAAAGAAACCATAAACAAGACTAGAAGGCAACCCTCAGAATGGGAAAAAATCGTTGCCTATGAAACAACCGACAAAGCATTAACCTCCAAAATATACAAGCAGCTCGTGTAGCTTAATACCAAAAAAGCAAATAACCCAATCCACAAATGGGCGGAAGACCTAAATAGACATTTCTCCGAAGAAGACATACAGATGGCCAACAAACACGTGAAAAGATGCTCAACATCACTAATCATCAGAGAAATGCAAGTCAAAGCCACAATGAGGTATCACCTCACACCAATCAGAATGGCCATCATCACAAAATCTGGAAACAACAAATGTTGGAGAGGGTGTGGAGAAAAGGGAACTCTCCTGCACTGTTGGTGGGACTGTAAGTTGGTCCAGCCACTATGGAAAACAATTTGGAGGTTCCTTAAAAAACTACAAATAGAACTACCATATGATCCAGTAATCCCACTCCTGGGCATATACCCAAAGAAAACCATAATCCCAAAAGAAACATGTACCATAATGTTTATTGCAGCACTCTTTACAATAGCCAGGACATGGAAGCAACCTAAACGCCCATCAACAAATGAATGGATAAAGAAGATGTGGCATATATATACAACGGAATATGACTCAGCTATAAAAAGGGATGAGATGGAGCTATATGTCATGAGGTGGATAGACCTAGAGTCTGCCATACAGAGTGAAGTAAGTCAGAAAGAGAAAGACAAATATTGTATGCTAACTCACATATACGGAATCTAAAAATGGTACTGATGAGCTCAGTGACAAGAACAAGGACGCAGGTGCAGAGAATGGACTAGAGAACTTGAGGTTTGGGAGGGGGCGGGGGGTGAAGGGGAAGCTGAGACGAAGTGAGAGAGTAGCACAGACATGTATATACTACCAACTGTAAAACAGATAGTCAGTGGGAAGTTGTTGTATAACAAAGGGAGTTCAACTCGAGGATGGAAGATGCCTTAGAGGACTGGGACAGGGAGGGTGGGGGGGACTCGAGGGAGGGTGCGGGGGGAGTCGAGGGAGGGAGGGAATATGGGAATATGTGTACAAAAACAGATGATTGAACTTGACGTACCCCCCCCCCCAAAAAAAACACAGATGATTGAACTTGGTGTATCCCCCCCAAAATAATAAATAAATAAATAAAATTAAAAAAAAAAAAAAAAAAAAAGAGGCTTCAGAAAAGATCGCAGCATTTGCTGACAGATTTTGAAGGGATGTTTGTACTGCACCTCTCCCCTGTCTGGAGGATCTCAGGATGAGCAGTGTGGTCAGTGAGATACCCCCTCCCCTCACAGCCACTCAGGCTTTTTATCTGTAGCAGCCACCTCCTACACTGTTCAGATATTGTCCCTTGTATCAATCACTGTTTAAGGATATGTCTGTGAAAACATTTATTATCAATTCTTTAGTACAAATCTCTTATGATTCTGTAAGAGATATGAGCTTGGATTAACAACTGAATATCAGTTCTTAACCTTGAGATCATAGACAAGATTGGGGAGCTTGGAAAGCCCTGAAATTTTGTGCAGAATTCTGTGTGTATGTATATCTGTATTGGAAGGGGAACCATTACTGTTGTTGGTTTTGTAGCTAAGACTGTGATAAAAAAAAAAAAAAAGTAGTAAAAAACACTGCTTTATATGGAAAAAAAATAAATGGAACCTAATTAAACTTACAAGCTTTTGCACAGCAAAGGAAATCATAAAAATATATATACATATACAAAATGGAATATTACTCAGCCATAAAAAGGAACGAAATTGGGTCATTTGTAGGGATGTGGATGGACCTAGAGGCTGTCATACAGGTTGAAGTAAGTCAGAAAGAGAAAAAGAAATATATATTAACTCATATATGTGGAATCTGGATAAATTGGTATAGATGATCTTATTTACAAAGCAGAAATACAGACACAGACGTAGAAAACAAACACATGGATACCAAGGGGGAAAGAGAGGGGTGGGATCAATTGGGGGATTGGGATTGACATATATACACTATTGATACTATATATAAAATAGATAACTAATGAGAACCTACAGTATAGCACAGGGAACACTACTCAATGCTCTGTGGTGACCTACATGGGAAAGAAAGCCAAAAAACCGGGATATATGTATACGTATAGCTGATTCCCTTTGCTGTACAGGAGAAACTAACACAACATTGTAATGCACCTGTACGCCAATAAAAATATTTTTAAAAGAAGCCAGACACAAAATATCACATATTACATGATTCCATTTATATGAAATGTCTGGAATAGTCAAATCCATGGAGACAGAAAGTAGATTAGTAGTTGTTTAAGACTAGTGGGTATAGGAGGATTGGTGGGTGACAGCTAAGGGGTACAGGATTTCTTTTCAGGTGATAAAATGACTGTGGTAATGGTAGCACAACTTTGTGAATACACTAAAAATCATGAATTGTAAATTTTACATCAGTGAATTATATAGTGTGGGAACAATATCTCAATAAAGCTTTTACCAAAAAGAAAAAAAATCTATGACCCAATAAAGTGCATGTGAATTAAGAAAAAAAGCAAAAAAAACCAAAAGACAACCTACAGAATGGGAGAACATACCTGAAAACGATGTGACTGACAAGGGGTTAAAATCCAAAATACACAAATACCTCATACAACTCAAAAAAAAGCAGAAACAAACAACTTAATCGAAAATGGACAGAAGACTTAAGCAGATATTTCTCCAGAGAAAACATACAGATGGCCAATAGGCACATGAAAAGATGCTCAACATCACTCATTATTAGAGAAATGCAAATCAACACTGCAATGAAACGTCTGAAACAGGAATATCCTATTTGCCATCTGACACCAGTCAGAACGGCCATCAAAACATGCTACAAAAAGCAAATGCTGGAGACAGCGTGGGGAATAGGGAAACCTCTTACAATGCTGATGGGAATGTAAATTGGTGCAGCCTGGAAAACAGTACGGAGGTTCTCAAAAAGTTAGAGTTGCTATTTGATCCAGCAATCCACTCCTGCACATATACCTAGACAAAACTACAATTCAAAAAGATACACGCACTCCTATGTTCATAGCCACACTGTTTACAATAGCCAAGACATGGAAATAACCTCCACGTCCATCTACAGATGATGGATAAATAAGATGTGGTACATATATACAACAGAATATTACTCAGCCATAAGGAAAAAGAAAATAATGCCATTTGTAGAACATGGATGCAACTAGAGATGATCATACTAAGTGAAGTAAGAAAGAGAAAGACAAATACCATATATCACTTACATGTAGAATCTAAAATATGACACAAATGAGCATATCTACAAAACAGAAACACACAGACATAGAGAAGAGACTTGTTGACAAGATGGAGGGGGCTGGGGGAAGGATGCACTGGGAGTCTGGGGTTAGCGGGTGCAAAGTATTACATATAGGATGGATCGACAAGGTTCTGCTGCATAGCACAGGGAACTATATTCAACATCCTGGGATAAACCATACTGGAAAAGAATATGAAAAACAATGTATATCTGTGTATAACTGAGTCACTTTACTGTACAGCAGAAATTAACACAACGTTGCAAATCAACTACACTTCCATAAAAAAATAAATTAAAAAGTAAAGAAACAAACATTGAAAAAAAATTAATGCAGGAGCGAGGGAAATAGAAAATCGCCATTGAAACACCACTGTCAAGATCTACCAATAGATGCTAAAATTAGTGAGTGAAAGTCTGAGGAGAAACAGGCCATCTGCAGAGTCTCAAGGTACCTTCCTCTAAGAAATTTAATTGCAAGAGAAAAACAGGAGCTTTACAATGGAGGAACCCAGCAGACACCATCTTCACCAAAAATGATCAGTGTCACCATGTAATGTGTGACATCATGTGCCTCCTGAGAAGGTTCATCACTTCTGTGGCATTGGTGCCAAAGCTGCATAACCTCAAACAAATGATGAAAAACACCAGACAAACCCTTCAATTGCAGGATGTTCTACAAAGCAAGGCACCAGGACTCTTGAAAAGGCCCAAGGTCATAAACAGTAAAGGGGAGAGCGAGGCTGAGGAAATGTCACAGGTTGGAGGGAACTGGGAGACACAGCAACTGCATGTGATGTGGGTTCCTGGACGGGCTCTTGGACCAGATAAAGGATATGGGTGGAAAACACAGTGACAACCAAAGCCTTCAGTTACTAGTATTGCTCCAATGCTAATTTCTTAGTTTATGACAATTGCACTGTGGTTGTGCAGGACAGTAACCCTGGGGACTCTGGGTGGTGCAGGGTATGGAACTTGCTGTGCTTGTATTGCAACTCTTCTGTAAGTTTAAAATGTGAACATAAACAAATTAAAAGGAAAAAGCATTGATGGGGGTAAAAATAAACAGAAAAAATCCTAAGACAGAGAATCCCACGAAGATTTTGTCACAGGCCAGGTAAAACTGATTACCGGAGGTATGCTCAAAGAATTCAAGGATTTTAAATTTTTAAATATACACATACACGCATACCCATCTAAAACAAAGGGTTAAAGCAGATTCAAGGGTTCAAAGTGGGAAATTAAAATCACAATATAAACAAATTTATATAACCAAGAATAGATTCATGTCCATGGGAAATGATGAGAGAGAATGTGGGGAAATAGCCACATCTTTTTCTCTGAAGATAATCCCTAGAAACTGAAAAACCAAGAACTTGCAGTATAAGCATGTTTTTGTTTTTGTTTTCTGAACTGTGAAGTTAATAATCAAAAGAAATCACTGTTGACTTTGGGGAGCAGGGATCAAGGGGCAGGGGGTGGTGAACCAGCAGACAGCTGGCTTTTTTGGTAATGATCCTAGTAGCACTTCTTGGCTCTTTAAACTCCATGCATTTATAATTAATAAAACCTGAAAATTTAGTATATACACCACTATATATAACATAGATAACTAATGAGAACCTACTGTATAGCACTGGGAACTCTACTCAGTGCTCCATGGTGACCTAAATGAGAATGAAATCCAAAAAAGAGGGGATATATTTATACGTATGGCTGATTCACTTTGCTGTACAGCAGAGACTGACACAGTAGTGTAAAGCAACTATACTCCAATAAAAAAAAAAAAACAAAAAAAACCCCTAAAATATAGACGGTAAGCAGGAGTAGATGATACATTGATGGGGAGCATATGACTTATTCAAGGACAGTTGCTGTGAAGATGACAGGAGAGATGGGTCAGTAGCTGGTGCAGTGAAGGGGGCTTCTTGAGATGCACTTGCAAGCTGAAGGAGATGATTTAGGGAAGGAGGGAGAAGAAGCAGGACAAGGAAAGGATAAGTGAAGGAAGGAAGCCACGGGCTATGGTAAGGGGCCAAGATGGACAGCTTTCCCACGTAATTTCTTCTACACGAAACAAGAGCCTAAGACTGGGGAGACTTAAGAAGAGTGGAGGTGTGAAAACAGTCATCTTAAAAGACAGAAAAAAGAATTTCTTAGTGAAATACAATAGGATTGTATTGTTTAACATGCTTCTGTAATGTACATGTTAATATTTTACTTAGGATTTTCCCCCTGGTGTTGAAGTTTTGGGGCAGGTTTTGTTATGCTGGCTGTATATTTGTTATGTTATGCTATATAACAAGTACTTGGAAGCCTTCTTTCTCAGGGCTGTGGCACATTTTGAATAGAACTGGAGGCAACTGCTACCTACATAAACAGAAGTTAAAGAGACCATTTGTGAAGCTTTCAGAGCCTGATATAAGAATCTTCTCGTTTTCTTCCAGGATAACATTTTTTTTCTCTTATGGGCTACTTTTCTACACGAGCTATTCTGTATGGACATAGCTGATACCTATACTGGGGCTATGAGCCTATAATAGACACACCACGTGTACTTACCCTTCTCATCATCGCTTGGTTTCCATTTCATTGCTTCCTCCCACATCTTCTCACCTGTGGTTCTAAACCTGTTATGTTGTATTTGGCTAATTGGCCTCCATACCTTCCTAGACTAGTTTAAATAATATATTATCTACTTCATTGACTCTGTATTTTTTCCCCACAAAACAACCTAGCTCTGCCTTTATTTTATATTTGGGTTTACCAGTCAGCCATTTCTGTGTTTATCTTCAGTGATTCAGTCTTTCCTTAGCCTTCTGTTCTTTTCATAATTCCTTGTGTTTGGATATGTAATTTATGTTTTTCGTTTCGTGTGCTAAGGCAAATGGGATGGACATAGGCTGTACACAGGTAGATGTCCTGGGGCTAGTGGGCTGCACTCTTCTGAAACACCCTTCATAAAAAGAGCTTTGGCAGGTGCCCAGGACTCAGGCCAGCGGTCAGCTGCTTGCCTGAGGGGATGGGATAAAAGCGGACACAGCCCTGCAGCCGGACACAAATAGGATTACTAGTATCCCTGAGAACCTAGAGCCTCAGGCCATCACAGTAACACGGCTGGTCCCACACTTCACAATCCCCCATTTAGAGCATTCTAAATGGGATGCCAGATGCCAGTGTATAGATTGAAGGAGGAAATAAACTTCCCATTCCAACTGAGCTTACACATTAAAATTTTAACACTCCAAGAATATAATGCTAATACAGCTAAAACAAGCACAAAAGCAAGAGAATTGCAAATAACTTTGAAATTAAAAAAATTTTAAAGAGAACCCAACGGATACATGCATTTTAAAAACAACAACCCTTCTTTACCAAAACCAAACAAAGATATCACACGCAAAAAAGTACAGACCAATATTACTGATAAGCATAGATGCAAAAATCCTCAACAAAACTCTAGCAAACAGAATCCAACAACACATTAAAGCAATCATACACCATGATCAACTGGGATTTATCCCAGGGATGCAAGGACGCTTCAATATACACAAATCAGTCAATGTGATACACCATATTAACAAATTAAAGAATAAAAACCATATGGTCATCTCAATAGATGCAGGAAAAGCTTTTGACAAAATTCAACACCCATTTATGATAAAAACTCTCCAGAAAGTGGGCATAGAGGGAACCTACCTCAACATAATAAAGGCCATATATGGCAAACCCACAGCAAACATTCTCAGTGGTGAAAAACTGAAAGCATTTTCTCTAAGATCAGGAACAAGAGAAGGATGCCCATCCTCACCAGTATTAGTCAACATAGTTTTAGAAGTCCTAGTCTTGGCAATCAGAGAAGAAAAAGAAATAAAAGGAATATAAACTGGAAAAGAGGAAGTAAAACTGTCACTTTTTGCAGATGACATGATACTATACATAGAAAATCCTAAAGATGCCACCAGAAAACTACTTGAGCTAATCAATGAATTTGGCAAAGTTGCAGGATACAAAATTAATGCATAGAAATTCGCTTGCATTCCTATATACTAACAATGAAAGATCAGAAAGAGAATTTAAGGAAACATTTACCATAGCAACAACAAAAAAATAAAATACCTAGGAATAAACCTACCTAAGGAGGCAGAAGACTTGTACTCAGAAAACTATGGGGAAAAAAAAAAAAACCACTCATGAAATAAATCAAAGATGACATAAACAGATGGAGAAATATACCATGTTCTTGGGTTAGAAGAATTAATATTGTGAAAATGACTATACTCCCCAAAGCAATCTACAGATTCAATGTAACCCTTGTCTAATTACCAATGGTATTCTTCATAGAATTGGAATAAAAAATTTTACTATTTGTATGGAAACACATAAGACCCCGAATAGCCAAAGCAATCTTCAGAAAGATAAACAGAGCTGGAGGAATCACGCTCCCTGACTTCAAACTACACTACAAAGCTACAGTGATCAAGACAGTAAGGTACTGGCACAAAACCAGAAATATAGACCAATGGTACAGGATAGAAAGCCCAGAGATAAACCCACCCACATATGGTCACCTAACTTATGACAAAGGAGGCAAGAACATACAATGGAGAAAAGACAGCTGCTTCAATAAGTGGTGCTGGGAAAACTGGACAGCTACATGTAAAAGAATGAAATTAGAACACTCTGTAACACCACACACAAAAATAAACTCAAAATGGATTAAAGACCTAAATGTAAGGCCAGATACTATAAAACTCTTAGAAGAAAACACAGGAAGAACACTCTTTGACATAAACCACAGCAAGATCTTTTTTTTTTTTTTCTTGGCGCACAGGCTTAGTTGCTCCGCAGCATGTGGGATCTTTCTGGGGCAGGGATCAAACCCATGTTCTCTGCATTGGCAGACGGATTCCCACCCACTGCGCCACCTAGGAAGCCACAGCAAGATCTTTTTTGACCCACCTCCTAGAGTAATGAAAATAAAAACAAAACAAAACAAATTGGACCTAATGAAACTTAAAAGCTTTTGCACAGCAAAGGAAACCATAAACAAGACAAAAAGACAACCCTTAGAATGGGAGAAAATATTTGCAAACAAAGCAACTGACAAGGGATTAATCTCCAAAATATACAAACAGCTTATGCAGCTCAATATCAAAAAAACAAACAAGCCAATAGAAAAATGGGCAGAAGATCTAAATAGACAGTTCTCCAAAGAAGACACAGGGATGGCCAAGAGGCACATGAAAAGATGCTCGACATCACTAATTATTAGAGAAATGCAAATCAAAACTACAATGCGGTATCATCTCACACTGGTCAGAATGGCCATTATCAAAAAATTTACAAATAATAAATGCTGGAGAGGGTGAGGAAAAAATGGAAGCATTTTGCACTGTTGGTTGGAATGTAAACTGATTGATACAGCCACTATGGAGAACATTATGGAGGTTCCTTAAAAAACTAAAAATGGAACTACCAGATGACCCAGCACTCCGACTACTGGGCATATGCCCTGAGAAAACTGTAATTCAAAAGGACACATGTACCCCAATGTTCATTGCAGCACTATCTACAATAGCCAGGACATGGAAACAACCTAAATGTCCATGATAGATGAATGGATAAAGAAGATGTGGTACATATATGCAATGGAATACTACTCAGCCATAAAAAAGGAAAAATTGGGTCATTTGTAGACATGTGGATGGACCTAGAGTCTGTAATAGAGTGAAGTAAGCCAGAAAGAGAAAAACAAATATCATATATTAACACATATATGTGGAATCTACAAAAATGGCACAGATGAAATCATCTGCAGAGCAGTAACAGAGACAAAGAAGTAGAGAACAGACATGTGGACACAGTGGGGGAAGGGGAGGGTGGGACAAATTGGGAGATTGGGATTGACATATATGCACTGCCGTGCGTAGGATAGATAGCTAGTGGAACATGCTATAGAGCACAGGAAGCTCAGCTCAGTGCTCTCTGACGACCTAGATGGGTGGGATGGGGGGGTGGGTGGGAGGGAGGTCCAAGAGGGAGGGGATATAGGCATACATATAGCTGATTTACTTCATTGTACAGCAGAAACTAACACAGCACTGTAAAGCAATTACACTCCAAATAAAAGAAAGTGAAAAAAAAGAGATACAATTAGAAGAAATAAAAGGCAAGCCACACAGTGGAAGAAGATGTCTGCAATAATTTATCTGACATAGAAGCTCAGTGAAAATGTGACCCCATCCTCCAAGTCAATAAAATAATCCATTAGGGGTCAAGGGGTATTTCATGCATGAGCACCTCACAAGAGTACATCTTAATGACTGATAGAAATAATTTTCTCTTTCATTTGCCTAAGAGAAAATGCAAATTAAGACCACAATAAGATACTGCTGTCACCCTTATTGGACTGGCAAAAATTGAAAAGCCTAACAATACTATCAATTATTAGCAAGAATATAGAGCAACTGCTGGTTGTGCAATTTGCTACCAAATCACATTGTAAAGACCTTTGACTCTCTACTGAAGTTAACCACGTGCATAGCCTATGCTCCAGCATTCCACTCCTAAGTACAGTTAGCCCTCCGTAGCTGTGGGTACCGCATTCGTGGATTCAGTCAACCTCAGAGCATGTACTAGGTTTGCAGGCCACACTGGCTGAATCTGCAGGTGCTGAATCCATCAATGCAGAGGGCCATCCATGGAACTTAGTATCCTGGGAGTTTTGTATCCACGGCAGGTCTTGGATCCAATGCCCAACAGACACTGAGAAACAACTGTATACCTACCAGAAGTGCATACCTATGCCTCCAAAGGACATGTACGAGACTGTTTGTAGTACTGTTATTCACACTAGGCACAGTCCACAACTGTGAAACTGTGTCTTCACACAAATGGAGCACATACAGTGACTACAAGTGACTGAGCTGTAAGAGCATGTTTGAGTGAAGGGAGCTACATACACACAAATATAGCAAAGGAAAGAAGTGGAACACCACCAGTTAGTAGGAGGACATATAGGGACATGTAGGCTGCTTGAAAGATGGAATAGTATAAGGAGGTGAAGTGGACTGAGCACAGCACTTATACACAATGTGGATACATTTGTATAGTACACGTTGAGAAAAGCTAAATGCAGAACCATGCATACCCAGTGACAGCACTTACACACACTGAAAAAACACACAGTACAGTGTTATATATTGCTTGTAACAGGCATACAAATAGACAGGTAAAATGATAAAAATGGACTGAAAGGAATATCTAAAATCAAGACAAAGATTGAGTCAGTGGGGAAGGCAGTGACTGAGATAGGGAAAGGTAGTTTTAGCTCTGTTGTGTGTTTTATTTCTTTTTTAAATATTGGAAGTGTTGCTCTGCTTGGTAGAAATGTAAATGCAGGATTGCTTACAAAGACCTTACACCCATCCTTCTCAAACTCTTCTTAAGACTGAAGCGGAAGGAACGCTTCCAAAGATATTCTACGAACCCACCATCACCCTGATAGCAAAACCAAGATGCTACCAAAAAAGAAAATTAGAGGTTAATATCTTTAATGAATATAGACCCCAAAATTCTCAACTCAACACTAGCAAACTAAATCCAGCAACACTTAAAAAAGGTCATACACCACCACCAAGTTGGATTCACCCCAGGGTCACAAGGATGGTTCAACATATGCAAATCAATCAACATGATACACCACATCAACAAAAGAAAGGATAAAGCCACATGATTATCTCCATAGATGCAGAAAAAGCATTTGATAAAATTCAAAATCCATTCATGACAAAAACCCTTACAAAAGTGGATATAGAGGGAACATATCTCAACATAAGAAAAGCTATTTATGACAAACCCATAGCCAATATAATGCTTAATGCTGAAAAGATGAAAGCCTTCCCACTAAAATCTGGACCAAGAAAAGGATGCCCACTCTCACCACTTCTCTTCAACATAGTATTGGAAGTTCTAGCCACAGCAATCAGAAAAGAAAAAGAAATAAAAGCTATTCAAACTGGTGGGGAAGAGGTAAAATTATCATTACATACAGATGACATGATACTATATACAGAAACGCTAAAGACTCTGCACAAAAACTACTAGAACTGATAGATTCAGCAAGGTGGCAGAATACAAGAGTAATATACAGAAATCAGTTGCATTTCCTTATAGCAAAGATGAAACATCAGAAAGGGAAGATAAACAATCCCTATTACTTGTAAGAGCGCATCAAAAAAAAAAAAAACAACCAAAAAACTTAGGAATAAACCTCACTAAGGAGGTGAAAGACTTACATGCTACAAAACATTAATAAAGGAAATTAAAGAGGATTCAAAGAAATGGAAAGATATCTCATGCTCTTGGATTGGAAGAATATTTTTTAAATGGCAATACTATTCAAACCAATCTACAGACTTAATGCGATTCTATCAAATTACCCATGACATTTTTCACAGAACTAGAATATATCGTATACTAACGCATATATGTGGAATCTGAAAAAACTGGCATAAATGATCTAATTTACAAAGCAGAAATAGAGACACAGACGTAGAGAACAAATGTATGGACACCAAGGGGGAAGGGGTGGGTGGGATTAATTGGGAGATTGGTATCGACATATATATATTATTGATAGTATGTATAAGATAGATAACTAATGAGAACCTACTGTATACACAGGGAACTCTACTCAATGCTCTGTGGTGACCTAAATGGGAAGGAAATCCAAAAAAGAGGGGATATATGTATACATACAGCTGATTCATTTTGCTGTACAGTAAAAACTAACACAATGTTGTAAAACAACTATACCCCAATAAAAATATGAAAAAAAAGAAGCCAGACAAAATAATAATAATCACATATTATATGATTCCATTTATATGAAATGTCTGGTTGTTTAAGACTTAGGGGTATAGGAGGATTGGTGGGTGACAGCTAAGCAGTGTAGGATTTCTTTTTAAGGTGATAAAATGCTCTAAATTGACTGTGGTAATGGTAGCACAACTTTGTGAATATATTAAAAACCACTGAATTGTAAACTTTAAATGGCTGAATTATATAGTATGTGAATAAATAAAGCTGTTAGCAAAAAGAGAAAATAATTATGACCAATAAACTGCATTTGAATTAAGAAAAAAAACAAAAAGACAATCTACAGAATGGGAGAAAATATTTGAAAACGATGCGACCGACAGGGCTTAATTTCCAAAATATACAAACGGCTCATACAACTCAACAACACAAAAACTAACACCGCAATTGAAAATGGACAAAAGACCTAAATAGGCATTTCTCCAAAGAAAACATACAGATGGCCAATAGGCATGTGAAAAGATGCTCAACATCACTCATTATTAGAGAAATGCAAATCAACACTACAATGAGGTACCACCTCACACCAGTCAGAATGGCCATCAAAATATTCTACAAAAAACAAATGCTGGAGAGGGTGTTGAGAAAAGGGAAACCTCTTACAATGTTGGTGGGAATGTAAATTGGTGCAGCCACTATGGAAAACAATATAGGGGTTCCTCAAATGCCATTTGATCCAGCAATCCCACTCCTGGGTATATACCTAGACAAAACTATAATTCAAAAAGATACATGCACTCCTATGTTCATAGCAGCACTATATAGCCAAGCTATGGAAACAACCTCCATGCCCATCTACAGATGATGGATAAATAGGATGTGGTACATATATACAATGGAATATTACTCAGCCATAAGAAAAAACAAAATAATACCATTTGCAGAACATGGATGCAACTAGAGATGATCATACCAAGTGAAGTACATCGGAAAGAGAAAGACAAATACCAGATGATATCACTTATATATGGAACCTAAAATATGGCACAAATGAACCCATCTACAAAACAGAAACAGACTCACAGCCATAGAGAACAGACTTGTGGTTGCCAAGAGGGAGAGGGCTGGGGGAAGGATGAACTGGGAGTCTGGGGTTAGCAGGTGCAAATTATTACATATAGGATGGATAAACAGGGTCCTACTGTAGAGCACAGGGAACTATATTGCATCTCCTGGGATAAAACATACTGGAAAAGAATATGAAAAACAATGTATATCTGTGTATAACTGAGTCACTTTACTGTACAGCAGAAATTAACACAACATTGTAAATCAACTTTACTTCCATAAAAAATAAATTAAAAAAAAAACACTTACAAACACGCACACACAATGCTAGAATGAGGGAAACAGAAAATCGCCATTGAAACACCACTGTCAAGATCTACCAACGGATGCTAAAATTAGTGAGTGAAAGTCTGAGGAGAAACAGGCCATCTGCAGAGTCTCAAGGTACCTTCCTCTAAGAAGTTTAACTGCAAGAGAAAAACAGGAGCTTTACAATGGAGGAACCCAGCAGACACCATCTTCACCAAAAATGATGTGTTACCATGTAATGTGTGACATCACGTGCCTCCTGAGAAGGTTCATCACTTCTGTGGCATTGGTGCCAAAGCTGCATAACCTCAAACAAATGATGAAAAACACCAGACAAACCCTTCAATTGCAGGATGTTCTACAAAGCAAGGCACCAGGACTCTTGAAAAGGCCCAAGGTCATAAACAGTAAGGGGGAGAGCGAGGCTGAGGAAATGTCACAGGTTGGAGGGAACTGGGAGACACAGCAACTGCATGTGATGTGGGTTCCTGGACGGGCTCTTGGACCAGATAAAGGATATGGGTGGAAAACACAGTGACAACCAAAGCCTTCAGTTACTAGTATTGCTTCAATGCTAATTTCTTAGTTTATGACAATTGCACTGTGGTTGTGCAGGACAGTAACCCTGGGGACTCTGGTGGTGCAGGGTATGGAACTTGCTGTGCTCGTATTGCAACTTTTCTGTAAGTTTAAAATGTGAACATGAAAAAATTAAAAAGAAAAAGCATTGCGGCGGGGTGGGGTCAGGAAAAACGAGAAAACAACCTAAAGGCAGACAATTTCATGAAGATTTTGTCACAGGCCAAAATTTGTCACAGGACAAAACGCCTGATTACAAAGACGTGCTCAAAGAATTCAAGGATTTTAAATTTTTAATTATACACACACACACACATATCCATCTAAAACAAGGGGTTAAAGAAGATTCAAGGGTTCAAACAGGGGAAAAAAATTGCGGTGTAAACAAATTGATATAACCAAAAATGGATTTATCTCCATAGGGAAAGATAAGAGAGTATGTGGGGAAATAGCCACATCTTTTTCTCTGAAGATAATCCCTAGAAACTGGAAAACCAAGAACTTGCAGTATAAGCATGTTCTTTTTGTTTTTGTGTTTTGAACTGTGAAGTTAATAATCAAAAGAAACCACTGTCGACTTTGGGGAGCAGGGATCAAGGGACAGGGGGTGGTGAACCAGGGGACAGCTGGCTATTTTGGTAATGATCCTAGTAGCACTTCTTGGCTCTTCAAACTCTGTGCATTTATAATTAATAAAAACTGAAAATGTAGAGTGTCGGGGGGGTAGACAATGCACTGGTGGGGAGCAGACGACTTATTCAAAGACATTTGCTGTGAAGGTGACAAGAGACGGGTCAGTAGCTGGTGGGGCTAAGGGGAGCTTCTTGAGATGCACTTGCAGGCTGCTGATGGAGAGGATTTAGTGCAGGAGGGAGAAGCAGGACAGAGAAAGGTTACGTGCAGGAGGGAAGCCACGGGCTATGGTGAGGGGCCGAGATGGGCACATTTCCCAGTCATTTCCTCTACACGAGACAAGAGGCAAGGCCATCAGCTGAGCTGGGGGAGGTTTAGGGAGGGGAGAGGTGTGAAACAGTCACCTTAAGAGAAGGAAAGAAGACTTTCTTAGTGAAATACAGTACGTTTGTTGTGTAACGTGCTTCCATAAGGTGCGAGTTAGTATTTCATTTAGGATTTTCCCCCGGTATTCATTGACGTTTTGGGGCAGGTTGTGTTATGCTGGCTTCATAACAAGTACTTGGAAGCCTTCTTTCTCAGGGCTGTGGCACGTTCGGAACAGAACTGGAGGCACCTGCTGCCTACATGCAACAGACGTGAAAGACCATTTGTGAAGCTTCCTGGGTCTAGGAACATTCTCGTTGTCTTCCAGGATAACATCATTGTTTTCTCTCATGGGCTACTTTTCTACACGAGCTGTTCTGTATGGACATAGCTGATACCTATGCTGGGGCTATGAGCCTGTACTAGACACACCACGTGTACTCACCCTTCTCATCATCGCTTGGTTTCCATTTCATCACTTCCTCCCACATCTTCTCACTGTGGTTCTAAACCTGTTATGTTGTATTTGGCTGCCTGGCCTCCGTACCTTCCTAGACTGGTCCAGGTAATGGACTATCTCCTTGGTTGATGCTGTGTCGGTGTTTTCCCACAAAACAACCTAGCCCTTGGATTTATTTCATATTTGGGTTTACCCATTCAGCCATTTCTGTGTTTATCTTCCATGATTCAGTCTTTCCTTCGCCTTCTGTTCTTTTTATAATTGCCTGTGTTTGGATATGTAATTCACGTATTTCATTGTTGTGTGCTAAGGCAAATGGGATGGACATAGGCTGTACACAGGTAGAGGCCCTGGGGTTAGGGGGCTGCACTCTTCTGAAACACCCTTCATAAAGAGAGCTTTGGCAGGTGCCCAGGACTCAGGCCAGTGGTCAGCTGCTTGCCTAAGGGGATGGGATAATAGGGGCCACAGCCCTGCAGCCAGGACACAGCCAGGATTACTAGTATTCCTGAGAACCTAGAGCCCCCCGGCCATCACAGTGACACTGTGGGCCCTGCGTGTGGGAGTCCCCCCTTTAGAGCATTCAGAAAAGCAGGTGCCAGTGTGTAGACTGAGGGAGGAAAGAAACTTTCCACTCCAGATGAGTTTGCACATTAACATTTTAACACTCAAGGAAGATAATGTTAGTATAGCTAATAAGCACAAAAGCAAGAGAATTGACTCCAGTGATCTGAAAAGAACTTTGAAATCAAAAAAACAACAAAACCTTTTTAAAGAGAACCTAATGTATACATGCATTTTAAAAAGAACAATCCTTCTTAAACTTAATCAAGAACATGTAGGAATGAAAGGACGAATTAAGAAATTCTTGGAAATAAGAATTCAACAATCCTGAAAAAAATTTTTTAAAGCTTAGTAAGTGGGAAATTCCAGAATGGATACAGTAAAGCAAAGAATTAATAAATGTGAAGATCGTGTTCGGGGAATTTGCTTTAATGCAGCAAGACAAGATACAAATATTCAAAGGGCAAAATAAACAAGGAGGGTAAAATGAGAAGCTCCAAGATAAAATATCTGGAATATTCATGGCTGAGAATTTTCCAGCACTGAAGACACAAGCATCCTCTGATATAAACAGAGCAGCATAGAGACCCCCATGTCGGCATATTCTACTGAAACGGCAGATGACCAGGATGAAGAGAAAATCATAAAAGAAGAAAAGACAGATTACCTACAAAGGACTGACACACAACAGCAGTGCTTCCATGTACAGCAACAGCAGCCTAAAGACGAAGGGTACCTTCACAATGCCTTAGCCACACAGCTGTAGGACTAGACACTCTTTTTTATATTCTTTCATTTATAAAGCTGATCAGAGCCCCCTGAAGACTCCACCACCTTCAGACTCAAATCGTTTTAGGGGATCAATTTTCAGATCCATACCTTCCTACTGTACTTCTTCCTAAGATTCATCAGCCTGAGAAAACTCCCTTTTCTCCCCTCACAGAGGAAAGAGATATCCCCCCATATTCAGTCTTACTGTAGCGTATGACTCAAGGTGGAAATACCAAAATATGGTGTTTGGAAAGTGACAGCCTCTTAACAGGGTACAAATCCTTCTGCAATGCTGGGGGTTCCCAATTCTTTGCTTTCAACAAAACTCAAGGAACACCCATGATTTCTATGTACTTTAGCAAGTAATTCCAAAGGAGTTGGATTTACCCCTCTATCACATAACTCCTGCTCCCATCTGTCCCTGTGAACAGGGACCATCAACATTTCCATATGTAAAACTGAAAAGGGAGAATAGAATGGATACTGTACCGTGGCCGTTCTAACAAAGGTCACAGTAATCTACACAGAGAGGAAATAATGGGGGGGAGATGCCTTCTTCAACTCATTAAGCATTACATTGCTAATGAATTTTACTGTTTAGGATTTTGTTAAAATGTGCACTGTATCCATTTACTGATCAAGATCAACCCAGAAGAAACTGTAAAGTATAGAGCCTTCTGATGATAGGATGCGGTATCATTTTGTTACAGATATGCAGCTAAACAACATGTAAACCAAGCATAATTAGGCTGAAATTTTAGGGGGAAGTAGAACAAAAAACACAAAATCAACAAGTGACAAAGAAAAATGTGGCATTTCCTACCATTAAAAATTGCCTTGTTGGGACTTCCTAGGTGGCGCAGTGTTTAAGAATTTGCCTGCAAATGCAGGGGACACAGGTTCGAGCCCTGCCCCAGGAAGATTCCACATGCCACGGAGCAACTAAGCCCATTCGCCACAACTACTGAGCCTGCGCTCTAGAGCCCATGAGCCACAACTATTGAGCCCATGTGCTGCAACTACTGAAGCCCACGCACCTAGAGCCCGTGCTTCACAACAAGA
Source organism: Hippopotamus amphibius kiboko (assembly GCF_030028045.1). NCBI lineage: Eukaryota > Metazoa > Chordata > Mammalia > Artiodactyla > Hippopotamidae > Hippopotamus > Hippopotamus amphibius. The sequence goes on along the minus strand of NC_080201.1, from coordinate 6,535,905 downwards.
GAACCACCACGAGAAGCCCACACACCACAGTAAAGAGTAGCCCCCAGCTCTCAGCAACTAGAGAAAGCCTGTGTGCAGTAACAAAGATCCAGCACAGCCAATAAAAAATAAATAAATCCAATTAAAAAAAAGATATTTAAAATTGCCTTGTGTCATTTTTTGAAGGGAGGATACTGTCTATCACCTATTGTAGTTAGAGCCTCTTGGCTAAATTTAAAGGGAGATGTAACTATTGTATCCAAAGATGCAGTATCTACAGCATGGGCACCTAGATCCTTTGCGACTATTTACGGTGAGAAATTGTAGACATCAATTTAGAAATGTGTAAGGGCATACACGGTTTTCAAAATTCACATATGAGGTCTCTGAGCATAAAATTTTAAGATGCTGATCTAGGGCCTGTGAGGATGAGTTGTATTTGGAAATAAGGATGGCTAAAAGAGGCTATAGTTCTTTTGATTTTTAGAAGAAATGTAGTTGAACTTGCAACTTAGGTGACATCTAGCTTTCTGGAGACAACCCTAAAAGCTATATTCTTGATAACAGAAAGTTAATAATTAGATTAAGAAATATGCAGAATTACAAAACTAGCATTTGAAAAATACTCAGTGATTTGTCTCAGGCTTTTCATTCTCAAACTATTTTCTTCCTGAAGAGCCAGACTCCTCAATGCTCCTGTCTCAGAAATGTCCATATTTCTTATTTCTCGATAGACTTTAAAAAGCTGCATTTGTAAACGTGTTTCATTATTAAGGCTTAATTTATTTTTTACGTAGTGTGTGCTTGTGTGTGCACAGAGAATCATGTGAATGTATCACAATAATGTTGGCTGTTGTTAACGTGAAAATTAAATGGCTGTGTCATATTTTCAAACAATAAAATATGGTCTCATTGAATATAGCAACCTGTCCAGAATCGTTTTGTTGTTTTTAAATGCTATCCATTTTTTTTGTTCTCATATATGAAACAAAAAAACACGTCAGCCACAAGATAGGTACAGTTACAATTCTCTTTAAATAATGTATTTTTCTATCATTTACTCTTTTCTCTAGGTTACTAGTCTGTCTTACTTTCAGAAAAGCTCACTCTGTGTAGAAACCCAAGTTTCTAAATTCAACACATGACCTCTCTGCAGTCTGTCAGTCTTTGGAAGAATGTTCTGTACTAAAGGGGCAATGATGTCATTAAAAACACCTGTATTTCTCAACTCTGTGATAGGGCATGCTGGAACTGTCAATCATTGTATTTTCTTGTCAGCAAGTCCCTTGCACAGGAAGCCACACTGTGTATCTTACAAATGTCCCACGCCCAATCCTCATCTGCTGATGACTGGACTAGTCACCCTGGTCAAAAACCTCGAGCCACCCTGGTCAAAAAACCCTTGCATCAGAAGATAAACAGGGAGTAGTAAAAAGTAAAGAAGGAATTAGAACGGCTAAAGATCATTTTTAAAAAATGGATAAAATTACAACTCTCATAAAGTTATAAAACAAACATACGTACAAAAATTTATTTACTCCCTTATTTAATAAGGGAACCAAGAAAATGTTACAACTGGTTCAAAGGAGAATTCAAAGAACAATAAATGTTTAGGCTACCAGCTGTCCTGATTATCTGATTCTACACCTTCCATTGTAATTCACATGATTCCTGTCCCTAGAAATGAGAATTGTGTCCAGTGGAGACTCAATTGATCATTGGCTGTGAGTCTTAACCAGTTTTACCAGTATTTTTAAGCTGTTAAGCAGATTTATTTTAGCATCACTGATGGACATGAAATCTGACCCCTGCCCTACACCACACACAAAAATCAAGTCCAGTCAGATTACAAATCAAAATGTAAAAGATAAAACAGTAATAATTCTAGAAGGCATTCACATCCTTAGAGTAAGGAAAAGTTGTTTCAACAAAACACCAAAAAGCACTACCCCTGAAGGAAGACAGCTAAAGTAGACTCTGCTAGAGTTCACAACTAGTGTTTATCAAAGGATACAATCAGAAGAATGAAAAGGCAGGCCACACGGTGGAAGAAGTTATTGCAATAATCTACCTGACAAAGAATCTCAGTGAAAATGTGAGTTCGTCCCTCCAAGTTGGTAAGACACACTCCATTAGGGTTAAAGGGGTATTTCATGCATAAGCACCTCCCAAGAGTACGCCCAAATGACTGATAGGCAAATGAAAAGATGATTACTCATTACTTGTAAGAGAAGGTACAAATTAAGACCCCAGTATGATACCATTAACACACTTACTGGAGTGGCAACAATTAAAAAGGCTGACAATATATTTGTTAGCAAGAAAGAAGAGCAACTGGCACTCTGGTGGTTATGTAAATTGGTACCAAACTATACTGTAAAAATGTTTGACTCTCTCTGCTGAAGTTATCCACATGCATACCCTATGACCCAGCAATTCCACTCCTAAATAAGGTTGGCCCTTTGTATCTGCTGTTTACACATCCGTGGATTCAATCAAGCTCAGATCGTGTACTACGTTTTGCAATCCACACTCAAAGCCACAGATGCCAAATCCGCGGGTACGGCTGGCCGGCTTATGGGGCTTCAACATTTCACATTTTTGTATCCACAGCAGGTCCTGGAACTAATCCCCATGGATACTGAGGGACAACTGTATACCTACTAGAAGTGCATACCTATGCCTCCAAAGGACATGTACAAGACTGTTTGTAGTACTGTTATTCACAGTAGGCAAAACCTCCTGTCCACCTACTGCACAACTGTGAAACTGTGTCTTTATACCATGGAGCACATACAGAGACTACAAATGACAGCTATAACAACATGTGAAAACTTGGATGAATCTCACAACTATAATTTGAGTGAAAGGAGCTACATACACACAAATATAGGAAAAATGTAACAGCATAAACTAGCAGAAGGACATATAGGGAAATGTAGGCTATTTGTAAGATGGAATAGTATAAGGAGGTGAAATGGACTGAGCACAGCACATATACACAATGTGGATACAGTCTGAGAAAACTGAACTGCAGAACCATGCATACCCAGCGATACCATTTACATAAATTTTAAAAACTGCATGCAAAACAGTATTATTACTGCTTATAATAGATATACAGATAGATAAGTAAAAGTATAAAAATGGACTGAAAGGAACATCTAAAGTCGAGACAAAAACTGAGTCAGTGGGGAAGGCGGTGACTGAGATGGGGAAAGGTAGTTTTAGCGCTATTGTGTGTTTTATTTTGTTTTTAAATATTGGAAGCGTTGCTCTGCTTGGTCGTAACGTAAAAGCAGGCTTGCGTACAAAGAACAACTTATACCCATCCTTTTTGAACTTTTCCAAAAGATTGAAGAGGAAGGAACACTCCCAAAGACATTCTACGAAGCCATCATCAGCCTGATACCAAAACCAGAAAAAGACACTACCAAAAAAGAAAATTACAGGCCAATGTCTTTGATGAATATAGACCCCAAAATTCTCAACCCAATATTAGCAAACCGAATCCAACAATAAAAGGTCATACACCACGACCAAGTTGGATTCATCCCAGGGTCACAAGGGTGGTTCAACATACGCAAATCAATGTGATACACCACATCAACAAAAGAAAGGACAAAGCCACATGATCATCTCAACAGATACAGAAAAAGCATTTGACAGAAGTCAACATCCATTTATGATAAAAACTCTTCCTTAAGAGGGTACGGTGGGAACACATCTCAACATAAGAAAAGCTATTCATGACAAACCCACAGTCAATATAATACTCAGCAGTGAAATGCTGAAAACCTTCCTGCTAATATCTGGAACAAGACAAGGATGCACTCTCACCACCTCTCTTCAACATAGTATTGGAACTCCTAGCTACAGCAATCAGACAAAAAATGAAAATAAAATGCATTCAAACTGGTAGGGAAGAGCTCAAATTGTTCTTATATGCAGATTGCATGATACTATATATAGAAAACCCTTAAAACTCCTCACAAAAACTATTAGAACTGATAAATTCAACAAGGTAGCAGGATACAAGTTTGACATACAGAAATTGGTGATGTCTCTTTACACTAAAAATCAACTATCAGAAAGAGAATATAAACAATCCCTTTTAAAATTGCATCAAAACAAAAACAAAAACAAAACAAAACAAAAAAACCCTTAGGAATAACCCTTACCAAGGAGGTGAAAGACGTATATGCTGAGAACTACAAAACATTAATAAAGGAAATTAAAGATAATCAAAGAAATGGAAAGATATCTCATGTCCTTGGATTGGAAGAATTAACATTTTAAAAATGGTAATCCAATCTACAGCAATCTACAGATTTAATATGATCCCTACCAAATTACCCATGACATTTTTCACAGAACTAGAATAATCCTAAAATTTATATGGAATCATAAAAGATCCAGAATTGCTAAAGCAATCCTGAGGAAGAAGAACCAGGATGCATAAACCTCCCAGACTTCAGACAATACTACAAAGCTACAGTAATCAAAACAGTGTGATATTGGCACAAAAACAGACATATGGATCAATGGAACAGAATAGGGAACCCAGGAAAAGACCCATACACCTTTGGTCAACTAATCTTCCACAAAGCCTAACACCAACCACAAAAATAATCTCAAAATGGATTAAAGACCTAAACATAAGGCCAGACACTATAAAACTCCTAGAGGAAAACATAGGAAGAACACTCTTCGACATAAATCACAGCAAGATCTTTTTTGACCCATCTCCTAGAGTAATGGAAATAAAAACAAAAATAAATAGGTGGGACCTAATGAAACTTAAAAGCTTTTGCACAGCAAAGGAAACCATAAATAAGACAAAAATGAACTCTCAGAATGGGAGAAAATATTTGCAAATGAATCAACAAAGGATTATATCTCCAAAATATATAAACAGTTCATGCAGCTGAATATCAGAAAAAGAAACAACCCAATCAAAAAAATAGGCAGAAGACCTAAATAGGCATTTCTTCAAAGAAGACACACAGATGGCCAAGACGTACATGAAAAGCTGCTCAACATCACTAATTATTAGAGAAATGCAAATCAAAACTACAATGAGGTATCACCTCACATCAATTAGAATGGGCATCATCAGAAAATCCACAAACAATAAATGCTGGAGAGGGTGTGGAGAAAAGCACCTCTTGCACTGTTGGTGGGAATGTAAACTGATACAGCCACTATGGAGAACAGTATGGTGGCTCCTTGAAAAACTAAAAATAGAATTACCATATGACCCAGCAATCCCACTACTGGGCATATACCCTGAGAAAACCATAATTCAAAAAGACACATGCACCCCAATGTTCATTACAGCACTATTTACAATAGCCAGGTCATGGAAGCAACCTAAATGTCCATCAACAGATGAATGGATAAAGAAGATGCAGTAATAAGTAAAGAAGATGGTACATACATACAATGGAATATTAGCCATAAAAAGGAACTAAATTGGGACATTTGTAGAGACACGGATGGACCTAGAGACTGTCATATAGAGTGAAGTAAGTTAGAAAAAGAAAAACAAATATCATATATTAACGCATATACACAGAATCTAGAAAAATGGTACAAATCAACCAGTTTGCAAGGCAGAAATAAAGACACAGATGTAGAGAACAAACATACGGACACCAAGGGGGGAAAATGGGGGGGTTGGGGTGGGATGAATTGGCAGATTGGGATTGCCATATATACATTACTAATAAGAAAAAAATACCAAATTGTACACTTTAAATATATGCAGTTTATTGTATGTCAATTATATCTCAATAAAAGTTCTTAAAAAAATCTTCTACAAAGGAGGCAAAAATACAAAATAAGAAAAAGTCTCATCAGCAAGTGGTGCTGGGAAAGTTGGACAGATGCATGTAAATCTATGAAGTTGGAACACACCCTTACATCATGCACAAAGATAAACTCAAAATGGCTTAAAGACTTAAACATAAGATATGATAAGACTTAAACAGAAGAGAACATGGACAAAACATTCTCTGACATAAATCGTACCAATGTTTTCTTAGGTCTGTCTCTGAAGGTAACAGAAATAAAAACAAAAATAAACAATGGGACCTAATCAAACTTACAAGCTTTTGCACAGCAAAGGAAACCACGAAAAAAAACCCAAAAAGACAACCTATGGAATGGAAGAAAATATTTGCAATGAGTCAGAATGGCCATCAAAATATTCTACAAAAAACAAATGCTGGAGATGGTGTCGGGGAAAGGGAAACTTCTTACATTGCTGGTGGGAATGTAAATTGGTGCAGCCACTATGGAGAACAGTATGGAGGTTCCTCAAAAAATGAAAGTAGAACTACCATACGATCCAGCAATCCCACTCCTGGGTATATATCTGGAGAAACCATAATTCGAAAATATACATGCACCCCAGTGTTCAAAGCAGCACTATTTACAATAGTCAGGACATGGCAACCTAAATGTCCATCAACAGAGGAATGGATAAAGAACATGTGGTGTGTATATACAATGGAATATTACTCAGCCACTAAAAAGAACAAAATAATGCCATTTGCAGCAACATGAATGGACCTAGAGATTACCATCCTGAGTGAAGTAAGTCAGACAAAGACAAACACCATGTAATATCACTTATATGTGGAATCTAAAATATGACACAAATGAACCTACCTATGAAACAGAAACAGAATTATAGACATAGAGAACAGACTTGTGGTTGCCAAGGGAGAGGTGGGGTAGGGGAAGAAAGGAATGGTAGTTTGCGATTAGCAGATGCAAAGTATTATATATAGCATGGATAAACAGCAACATGCTACTGTATAGCACAGGGCACTATATTCAGTATCCTGTGACAAAGCATAATGGAAAAGAATATGAAAATATATATATATAACTGAGTCACTTTGCTGTACAGAAGAAATTAACACAACATTGTAAATCAACTATACTTCAATAAAATAAAATTTTAAAAAAGAATTGGCACCTAAACAATACACTAAATAAAAAGTGCTTTAAAAAAAAAAAGGGTTGCTCTACCAAAAGCAGATACAGGCATGTTCACTCTTTCTGGTCCACAGGTGACCACCAAAACTGAAAAATACATAACAGTGGAAAATAAAGGCAGGAGATGGAGAGGTTCAGATGGGAGGAGGGGTAATCAGAAGAGGGAAGAGAGACTGAGGGAGACAGATTAAAAGAAAGAGTTATTATTAGCAGCTAATAATTCTGGGGAGTGAGATTATCTTTTCATTTTTCCTATTTTTAAAATTTTATTTTCAAAAAAGAAAAATGAAGGAAGGAAGGAAGAAAAAAGTTATATAAAAAGATAAACCCAGCAAATATGAATAAAAATTAAGCTGGTGCAGCATGGTTAAATCCAACAAATTGCAATGCAAGGTAGGTACCACTCAGGGCAACATTTTACATTGACAGCAAGAACACTGCCCTGAACTGTTACAGACACAAACTTTTATGCTTTTCACGGCATAGCCTTGAAGAGCATTAAGCAGACTGGGAAAGAAAATCAAGTTTCTAATTACAGTGAGGGACGGATTTCTTCTCAGAAATCTACAGTTTAAGGAGACAAAATAAGGACAGAGCCTCTGAGTGATACAAGTTACAAGTTTGATCAAGTGCACACATGTGTTCCCACAAACACGCTGAACTCTGTACACAGAGGACACTTGTTTCATCTAAGCTCAGCACATTTACACATACTGACCAGACACCAGGCCACGGGGGGCGGGGGGGGGGGTTGTGGGAGGAAGAACTTTTTTTAAATTAAATTAATTAATTTATTTATTTATTGGCTGTGATGGGTCTTAGTTGCGGCGATCAGGGGCTACTCTTTGTTGCGGTGCACGGGCTTCTCAGTGCAGTGGCTTCCCTTGTTGTGGAGCACGGGCTCTAGGTGCAAGGGCTTCAGTAGTTGTGGCGCATGGGTTTAGTTGCTCTGCAGCATGTGGGATCTTCCCAGACCAGGGATCACACCCGTGTCCCCTGCATTGGCAGGCAGATTCTTAACCACTGCACCACTAGGGAAGTCCCAGGAAGAACTATTTTAATTGCTCCAATAAAAGTCCAAATTTACTGCTACAAGAAGTCACAAAGTAAAGATACCCCCCAAAGCCCTTATACTTGAAAACTTTAAAACCTATTTCTAAAATATTATTAGGTTAAAGGGAAAGGACAAAACTTCTGCTCCAAAAAAAAAATTAGACCTTTAAGTGTGTTTATTCCAAAACACGAATAAGTGAAAATAAATGAGCTAAACTTTTAAATTAGAAGCTAGGAAAAAACTTCAAAAGTAAAAAATGAAATTAATATAAAAGAAATTCATGATGCAGAGAGCTAAAATATAATAAAATTGATAAAGTGGTCCCTTTAAAAAGACTAACAAGATAGATAAATTAAGGAAAAAAGGAAAGAAAGCACAAGTGAACAGTACCAGAAGAGAAAACAAGAGCATGACTAACTGTACAGATTAAAAAAGAAAGGAAAAGACTACAGTAACTCTATTAATGTAAACATTTGGGAGCCTAGACAAACTAGGCAATATTATGTTAAAATAAAAATGATTAGATGTCCAAGAATCACTAGAAGTTAGACGAATCCAGTTACAGTCAAAGAAAAAACAGTGGCCAAAGACCTACTCCCACCAGGGCTCATCAACTCCATGTGATTTTTATGGATAACTTCTACCAAACATTCACAAAAAAGAACATTTTAAAAAACCATGTTAAACAACAGATACCATGAGGTGTATCTACTGAAATTTTTAGGTGTACAGTATTGTCAACCATGAGCACAGTGCTGTATGGCAGACGTCTAGAAATTTTTCATCTGGCAGGACTGAAACTTTATACCCACTGAACAACATCTTCCCCTTTCTCCCTCCCCTCAGCCCCTGGCAACCACCACTCTATTTGCTGCTTCAATGAGTTTTGACTACTTTAGATACCTCATGTAAGTGGAATAATGCAATATTTGTCCTCTGTGACTGGCTTACTCAACTTAGCATAATGTCCTCAAGGTTCATGCATGTTGTAGCATATGACAGGATTTCCTTTTTTATGGTCAAATAATATTCCACCGTATGTATATACCATATTTTCTTTACCCATTCATTTGTCTATGGACTTTTAGGTTGTTTGTACATCTTGGCTATTGAGAATAAGGCTGCAATGAACACAGGAGTGCAGATATCACTTTGAGATTGATTTTGAGTTTTGTATAAACACCCACAAGTGGGGGGGGAAGGGAGGGGGCAAGGAAAGGGAGGGGGAGGGAGGGAGACAAAGGAAGAGGAAGGGAAGGGGGGAGGGGAGAAAGAGGAGAAGGGAGGGAGAGATGGGGAGGGGGAGAGAGATAGGGAAGGAGGAAGGGAGAGATGAGAGGCAGGATGGAGAGAGACAGAGGGGGAGGGAGAGAATATTTTGAATTTAGTAGAAGGATGAGTCATCCAATTACATCAAGACAGTTGACGGTTCATCTAGAAGACACCAAGTTAGGAACTTACTTCTCAACATCTATAAAACTAAATATAAGATAAAGGTAACAGGGTAAAAAAAAAACAAAACAGAAGTTTAAAATTGTTTTTTCTTATGAATGGGATAGACTTTCATGAACAAATATCAAAAGAAAAACAACAAAAATATGGATTAATTTGATGTCAAAATCAAAAGTACTATATAATTTAAAAGACAACTGAAACAAGGTTAAAAGACAAGTGTTGGAGAAACTATCCATGTCTTCTTTTTCTTCCAGTTTTATTGAGATATAACTGACATACAGCATAATGATGTGATTTACATATATCATGAAGTGATTATCACAAGCTTAGCAAACTGTGTCACCTCATATAGGTACAAAATTAAAGAAATAGAAAAAAAATTTCTCTTGTCATGAGAACTCTTAGGATTTACTCTCTTAACAACTTTCACATGTAACACACAGCAGTGTGAGTTATATGTATCATGCTGGACAGTGTACCTCTAGTACTGGACATTCGTATGTTTTGACCAGGTCCATCCAATTAGTCCTCCCCTGACCCTATCTGTGTGTCTTATATGATAAAAGATATGACTCTGACTATATCCCACAAACCCACACAAAGAAGATGAGTAACTCAATAGAGAAATGGGGGAAAATATGACCATGCAATTCACATGAGAGGAAACCCAAAGGTCTCCCAAGTATTTGATGAGATACTACCCTCAGTAATAATCACAGAAGTGTAAATTGTTTACAATGCTTTTTCACTCATCAGACTGGCAAAAAAATTAAATGTGAGAAAACTGGAGCGAGGGACTAGAATGGGAGAGTAAACTTGTGCAGCCACTTCAGAATCAGATGGACAGTGTGGCCAACCCAACCCAAGCCCTACCCAGACCCCATCTCCCTCACCACCTTCCAGTGCTGGTCTAGGGATGGCTGTGGGTCTCAGTTCTGGACAACAGGTGTGAGAAGAAACCACTGAGTGGGCTTTCAGGAAGCCTGTTGAAAAGGAACAGAAGCAGCGGGCATTTTCTTTCGACCTTGTTTATCTTCCCTTTTCTTCTTGCCCATAATGATGCCTAGAAGTGCAGCTACCTTCTTAGGACTGTGAGGTGAGAATGATTAGAATCAAAGTCTAGCAGTGTGGAAAGAGGGCACTGGGTCCCTAATATCACCATCCCAGACCTGTTGACTCCTTGTTATACAACAACAACAAACCCCTGTAACTTCAAGCTACTCTGAGGTCATTTTTCCAAATGGGCAGCTAAATGCATGTCTGATACAGAAGTACCTATTAAAATTCCAATTCCACATTCAGGTATCTACCGATGAGACTCATTTGCCTGTGTATCCAAGACGTGTATAAGAGCACTGATGGTTGTGCTGTTTGATAAAGTGGCAAATGAGAAACAAGCTAAACAAACATCAATAAGGAAATGGCTAAATCAACAGTGGTGTATTTACAGTGTGGACTACTAAGCAGCTGTTAAAAGAATCAAGTATAACTACCTTACGGTGGTCATAAATAAGACATATTCCATAGCATCATCATATCACAAACTGTCACACATGTAGTGGTCCAATATTACAAAGGCAAGATCTAGGCTGGGGGCCACCAAGCTCCCACTCTGAGGTTTCTCCCTTCAAGCCAGGTTGCAGCCCAGCACATGTGCTCAGGGTGGGAAGCAGAAAGGCACCCTAGGAGTTAGACCCCCCAGTTCACAGACTTCACCCTCGGAGGGAGGTGAGTCATGCCAATGACCTTGGGAGGCTGACAGGGAAGTGGGAGACTAGATGGAGCACAACCAGAGGTAGGTGGCGGCATGAGTTAGCAAAGTTCTGATGTGCACATAGGACAAGAGCTCTTCCCACACCTGGGGAGCCACAGGCTGGCAGCTCCTCCTGAACACCTGTTCCTATAGGGCTGGCCCAGGCTTTCCCAAGTTTGATGCAGCCATGGGATTACTGGAATAATAACCGTAATACTGAGAATGACAATGCATTGTTTGAAGCTATTATTGACTCAACTACTAGCACAGTGATGGCCAATTATAAGGAGAATTACCAGCGCTCAGGCAGCACAGATGGCTTTTAAAATTTTGCAAAAATGAAAAGTAAAACATTTATTATGCATTTTACAAATACTCTTGGACTTAGGTTGCTATATTTACTGAAATATCAAGTTCTGTTTGAATTAATTGAAATGTTTTTCTTGTTGCTTGACTATTATGGTATCTTGCAATATAGTTTATTTTACTGCAATCAAAAGGTTGATACTGGAATTCTTTCAAGTGTATCATTGTCCTGCATAATTTGTACCAGTATTGACTGAAATATTTTTCTACGTGCATAGTGGCTACTGGCAGAGGAATTTATTCAAATGTATTATAGTTTGCCATGTGGCTTTGCCAATTTTTATTTGCTTTATTTTGCATGCATGGTAGAGGAATTCCTTCCAATATATTTTACATCATGACCTTCTTTTTTAGTTACCAGCATGAGGTGTAGCACAGTGCCAGTGCCTGCTCTTACACCATCAGATGTCAGACTACCTTCTCTTCCACCAGTAAATGTGTTTTGCTGTCAATTGCATTAAAAAATTGCCAATAAACACATACATGAAGCTTTCGTTAGCTGGGTAATTTTATAATGATATTTCAGTGTTGGTAGAATATTGCTGCATACTCAGACTTTAGGATTTCCTATTAGATTCTACTGCACACATTCAAAGTGATATCTTCCCCTCCAAACCACTTCACTGCAACTTATAACACAGATATTATGGGAAAATACATACTCCTTTCTATTATAACTGTACTTATATAGAGAGTGACCATATAATTCATTATACAAAATGGGACACATTCGAGAGTGAAAAGGGGCAGTATTAAAAATCAGGATGGGACTACAGGCACAAAATCAGAACCGTTCCTGGCATACAGTCAAAACTGGGATGTAAAGTCACCGTGTCCATATACCCACACACCTCCTACATCAGCAAATAAGGAATATATATTTTTTAATATCAGTAGATCATCATGATGCACAATTTAGCGAGAAACACAAGCAGCAGAAGAAAATGTGAGCGAGAATACAATAATATGGAAGCAGAAATGAACGCCACAGCCCAATTTTCTGTGCAACACCTACATATACATAATTTGGGACACATTGGTTAAAGGGTTCTTTGGCCTCATCTGCAGTGTTTTCACTTCCTATAAGGAAAATGCATTTATGGATTATTTAGATAGTTCCTTTTAAAACTAAAAAGAACATAAACCATAGCAAGAGCCTTCTTGACCCCCTCTCAGAATAATGGAAATAAAAAATAATAATAAATGGGACCTAATGAAACTTAAAAGCTTCTGCTCAGCAAAGGAAACCATAAACAAGACAAAAAGACACCCCTCAGAATGGGAGAAAATATTTGTAGATGAATCAACTGACAAAGGACTAATCTCCAAAATACACAAGCAACTCATGCAGCTCAGTATCAAAAAAATAAACAACCCAATCAAAAAATGGGTGGAAGACTTATATAGACATTTCTCCAAGGAAGACCTACAGATGGCCATGAAAAGATGCTCAACATCACTAATCATTAGAGAAATGAAAATCAAAACCATAATGAGGTATCATCTCACACCAGTCAGAATGGCCATCATCAAAAAATCTAGAAACAATAAACACTGGAGAGGGTGTGGAGAAAAGGGAACCCTCCTGCACTGTTGGTGGGAATGTAAATTCGTACAGCCACTATGGGGAACAGTAAGGAGGTTCCTTTAAAAACTAAAAATGGAATTACCATATGACCCATCAATCCCATATATACCCTGAGAAAACTGTAATTCAAAAAAATACATGTACCACAATGTTCACTGCAGTATTATTTACAATAGCCAGGACATGGAAGAAACCTAAATGCCCATCAACAGATGAATGGATAAAGAAGATGTGGCACATATATACAATGGATGTTAGCCATAAAAAGGAACGAAATTGAGTTACTTGTAGTGAGGTGGATGGACCTAGAGTCTGTCATACAGAGTGAAGTAAATAAGGAAGAGAAAAACAAATACCATATACTAACGCGTATACGAGGGTGAGTCAAAAATTATCCACACTCCGGTTATATTAAAACTTCTATAAATTCTACAGCCATAGTGCGGACAATTTTTGACTTACCCTTGTATATGGAATCTAGAAAAATAGTACTGATGAACCTGGTGGCAAGGCAGGAATAGAGTTGCAGACGTAGAGGACGGACTTGAGGACACAGAGGGGGAAGGGGAAGCTGGGAAGAAGTGAGAAAGTAGCAGTGACATATGTACACTTCCAAATGTAAAACCGATAGCTAGTGGAAGCTGCTGCAGAGCATAGTGAGATCAACTCGATGCTCTGTGATGACCTAGAGGGGAGGGATAGGGAGGATGGGAGGGAGGATCAAGAGGGAAGGGATATGGGGATATATGTATACAAGCTGATTCACTTTGTTGTACAGCAGAAACTAGCACAATGTTGTAAAGCAATTATACTCCAATAAAGATGAAATATATATATATAAACAAAAAAAAAAACTAGAAAGAAGTATTTTGCATATAGAATTAAGAACTTGACCTTTTCAGCTTTAAAACCAAGAAACACTGATAGGAATAGAGTAGGATAGTTACACAGGTAGTTCTAGAAGTCTCACTAGGGGATTATAGAGAAGGAACTTTGGGAGACCACTGTGAGTTAATGATAACTCAGGAAAACAATTGGAACATCATGAAAAGAAGCAGGCTTCCTTAGCTACATGGCCCTTAATAAAAGAACAAGATATATCCCCGGTCATTAAGCAAAAAAATGAGACCTGCATCCTGCGGATCAAGTTCAACAAGATCATGATTCTTAGGACCAAGGACAGGAATATAAGGGAAAGGTGACATCCTAAAGTAGGAGAGCCTCATTACACTGAGACCTCAGATGATTTAACATGTTTTAGCATACATTACCACCCTTCTGCTGATTCGAATAAGCACCATGACAGTCCTATTTGGCCTTACAGGGTCAGACACTCTTCTGCCTGATGCGGAGGAGGAGCCAGTGATGTACGCCTGACGTCTACTCAAAGAATGAGGAAGAAGGTGGTCTTCTCTCCCTCCCCACTTTCCTTGGATAATAAAAATGTAGCCCACTTAATTCTTGGGGCAGAGCCCTCTTGCCTGCCCTTCTCTGTTCTTCACAAGCATCCTATATTAATAAATCTACTCCTTGCCTATCACTTTTCCTCTCGCTGAATTTCTTCTGTGCTGAGACATAAAGGACCTGAGCTTCATTAAGCCCTGTGACCAGCTGTGTGGTTTCTGCTGGGAGATTGTGGGTTCAAGTCCCAGCTGAAGTGTGGCTGGGTTCCAGTCCCATGTGAAGGAGTGCGGTTAGAAGATTGTGGGTTCGAGTCCCAGTCTCAGTTGTGTGCTTCCAACAACATTGTGTTTACTTTTTTTTTTTTACAACTTTTATTGAGATATAATTGACATACAATAAGCTGCAAATATTTAAAGTGTGCAATTTGATATATTTTTTTCTTATTAGTAATGTATATATGGCAATCCCAATCTCTTAATTCAATCCACCCCAACCACACCCCCTTCCTGCTTCCCCCCCTTGATGTCTGTATGTTTTTTCTCTACATCTGTGTATCTATTTCTGCCTTGCAAGCCAGTTAATCTGTACCATTTTTTCTAGAGTGAGTGTTTAAATATACCAAAATTGAAAGCACAGAGGCACAGGTTACCATTTTTTCTCTAGCATGGTGTCATCTATTCTGCAACTTAAAAAAATACCCTCTCATTGATCTCCAAAATATACAAGCAGCTCATGCAGCTCAATATCAAAAAAACAAACAACCCAGTCAAAAAATGGGTGGAAGACCCAAATAGACATTTCTCCAAAGATGACATACAGATGACCAAGAGGCACGCGAAAAGATGCTCAACCTCGCTAATTATTAGAAATGCAAATCAAAAGTACAATGAGGTATCACCTCACACCGGTTAGAATGGGCATCATCAGAAAATCCACAAACAATAAATGCTGGAGAGGGTGTGGAGAAAAGCACCTCTTGCACTGTTGGTGGGAATGTAAACTGATACAGCCACTAAGGAGAACAGTATGGAGGTTCCTTGAAAAACTAAAAATAGAGTTACCATATGACCCAGCAATCCCACTGCTGGGCATATACCCTGAGAAAACCATAATTCAAAAAGACACATGCACCCCAATGTTCACTACAGCACTATTTACAATAGCCAAGACAGGGAAGTAACCTAAATAACCATAGACAGATGACTGCATAAAGAAGATGTAGTACATATACACAATGGAATACTACACAGCCATAAAAAGGAATGAAATTGGGTCATTGTAGACATGTGGATGGACCTAGAGACTGTCACAGAGTGAAGTCAGAATGAGAAAAAAAATTATCGTATATTAACACATATATGTGGAATCTAAAAAATGGTACAGATGAACCTGTTTGCCAGGCAGAAATAGAGACACAGATGTAGAGAACAAATATATGGAAACGAAGGGGGGGGGGGGATGAACTGGGAGATTGGGATTGACATATATACACTAATATGTATAAAATAGATAACTAATGAGAACCTGCTGTAGAGTACAAGGAACTCTACACAATGTTCTGTGGTGACCTAAATGGGAAGGAAATCCAAAAAGGGGGGGATATTGTACACATATAGCTGATTCACTTTGCTGTGCAGCAAAACCTAACACAATATTGTGAAACAACCATACCCCAATTAAAAAAAACACCCACAGTAAACAAATTGGCACCTGTTTTATAGCAGTGAATCAATGAAACATTTTCATTACTACCAGCCTTATGTGAACAGATAGCTGTTCTCACTGAAGCTCCAGTCCTACGTTGCTAATTACTTACTGAGCATGCTACTGGAATGTCTCACACTAGCATGTCTCCATCTTTTCCCGTGCACCACCAGCTCCCCCTCCAAACTGCTTCTCCCCGCAGGACCGCTATTAATTAAGGATCTATGTACAAAGAAAGTTACAGACCAATATCACTGATGAATATAGATGCAAAAATCCTCAACAAAATACTAGCCAACAGAATCTAACAACACATTAAGGGGATCATACACTATGATCAAGTGGGTTTATCCCTGGAATGCAAGGATTCTTCAATATATGCAAATCAATGTGATACACCATATTAATAAATTGAAGGACAAAATATCACATGATCATCTCGATAGATGCAGAAAAAGCTTTTGATAAAATTCAAGACCCATTTATGATAAAAACTCTCCAGAAGGTGGGCATAGAGGGAACCTACCTCAATATAATAAAGGCCATATATGACAAACCCACAGCAAACATCATTCTCAATGGTGAAAAACTGCAAGCATTCCCTCTAAGACCAGGAACAAGACAAGGATGTCCACTCTCGCCAGTACGATTCAACATAGTTTTGGAAGTCCTTGCCACAGCAATCAGAGAAGAAAAAGAAATAAAAGGAATGTAAATTGGAAATGAAGAAGTCAAACTGTCACTGTTCACAGATGACATGATACTGTACACAGAAAATCCTAAAGATGCCACCAGAAAACTACTTGAGCTAATCAATGAATCTGGTAAAGTTGCAGGATACAAAATTAACACACAGAAATCTCTTGCATTTCTACCCACTAACAATGAAAGACCAGAAAGAAAAATTAAGGAAACAATCCCATTCACCACTGCAACAAAAAGAATAAAATACCTAGGAATAAACCTAACTAAGGAGGTAAAAGACCTATATGCAGAAAACTATAAGACACTAATGAAAGAAATCAAAGACAATCCAAACAGATGGAGAGAGATACCATGTTCTTGGATTGGAAGAATCAACATTGTGAAAATGACTCTACTACCCAAAGCAATTTACAGATTCAATGCAATCCCTATCAAATTATCAATGGCATTCTTTACAGAACTAGAACAAGAAATTTTACAATTTGTATGGAAACACAAAAGACCCCAAATAGCCAAAGCAATCTTGAGAAGGGAAGACGGAGTTGGTGGAATCAGGCTTCTCGACTTCAAACTATACTACAAGGCTACAGTGATCAAGACAGTATGGTACTGGCACAAAAACAGAAATATAGATCAATGGAACAGGATAGAAAGCCCAGAGATAAACTATGGTCAACTAATCTATGACAAAGGAGGCAAGGATATACAACGGAGAAAAGGCAGCCTCTTCAATAAGTGGTGCTGGGAAAACTGGACCGCTACATGTAAAAGAATGAGATTAGAACACTCTTTAACACCATACACAAAAATAAATTCAAAATGGATTAAAGACCTAAATGTAAGTCCAGACACTATAAAACTCCTAGAGGAAAACACAGGAAGAACATTCTTCGACATAAATCACAGCAAGATCTTTTTTGGTCCACCCCCTAGAGTAATGGAAATAAGAACAAAAATAAATAAGTGGGACCTAATGAAACTTCAAAGCTTCTCCACAGCGAAGGAAACTATAAGCAGGACAAAAAGACAACTGTTAGAAAGGGAGAAAATATTTGCAAATGAATCAACAGACAAAGGATTAATCTCCAAAATATATAAACAGCTCATGCAGCTCAATATCAAAAAAACAAACAACCCAATCAAAAAGTGGACAGAAGACCTAAATAGGCATTTCTCCAAAGAAGACATACGGATGGCCAAGAGGCACATGAAAAGCTGTTCAACATCACTAATTATTAGAGAAATGTAAATCAAAACTACAATGAGGTATCACCTCACACTGATTAGAATGGGCATCATCAGAAAATCTACATACAGTAAATGCTAGAGAGGGTGTGGAGAAAAGGGAACACTCTTGCACTGTTGGTGGGAATGTAAACCGATACAGCCACTAAGGAGAAGAGTATGGAGGTTCCTTGAAAAACTAAAAATAGAGTTACCATATGACCCAGCAATCCCATTGCTGAGCATATACCCAGAGAACACCATCATTCAAAAAGACACATGCACTCCAATGTTCACTGCAGCACTATTTATGATAAAAAAAGCAACCTAAATGTCCATCAACAGATGAATGGATAAAAAAGATGTGGTACCTATATAAATGGAATATTACTCAGCTGTAAAAAGGAATGAAACTGGGACATTTGCAGAGACATGGATGGACCTAGAGACTGTCATACAGAGTGCAGTGAGTCAGAAAGAGAAAAACAAATACCATATATTAACACATATGTGCAGAATATAGAAAAACGGTATAGATCAACTGGTTTGCAAGGCAGAAACAGAGACACAGATGTAGAGAACAAACATATGGACACCAAGTGGGGGAAATGGGGAGGGTTGGGGGGGAATGAATTGGGAGATTGGGATTGCCATATACACATTACTAATAAGAAAAAAACCACCAAATTGTACACTCTAAATATATGCAGTTTATTGTATGTTAACTGTATCTCAATAAAAGTTCTTTAAAAAATTCTGTCACAAAGGAAAAAAAAAGACGATCTATGTACATAGTGTTTGCAGGTTACAAAGGGCCTCCATGACATGTCATCCATGCAAGATCACCTGTGAGATGAGCGAGAATGCTCTATCTCCATTTTACAGGTGAGGGATGGATTTGCTTGAAGTCACCTTGCAAATTAGAGATGCAGCCTGCCTAAGGAGGCACAAAGGACTGCATGAATCCCTTGTGCATTGAAAGGCCATGATCACCTGCCACCAAAGTATTCTTTTCCACTTGGGCCCAAGGTCTAAGGTCTTCTCAGTGCTTAAAGAAACTTCTTTCCTGAGGTGCTTTGGAAAAAGTTCACCTTTCTGTGGAAGAATTTAAATATCTGAGGGTATCCCTGTTGCAACAGAGGGAATTGTCACTTCCTGGGACCTGCAGGAGTCCGTGAGATGGACTGCCAAGTGAGGGTTCTTGGCTTTGCACAGGAAAGAATTCAAGAGTGAGCCTCAGTAAAGGGAAAGCAAGTTTAGGGAGATACACATTCCATGGGCAGAATCAGACCTTCTCAGAAAGTGAGGGCAGCCCTGGGGCATGGGGGTCGTAGGTTCTCCTGGGTTAAGTAATTTCATAGGCTAAGGAGTGGGAGGAATACTCTTGCTATTTCAGGGAAGGGTGGGGATTTCCCAGGAATTGGGCCACTGCGCACTTATTGGCCTTTTATGGTCCTCCTTGGAACTGTCATGGTGTAAGGGAGACTGACTTCTAGTATTACAATGAAGGTATAATGAGCTAAAGGTCAATAAGCAGACTATTCTCAAAGCCACCTTGGTTTCAGCTGGTTCCAACCAGTCTTTATCACATTCCAACAGCCATGTCCCTTTTTCATCATCTAGAATGTGTGTCCTGCCCTAAAACTCCTAGAAGAGTCACAGGTAACAGTCTGACATAAATTGTACCAAAGTTTTCTTAGGTCAGTCTCCCAAGACAATAGAAATAAAAACAAAAATAAACAAATGGGACCTAACCAAACTTACAAGCTTTTGCACAGCAAAGGAGACCATGAACAAAATGAAAAAACAATCTATGGACTGGGAGAAAATATTTGCAAACAATGTGACCGACAAGGGCTTAATTTCCAAAATATACCAACAGCTCATACAACTCAACAACAAAAAACAACCCAACCAAAAAATGGGCAGAAGAACTAAAGAGACAGTTCTCCAAAGAAGAAATACAGATGGCCAACAGGCACACGAAAAGATGCTCAACATCACTCATTATTAGAGAAACGCAAATCAACACTACAGTGAGGTACCATCTCATGCCAGGCAGGATGACCATCATTAAAAAGTCTACAAATAACAAATGCTGGAGAGGGTGTGGAGAAAAGGGAACCTTCCTACGCTGTGGGTGGAAATGTAAGTTGGTGCAGCCACTGTGGAAAACAGTATGGAGGTTCTTCAGAAAATTAAAAATAGAATTACAATATGATCAAGCAATCCCATTCCTGGACATATATCCAGACAAAACTATAATTCCAAAAGATACATGCACCCCTCTGTTCACAGCAGCACTATTTACAATAGCCAAGACATGGAAACAACCTAAATGTCCATTGACATGTGAATGGATAAAGACGTGGTACACGTGTACAATGGAATATTACTCAGCCGTGAAAAAAATCAAAATAATGCCATTTGCAGCAACATGGATACAGCCAGAGATGATCATACTAAGTAAATCAGAAAGAGTAAGACAAACACCAAATGATACCATTTATATGTGGAATCTAAATTATGACACAAATAAACCTATCTATGAAACAGAAACACAGACCTAGAGAACAGACTTGTGGTTGCCAAGGTGGAGGTGTTGGGGGAGGGATGGAGTGGGAGTTTGAGGTTAGCAGATGTAAGCTATTATACATAGAATGGATAAACAACAAGGTCCTACTGTAGAGCACAGAGGACTATATTCAATATGCTGTGATAAACCATAATGGAAAAAATATATTAAAAAAGAATGTGTATATATATGTATAACTGAATCACTTTGCTGTACAGCAGAAATTAACACAGTATTGTAAATCAACTATACTTCAATGAAAATATATTTATTAAAAAGTGTATCCTGCCCCTTTCCATCCTGTCTCATCTCTGCAACTTGAACTTCGCATTTTCATTACTCTGGCAGATGTTTATTAGGCCTGTGCTCCATGTCCAGGATGGTGTAAGGGACCGCAGGGGAGGCAGATATCAATCATCAAGGTGTAATATGTGAGCTCTGCTCTCAAGATACCAGTGGAGACTGCTACTCAGGGAGAGGAGATCAGGGCGTGTACAGCGTGACCAATGTTGCTAAATGATTAGGTGAAAGCAAATCCACTATTCTTGGAGGGTGTCTTGTGGATTATTAGGACTCTAATATACCATACTCTTTACTAGATAAATGGGATTCAATAGATTAACCTACCTATACACACTCACCAGCCCCATCACATGCACATTCACCTGGTAAAATAATGCTTTGCTTGTTGATGTAATTTATTATGAGTTTGTGCAGCATAAGTCACCATGCACAGTAACATTATTTTTTGCAGCAAATAAATACAACAGTTTTATTTTAATTGCAAAGGCAGTTTAGGTGACATGTGGCCTTGTATAGTGTCATGTGAAAATGATAAAGCCACCTCAGACACGGTCATCAAGAGTTTGGTATCTGACCAAAACTCAAAATGGCTTAAAGACTTAAACATAAGACATGACACCATAAAACTCCTAGAAGAGATCTTAGGCAAAACATTCTCTGACATAAATTGTACCAAGGTTTTCTTAAGTCAGTCTCCCAAGGCAACAGAAACAAAAAGAAAAGTAAACAAATGGGACATAATCAAACTTACAAGCTTTTGCGCAGCACAGGAAACCATCAACAAAACAAAAACACAACCTACAGAATAGGAGAAAATACTTACAAATGATGCGACCAACGAGGGCTTAATTTCCAAAATATACAAACAGCACATACAGCAACAAAAAAACAAACAACCCAATCAAAAAATAGGCAGAAGAACTAAGTAGCCATTTCTCCAAAGACACACAGATGGCCAACAGGCACATGAAAAGATGCTCAACATCACTATTAAAGAAATGCACATCAAAACTACAATAAGATACCACCTCACGCCAGTCAGAATGACCATTATTAAAAAGTCTTCAAATAACAAACGCTGGAGAGGGTATGGAGAAAAGGGAATCCTCCTACACTGTTGGTGGGAATGTAAGTTGCTGCAGTCACCGTGGAAAACAGTATGGAGGTTCCTCAAAAAACTAAAAATAGAGTTGTCATAGGATCCAGCAATCCAACTCCTGGGCATATATCTGGACAAAACTATAATTCCAAAAGATTCACGCACCCCTATGTTCATGGCAGCACTATTCACAATAGCCAAGGCATGTCCATCGACAGATGAATGGATAAAGAAGGTGTGGTACATATTTACAATGGAATACCACTCAGCCATCAAAAAGAATGAAATAATGCCATTTGCAGCAACATGGATGGACCTAGAGATTATCATACTAGGTGAAGTCAGACACAGAAAGACAAATATCATATGATATCACTTATATGTGGAATCTAAAGTATGACACAAATGAACTTATCTGTGAAACAGACTCACAGACATCGAGAACAGACTTGCGGTTGCCAAGGGCGGGGAAGGATGGATTGGGAGTTTTGGATTATCGGATGAAAATTATTATATGTAGAATGGATAAACAATAAGGTCCTACTGAATAGCACAGGGAACTATATTCAATATCCTGTGATAAACTATAATGGAAAAGAATATGAAAAGGAATGTGTGTATGTACGTATAACTGAATCACTTTGCTGTGCAGCAGAAATTAACACAACATTGTAAATCAAGTATACTTCAATTTAAAGAAAAAGTTTAGTGTCTGGATTCAAGCTTTGCCACTTCCTAGCCGAGTGACTTCGGGTGACTTGGGGAAGATGCTCCACCTCCCTAGACGTCCATTTCCTCACGTGTACACTCGAGATGGTAAAAGTGACCACTTCTTAGAGCAATGAGAGAATTAAATGAGCTTAAGAAATACAGCGAGCCTTACACGTAGTCAATGCTCAACAAATAGTAGCCATTAACTAGTAAGAATGACCTTCTCTGAATAAGTTAATGAGGGTGATGGATTGCATCCATCATTATCCCAGTGATAGAGACCCAGCAGCAAAATCCCCTGAAGAAGTTGCATGACCACAACTCAGTGAGGGTGTTGTAATTGCCCTAGGAACACAGCACGTAATTCCTCTTCAAAGCTGGGCAGCATTTCTGAGTCACATTAGCGATTCAGGACACTAGCTCCCAGAGATGGTTAGGGGAACGTGGCAACTCATTCTCGTAATAAAATCTAAGAATATGTATTGGTGAGAAAGTACTTTACTTTTAGATCTGTAATGAGGCTCCCCTGGAGGACCAGAGAAAAAGAATACATCTAGAATATTTGCCAGGATTAAAATCCGACATATTAGTAATGAAGAATGTTTTAATTACTTGCATGCTTCAACTAGCTGTTAAAATTAAACATTGCAAAAAAGTAAAAAATAAAAATTTTTTAAAAATAAAGATAAACATTGCAAATTTCTGCAGATCAACCCCTTGTTGGCTGAAAGACACTTGCCCAGGTCACATCGTTACATTTGATTTCTTGGTACTGGGCTAGATTTTGCCTCAGTCATACTTAACTTGAGTTCAGTAACAGAGGCGTCTTCCTGATGTATATGGAGTTCTAAAATACAGAAGGGTAACATCGTATGGATTTGCACAGCTTAGAGATGCTGTGGTCTGGCTGACTCCATTTCTGGTTAGATTTTCAACAGCGCATGGCTACTTTGTGCCTGAAAGACCAGGTAACCAGGCCCAATGGGATAGGTTGCAAAAGGAGCCTTCTGGCCAAAGGAAGCAGGTTCCGGGTGAGCTGGAGGCGTCAGCACTGAGAAGCAGCCCGCTTGTCAGTCAACAGATAACTGGGCCTATTGTTGCAAAGAGGAGGCGGGAGGTCACCAGAGTCTAAGGTCTTTTTGTGAGTCCCATCTCCCCCTCCATTCAATTCAGGAAAGGTGTGCTGAGCACTTGCTGTAGCAAAGCACTGGGAGGGGAAGAGCAATGAGAACGCAGGAGCCGCTCACTTAGCGGTCTGCAAAGGGAGCACGTGTTTGTTATCCGGCAGCATTTTCCACCTCCTTGCTGGAAGACAGGAGACACCTGGAGTGCAGTTTCCCAGCACGCACACACCTTCTGAACCAGAACCGCCAGGGGAAGACGTCAGATTTTCCATGGGGGGGGGGGGGGGGAGTGTGTAAAGTATACATAAGGCTTCTGAAATTGCTGGTTTCTGATCGTTTCCCCCCACTTTACTCGTTGTTTTGGCGAAAGGACCGACCCCAGAGCTTCCTGCTCTGCTACTCTGCATGACATCACTCCTCTGGCGTCTACATATGTATATATTTTAATGAAAATTGTATATACTTAAGGTGTAAAACATGATGATGATATACATACACAAAGTGAAATGATTACCACAGTCAAGCTAGTTAACATTCCTCCTGCCATAGTTAGCTTTGTAGTGAGAGACCCAGAAATAAATCTAGAGATTTATATTATATATACTTCATATACCGCATGATGACTGTGGTTAATAATACTCTATGGAATACCATCTGTATTTTTAAACGTGGGCCTCCAGTGTTCTGATTTTCAGGTAGGGATGGGAGCTAGAGGTTTAAAGGAAGGAATGAGTGGGATAGCAGAGTCGTAAGCTCAGGTGAGGTCACCTGGCTGATAAATGCACTCGGCCAATCAACAAGCATTTATTGGGTCGATGAAGGAACGTGCTCTCCGAATAAGAACTCAACAAAACAGACATGGGTCCCTGCCCCCCCCCCCCCCCCCAGGACGCCAAGACTCCAAGGAACAAACTGCTTTGTCAAACAATTTTCTTATCACAGAACAAGAGAGTCCGAACAAGACTGCTTAAATACCGGCCCAGCCCAAACATCCACGATTCTAGAAAAGGAAATTAGTCTGTTCTGGAAGAACTCCAGCCAATGTTCAGTTCCCCGGGGGCTAAAAGAGCACCCCCCCGCCCCTTTTTTTAGGGAGAGGGTACACAGGAGAATGGAGGGTGAGGACCTTTGGAAACCACAGACTGTGTCCACCTGTGCCCAGGAGCGGACTGCGGCAACTATAAGCCAAGACCGTTTCCAATTCATGGCGAAAAACTCAAAAGACTAAGCAGAAAACAAAATATATTGAGACTCACATGACAGCATGGCCCAGGATGAAGTCAGCCTTGGGCACCGGTGGGTGGGTGGGTGGCAGAGCCCCAGGGACGTCTTCAAGGACCTCCTCTCGCTCCACTTCTTGGCCCGGCTGTACTTAATTCACAACTGGAGCCAGGAGCCCACACGTTATCAGAACTCAGTCTCTCCTCCCGGGCAGGCCCGTCCACCGCAGCCCCAAAGCCCATCCTCACCAAAAGAGCAGCCTCCACAAAAAGAGCTTCGGCCTAGAGCGGGCCGAGAAATGTGGAGAAGAGGACGCTGATTGGCCCACTTTGGCCCGATGACTGCGGTCAGAGGGATGGCAGCCTTCTGATTGGCCAGGCCTTGCACGTGGAGGTCAGCCCTCCCGCAGGCCTGGGAATGGGCTTTTTGCTTCCAAAAGGGGAATGGGGGGTGTCATCTTCCACAGCAAGGGATGCTGGCACACAGTGACAATTTTAATAAGGCGCGAACTGCTGGTGTTGGCTGCCGATGCCAGCCCACGCCGGGAGGGAGAGGCTAGTAGCTGCAGGGTGCACAGCTGGGCTGGGGGCGGGGAGAAGAGAATGCTGCAGGCTGTTTCTCCCAACCTGTAAGGCCAGGCGCACTGCTGGAGATTTGGAAGGAATACAAGGTAGAAGATGCCCCAACAACTGTTAGGAAACCGATTAAATCTCTGACAAAGCGAAACTGGCTCTCTTACAATCACCATGTGAGGTGATTTAGGAAAGTAATACTTTCCCTCGAAAAGAATCCCTAGGCCTATTTTGTAGGCTTGAGAAATAGTATAGCCTAGGTAATTCGGTGCCAGAATTAGTTCTTTGGCCCTTCGGTAACTGCTACAGTTCGTAACGGGACACCCTCTGCCACCTATGACCCGAGCAGCACTAAGGAAATCAAGTATTTGGACAGGCCTGCTGGGCCCCGCTTCCTTTTTGCAGGCACGGGCAGTGTGGGCATTACCTTTGGGTTCCTCGACAGGACTGTGTCACATGGTGTGATCCTCCAACAGGCTTATGGAAAACTGCCCACCTACTCCTTGGAAGCGGTGTTTGGGGTGGCAG
Source organism: Hippopotamus amphibius kiboko (assembly GCF_030028045.1). Classification (NCBI taxonomy): domain Eukaryota; kingdom Metazoa; phylum Chordata; class Mammalia; order Artiodactyla; family Hippopotamidae; genus Hippopotamus; species Hippopotamus amphibius. The sequence goes on along the minus strand of NC_080201.1, from coordinate 6,509,532 downwards.
TGCGGGGTGGCTTATGCCAGGCGTCTTGGAGAACCTCCATGTGGGCACACATGGGCATCGTTCCACAGCTCGATGCAGGTTTAGGGATTCCATCCAAGGTTGAGGGAAGGTGAGGACAGTTAGGAACCCTAGGATGATAGAATTCCTTAACCGCAGTACCTCCCGACCTTAGAAAGGAAAGGAGCTGCCTTTCAGATAACAGAGTTCCTTAAAACCGTCAGTTTTCGGCTGAGAAATGGAGGGAGTGCCACTACGTCACATGGAGAATGACCTTACTTATTAGACTTCATCCAGTCTTTACTTAGTTACCACACAATTCTAGTAGGTTGGGTATTTTTCCAGTCTTCAAGAGATTAGAAACAGTTATGTACATGTCAGAAAGGGGTATTCACCCTTAGAAGGAAAAACAGCATTCATTCAACAAATATTTATTGAACTCCTATATCGTGCTCGGCAGTAGGGGTACAACTGTAAGCAAAACAAAGTTCCTGCCCTTGCGGAGCTTACAGGCATTCCGCAAATGATTACTCAAACTATTACAGTTGTGATAAAGGCTATCAAAGAAAGGCAGGGTGCTATGAGAGCTTGTAGCAGGAGGACCAAGCCCAAATTGTTAGGATCATGGAAAGCCTCTGGGAGAAAATCAAGCTGAGATCTGAAACAAACATTATAAGGTCAATAAGTGGGGGAGGGGGTGTGAGAAGCTTGGAACTTAGGAACCTGCAGGAAGCCGGTGTTGCTGGGCAGAGAAGGCAGTGTGACCAGGGAGCGGAAGGCGGGGACCAGATCAGGCAGTTTCTGGGGCTACATTAAGGATTCTCAACCCAAACTTACAGAGAGTTTTGAGCAGGGAAGTGACATAGATTTACATCTTTATAGGACCACTCTGTTTGGCAAGTGGAGAATGGATCAAAGGGACGCAGAAGTGGATGCAGATGGAAGAGAAAAGAGGCTATTACTGGAGCCTAGGGGAGAGAAGTAACACCTGTACACTGGGCACAGGCAGAAGCTAAGATCAAGGGCTAAAAGTGGATTAAGTGCCTCAGATTAATGGAGGCAGGGATCAAAGATTATCCCAGATTTCTGGCATGAGAAATTCAACAATGGTGACATCTATTAAGGAAAGGAACCCTGGAAAAATTTGGAGGGACCGTGAATTCCATTTTGGATATGTTGACTGACAAGTGCTTGTGAAATATCCAGGTGGAGGAGGTGCAGAGGTGGGTGGATGGGTGGGTCTGGACCTTAGAAGAATGGTCTGGGCTGGAACTATAAATTTAGTAGTATGTATTTGGAAGAGAGATGGAAATTAAAGCCAGGGGCTTGAACAAGCTCACTTAGGGAGAAAGTTTGGTATCAGGAGGGCCTGGTACTGAGCATGTAAAACTGGTGTGGAGGAGACAGGAAAACTGGTAAGATGCAGGAGTGTGGTAGCAGACTCCCATGTGGCCTCAATGATCCCCACCTCCTGGTACCCATGTCCTTGAATCTCCTTCCATGTGGAGTAGGGCTAACCTGTGCAGCCCACGTATTATGGAAATGACAGTGCACGACCAAGGTTATAGCTAAAATCTTTTAAGACCTGAGAAAGACTTAAGGTGGTGCCTCAGCGGGCTTTTCAAACAGTAAGGTTTCTAAGAAGCTTAAGGGCATTTGGCCCTCAACAGTCTGAGCAGAAAACACAAGTAGAGAAGAATGTATCTCAAAGAAATCTGTGGCTGTGTGGCTTTTGCCTAATGGAGTGAACTGCAGTAAGACTCACAGGGGACACCCAGTGTTCAAAATAATTAGGACTGAAAGGGATACAGTACAAAAGGTAAAGAGGCCTTTGGACTCCCCAAATTCTACTGGGTGGAAGTAGGCTGAGAAAACTATGTAGCTGTAAATATGGGCTACCTTTCATGGAAAAGGAAGGTCGGAGGGTGGAGGCCAGCCTCCAAGATGGAACCCCAACATTCTCCCTCCCTCTGGTATTCATACTGTGGGTAGCTCCCTCCCACAATGAGAAGGAATGACCTGTGTAAACTGTATACATTGTGGAATGCGAGGTGTGACTTCTGAGGACAAGTCATGAAAGACACTGCAGCTTCCACCTTGCTTCCTGAATTACCTGCTCTGGGGGAAAGACAGCTGAAGCGATAAATAATTAACAACAGGAGAAAGGCTAGAAGAGTGAGTTCGTGAAAAGTAAATGGAGACTTCCCTGGTGGTGCAGTGGTTAAGAAACAGCCTGCCAATGCAGGGGACACAGGTTTGATCCCTGGTCCAGGAAGATCCCACATGCCACAGAGCAACTAAGCCCGTGCACCACAACTACTGAGCCCGTGTGCTGCAACTACTGAGCCCACATGCTGCAACTACTGAAGCCCACACGCCTAGAACCCATGCTCTGCAACAAGAGAAGCCACCACACTGAGAAGCCTGTGCACTGCAATGAAGAGTAGCCCCCGCTCGCCACAACTAGAGAAAGCCTGTGCGCAGCAACAAAGACCCAATGTAGCCAAAAATTAAAAAAATAAAATAAAATAAAAAATTTTTAAATTATTAAAAAAAGAAAAGTAAGTGAACTGTGTTTCAAGGAGAGAGTGGACAACTATGTCAAATGTTGTGGAAAGGCCAAATGTCTCATACCCGGATGACAGTAAAGCCCATTTATCAATCCTGAATTTCACCTAGACACCTTGGTTGCGGAAAATAAGAACAAAACAAGAAAAACCCCGCTGTGCTCAGTATACCTGGTTTAAGAAAACTGAGAAAAATTTATCTGTCATTCTTTTGAAAGACTTCATCAAAAACATGTTTTGAAAGTCTGGGAGACCTCTCAGTAACAACAAATCCATGTTTTACTGTATTTACCTGGTTTCTCAGTCACCTTGCGTGTGGACACACCATGTCATTACTGGGCTGTAAGCCTGTAAAGGGCAGACATACCTGCCCTTTGGCACCTGGAGGGTCAGATAGGCTGTAGGTACTCAGACAAGTTACCTTCAGACTAAAGAACAAAATCATCTCACGATAAAAAAGGTTATACAGATATTTTACTAAAAAAATCACTACCACAACCTCATATTCACGTTGCAATTTATATATCAGACGTACTTCCACTGCCTCTTATTTTACACTCACAACAAACCCTGTGGGTTTATAGAAAGGGCAAATACAGTCATTCCTATTTCCCAAAGGAGGCCAACTGAAGGCCTACTGAGGCTTCAGCTAGTTGGTTAAAGCCACACAAGATATTTGTGGTTGCAGGTCTTCTGGAATCAAGTTGAGCACTTTTTCCAAAACACCCAGGCAGCATGCACCAGGGCCTATTTACCCAGCATCTCCTCCTCCTCCAGATGCTCTTAGAACAACTCTGACATGACTTTCCACAGCCATCTGTCCTTCTCACAGTGTGTGAATACTGTCCTGTCCTTTCTGTAGCTGGAATCGCGGAATGGGTGAAGACTCTGTGTCTTCTTTCCACTTTGGTTCCCATGGAACGGTACAGCTTGAAGGTTTGCCACGGCAGCCCCCGTGGGTGGCCAGACGATGCCGCCATTGTTTAGAACATTCCTCGCTGGAAGTGGCCATCAGAGAGCCGAAGTTCTTCCCAGTAAGAAAACCAGTCCATTGGTTGAGAGCTGTGCTTTATTTTTTAATTGCAAATGGCACCATTAGCTTGAACATCCTCATTAATCATCAGATTTTTTAGCTGTTTCCTGGACTTCAATCTCTCCTCAGAGACCACAACTTTGCAAACACTGAAGATATTTAAACACACTTGTGACAGACTCCAAGGGCATGCCACAAAGGCTTTCCAGAAAGGTCGGCAGCAACAGCACCCTCTAAACAGAATACCCTGAGGAAGAGAACCCTCATAAGGAACGTGTAATAACAGTATTAATCAAAATGGCTTCAGCGTGTTGCGTGGCACTTTATATGCCTTGTCTGATCTAACCCTCAAAAGAATCCTGTGAGGTAAGATAAAGGTCCATTTGTTTCCACATCAGACCTTACCATGTGGTCACATGGACATAACACCCTTATGTCACAAAGGGCAAAGCTAATTCCTAAAACGTACACTGTGAATAGCAAATGCCTCCCCTGCAACAGCCACCACCTCCTCAGAGGCTTTGGCTGTAGGGTCGTAGCCCGATTCGGTGTTTTTCACACATTTTCAAGCCTGTTAGCGTTTTGCCATTCCTGTAGCAGTGCGTGTTTTAGCTCATGTGGAGTAGATGCAGACTGTATGGGAATGGAAATAAGTACATTTTTGGCTTCTGAGAAATTCAAGTAAGATGTTTCCCATCTAAGCAAGTTCAGCTCCAGGCTCCAGAATGACTTCTGAGGTACCGATCTAAAGAAGAAGGACCCAGCAAACCAGACCTCAAACTTATCTTTGCTTCTATTTTCTCCCTTCAGGATTTGTGCAAGGAGGTAGGAAATGAAGACTTAATCCAAGAATCTATTCCTAAGTAGAGACTTGAAGATCCCAAATTTGACACCAGGTATCTATTATCTACCTATCTACTATCTATCTATCTACCTACCTACCTACCTACCTATCTGCTACCTACCTACCTACCTGTCTACTATCTACCTATCTGCTATCTACTTACCTATCTTCCTACTACCTATCTACCTATCTACTATCTATCTACCTACCTACCTGTCTACTACCTGTCTATCTTTAAAGCCCGTGTCTCCTGAAACCCTCTCAGCAAGTGTGATGAGCTCCTTATTTCCAGCTCCTCCTTCACACGGACAGAAGCACCGAAGGCGGCAGCCATGTGAAAACCGCTATAACCAAGAGTGAGACCAACAGCCCATCCCAAACAAGACACTCAGAGTCACGACTTCCAGGACCTCTGCCGTGACCGTGGGCTTTAAACCACTCTACTACTTCCTGGAGGTCAAATGGCTGAGCCTCATAACCTAGCTCCTTCTTGGCTTTCTCCAGGCTAAAGTAATGTGTGACGCCAGTTTTGTAAACTTCGGTGCGGGTGAGGAATGGCTGGAAGTTGTAGAGTCGACCCAGAATGAAGTGGGCCGCCTCTGTTAGCAAAGCGAAGCAGTAGATGAGGGTCAAGGGCAGGCGGATGGATGGGAACTTGTAGCCCAGGCCCTCAACCAAAGGCCGGAAGAACTCAAAGTTGTTCACGGGTCTGCCATCTGAGATGAAGTAGGGCTGCCCAGAGGCAATGTGGCCCTTGTCGGCTTTCAGGGCCTCTGAGGCCAGAATGTGAGCCTGCACCAAGTTATCCACGTGGACAAATTCAACCAGACTCTTGGGGTCTCCGTACACAAACTTGAACAGGCCCTTCTCAATGTAGCTCACTATTCTGGGGAGGTGCCTTTGTTCTCCAGGCCCATAGATGCCAGCCGGTCTCAGAGCACAGGTTCTCAGGATCCCATCCCTCCTTTCCAGGGCTGCACCATTGGCCTCCAGCACCTTCTTCTCTGCAACAGATTTGGTCCGAGAGTAGTGATCAGGATGGAGGTGAAGAGGTAGGTAAGGCAGAGATTCATCTCCATTTCTGATAACTTGACCTCCGAAGATGACATTGAACGTGCTGGTGTAAACTAACCTTGGCACCCCCCTCCTCCTGCAAGCCTGGAGGATGTTGTCTGTGCCCCCAACGTTCACTTCTTCGATCAGGTTCCGATTCAGTTGCTCGCGCCCTGACATACCGTAAGAGGCAATATGGAACACACAGGCGATGTCCACATTCTGGAAGGCTTTCTCTACGTCAGAGCGGTGGCGGATGTCTCCGTGTATAAACTTGATTCCTTCTGGAATGGTTTGGGCAGGGCTGCTGATGTCAAACAGAATCACATGGACTCCCTTCTGGTTCAGAGCACAGCCTAGGCTGAAATAAGAAAGAGAACAAGTTAGGTCGAATCATGATTAAGCTACGCCTAGGAAAAGTGTGTAAAACAATTTTTCCAGTCTTCTTGGCTTATCCTGAGTTCCTCACTTTACATGTTCATTGGTGCGCGTCTTACTTATGCAAATATTCAAAAATGAGAACCTTCACATTTACTTAAATTAAAATGAGAGAGGCTTTATCTTCAAAAATGGTGGTGTCTACATGTTACATTCCCTCACCTCGCCCCCCATGCTAGGCCCCACCATCTATTCTTCAGACTATTTATGAATGATAACGTAACTAAAGAGAATAGCTATTTTTAAAAATTGTTTATGGTGGTGTGAATATCTCCCCTCCCAAATTCACTGCCTTTATAAAGAATTTTTCATAAAGTGGAACGTATCTGTAGTTCTCAATTTCAGTACCTGAGCAGTGGGCAACATGGTTCATTCCTGGTTTATACTATACGAGTAAGTAAAAGTCTACACAGCATTAATGTGAGTTGAAAGCTATTCTTTTTTTTTTTAATTTTATTTATTTATTTATTATTTTTTGGGGGGTACACCAAGTTCAATCATCTGTTTTTATTTATTTTTTTAAATTATTTTTTTGGGGGTACACCAAGTTCAATCATCTGTTTTTATACACATATCCCCGTATCCCCTCCCTCCCTCGACTCCCCTGAAAGCTATTCTTTTCCCACCAACTACCAGTAAAATAATTCCATGGACATATTTTATAGACGCACTGACCGGAAACCAAAATAGCCACCTCCTCCCGTAATGAGGACCGTTTCCTTCAGAGATTTCTGGGAATCCATATATGGCAATCAAAGTTAACTGGACCTGTAAGAAAGTAGTGTATGCATCACTGTTACCGACCCAAATGCGAATGTGATTGTCTCTCATTTGGGGTTAACAAAAACAGAAAAGCCAATGTGCTCTAGCAGAAAAAAGCTACGACTAAGTTCCTGTCACGGCTTTGTGACATTAGCCAACTCCTCCCCACCCCCCTCCTTTCACTTCTTGGGCTTCACATTTCTTCCTATGTATCATGGGAACAGTAATATCCACCTTGACTGCCTGGCAAGGTCAATGTGAAGGTTAAATAAGATAATGTTCCTGGGAGTGCTTTGAAAACCACAAGGCACTCTGCAAATGTAAGGCATTGTTCTTAATCCTTGGAAAATATTAGAGCCTTTTTGAAAAGAAGTTCAAATTTGGTAGGGAGAGGCATTTCCCCCCACACACCAGAAAAATCAAGCACAGAATTTTAAAGCAGTTTCCAACATCTTTTGTTTAAAACAACGCATCGCAGCACAGTTTAATACTGGTGTTTTATTAATCCTACACATAAAAAAAAAAGCGGGGGTGGGGGGCAGAGACAAAACCATCCTTTTTGTAGCAAACCATATTCCCCCACTCAGGAAATCTTCTAAGTACCACATGTGCTCAACGCCTACGGGGATCTTGCTTCTCCCCCCCTCTGCTTCTATGCGAAAATAATTATTTTTATAATTATTATTTTCTCAAGGCTCCAAGACCCCTTTCTCTCAAAAACAAGACAAAACAAGCAAAAAGTGGGTCATTCAATTCTTTCTACCTAAGAAGAAATGGAACAGGAGGCATATAGGTCCTCAAATGCATTGGGAACACACATAGACACACACACGTCGGTGGAGACACTCAGAAGTGTGGTTAGATGGAGAGACTGCAAGCAACCAACAGCCCTACCACCCGGGCAAGTTTATCCCTCTGAGCCTGTTGCTGCATCTAAAAAGCGGAGCTAGTAATAAGCTCACAGGCTTATGGAGACCGAATGGGAAAGTGTATAAAAAACGGCTGACATAGTGTAGGTGCTCCAAGGATGTCACTCCTTGAATTTCCTTTTCTTCAAGCTCTAGAGTCTGGGGGTTCGATTTTTCTCTTACATTCCCACATATCATGATTAGGTCTTTCAACAGCACAGGGTTACCCCAAAAGTTTGTCAGATTATTCTGGATAGCTCTACTAAGGAGATCTCATTGCCAGGAGAGCTAATCAGATCACTCGTGCAGAAATCGGTGTGACAGTTGAAGACAAGTTCATGAGTAAGGGCTTCCTAGGTGGTGCAGTGGTTGAGAATCCATCTGCTAATACAGGGGACTTGGGTTCGATCCCTGCTCCAGGAAGATCCCACATGCTGCGGAGCAACAAAGCCCATGTGCCGCAACTATTGAGCCTGCGCTTTAGAGCCCATGAGCCACAACTATTGAGCCCATATGCCGCAACTACTGAAGCCCACGCGCCTAGAGTCCGTGCTCCGCAACAAGAGAAGCCACGGCAATGAGGAGCCTGCGCACCACAATGAAGAGTAGCCCCCGCTCGCAGCAACTAAAGAAAGCCCATGCGCACAGCAACAAAGACTCAAGGCAGCCAATAAATAAAAAAAAAAAAAAAAGAATGCCTGTACACAGCAATGAAGACCCAACACAGCCAATAAATAAAGTTTTTTAAAAAAAGGGTTCAATCACCCTAATCACAAAAAAAAATTCACAAGTGATTGTCTCAGTGGCTTGCGGGTGTGCAGAACAGTGAGAAATGTTAGGAAAACTAAGCAAAATTACGTGGAGGGTGGCTGATGGAGTGCCAAGGTTTGACCAGGCAATTGCCCCTGCTGTGCTTACAAGAAAATTCCATAAAGAATGAATGCCCCGTTATTCCTATAATACGCCTGACAGTGACCTTATGTTTCTGTCATTTTCTGAGTGCAGAACACTCCCATGTGGATCTGGGGTAGCCATACAACTTGCTGCAGTCAATTCTGTCATGTGACATCATCGAGTGACTTTGTTACAGATGCTGCTTCCAAACACAGAAGATGTTAGTCGCTGACACTTCAACCTAGACTTCTTACCGTCAGCACCACCACCTGGTGGCAACCTGCTTCTCTGACTTCATCTCACTCTTCCACTGTTGGTGCTCTACCCTCCCACCACCCAAGCTTTTTCCGTTCTTGAAGATGCCAAGCTCATCTGTGCCCCGAGGCCCACACACACTCCTTTCTTCGCCTCTGTGTGAACCACCTCCGCACCAGATCTTCGCCTGGCTCTGTCTTTCTCAATATTTAGGTCTGCTCAAGGGCCACTTACTCAAAACGCAGGGAGGTGTTTCTGATCACTCCTCTAGAAGAGCTCTCCCTTATCCAAACGCTGCTTTCTTTGTGGCAGATTTCACTATCTAAATGTATGTTTCCTTTTTGACCACTGATCTCCTTCCAATGGAACGTAGGTGCTGTGGAAGAACCGAGCCCTTCAAAGCCTCTTTCCCTGGCAGGTCCCCACCAGGACCTTGGACACAGTAGACGCTCAACCAGTGTCTGTTGAATTCATGGATGATTTTGAACACTGTGAAATACACCCAATTTAGTAAAATCATGATGGGCACAAATTATGCAGGGCCCTGCTTAAGAGTTGTCGTTATGCATGCCAATCAACGCTGCCGTTTTAACTCATCTCCTAAAAAGAAAAGTTCTGGCAAGAAAATGTGACAGAATTCCTATATTCTGGAGCCCATGCTGGAGGAGAGAGGCTTTTGCAAATATCTAAAGTACAAGGCAAAAAGGAGAAACCAAGATTACTGCAATAATGTTCGTAAAAACCAGGCGCCACGGGAGAGCCGCGGTGGGGTGGAGGTGGGAGAAACTGATTCTGAAGGGAAGGTCTGCGAAGACCTCACTGGAGAGCAGGCATTAGAACTGACCGGGGACAACAGGAGGAGGGAGGCAGGCGGAGGCGGGGTGGAGGGCTTACTACAGAAGAGCAAGAGGGAGGGCTTGTGCTGGGCAACCAATACGGGGCATGCAAACTGAAGCCAAAGTGTGAGGCTGGCAACTCAGGGAGGAAAGATGGCTGGAGTCTGCTTGGAGGCAGCTTTGCATCCCCTTCGGGGGAGCCTGAACTCGATTCTGTAGACAACAGGGAGTCTCTGTACGTTTACCCAACACTGGGCTCACTTTGGTCCTTGTGAAAGAGTAAGCTCTCCCTGCGGGCCGGAGAGCCTGGAAGTAGGCAGGAGCCTAGGCCAGGGGCGATGAGCGTGAAATGCCCGTGTGCTCCGCTGAAATGAGGATGCGGAAGCGGCAGCAGGCAGGGCCCAGGTGAAGTCTGAGGAAAGGGATGTCACTAACCGAAACAGCACACACACAGGTTTTAGAAATGTTCTGTTTGGTTAACAGGGTTTTCATTAAGAGGAGGCCAGATTTAAAAAAAAAAAAAAAGGTTAAGATAGTCTTAGTATCGCCACAAGAATTCCTTTGCAATGAAATCAGAAAGTGGACAAGGCCTCAGAGTCCACTTAAAATTCTTCTGATGGAAATTCTTCCTGATCTCATTGTGCACTGTTTTTTTTTAAACTGCACATTCCGGTGCAGTCATGAGACCACAGGTCAGCATGGCTCATGTGCACATGAATCACACTGGGCACGTACAGGTTCAGGTTATTCATGCTTCAGAGTACCTGTCAGGCCCATTCACACTACTCCTCGTTACCTTCCAACTCCTTCCAGAATGATCTGGGGCAAGAATCTGTGTAACCCACCTGACCTGGAGGGTCAGACGCGTGGTGACGAGTAAGGAGAAATTAATAATTTAGCAAGACACATGGCAACGAAAAGAAGCCTATCCACCAGCCTGGGACAACCTTCGTAGATGACCAGTCATGAATGGGACCACCCAGAAGCCACCACCTCCTCCTTGCCTGGCTCCTTGGGTCAACCAGCACAGAAGAATCGCAGCAAACACATTTTGCAGGCAACCAGAAGAAATTCCCACGAACGCTAAGCCAGAGGGGAGGATGAGAGAATACACAATTTTCTCTCAATCAGCTGCCTGATTTTTTTTTATGTTTCATGGCGTCTGTTTTATTAGTTTCCTTCTGATTCCTTCTAGGGCTGGGCACTCAGTGTTTATAATCTCAATTGCTTTACGGCTCTTCCAAAACGTGGCTTTGTTCAGTAATTGCTTCCCTCTGGGTAGCGGGGAGGATCAGGTTTGATCTGAGCAGTCATTTTAGCAGATACAGGTTAAGGTTAAGTACACGATCAGAAAAAAAAAGAATCTTAATTACAAGCAAGAAAAAAATGAAATTTAAAATCTGCCTGACCCCTTGATAATACTAAGATAGAACGAGGGTAATAAAGTTGACATCTCATAGGGAAGTTATGAGAAGAAACTCATAAAAATGACTAGGAGTACTTTAGATTTACAAAGACCTAATTAAATGTGAAGGATCAGTAATAAGAACCTTAGCTTCTGCACACAGTTCCTTCAACCCAAGGGTTGAGGAGGACGATCTAACTCTCTGGCATTAGAATGCAATAAACAAAGCTAGGCGCTACTAGAGTACAGAACAGAGGGCAGGACTGAAGATGGCTTTCATACACATAAAAATTTACTGTATTTACTTTCAGGAAGATTAAAATACCTCCAGGTAGTTTAACCCTTTTAAAATTACTGCCCAAGTAGTGACCGGAGGCAAAAGGTAACTGTGTTCTTACTGTATTAAGACCAGGAAAGTACACTGAGGCTAGAGGGTTTAAAAATGGTGCTGTTCAAATTCCATCCATGATCTGAAAGTTATCTGTGTTTAATATAAAACGGTCAAGGCAATAAAGATGAAGAAGTAGTTAGAGACAATAACGAGAGTCACCCTGATACAGGTAAGAGGGATGTGAGGTGTAAAACCTAAAAGGCCAAACACATTTGGGAAGAAAATGAAGGGCACAGCATTAAGTGGAAAGTTGATATACTCATAACAAACAGGGGTGTTTGCACACAGTTTTGAATACAACTGAAGGTGGCAGGGAAGGTGATAATTCTCATCACCTTATCTTCTCATCCAGCTACCCACTGAAACTCCTTTTGCCTAGATATTTATTGTACAAAAGACCCTTGCAATTATTCATGATGCTTATGATAAAAGTAATTACATAATTTTATAATTGGTATTTCCCACCTGCTTCCCAAACTACCATATAAACTCCACGCAAGCCTGGGCCATTTCTCCAGATACGTCTGCAGGAACAAGGAGTATCTGGCAGACTGCAGACCCAGTAAATCCAAATGCAGAGGGTACTCTGCAACCTTTTCAAATGGCCTTTTCTGCTGTACCTGCAACTACTACACTTGTACTTCCTCCCCTCTGGGTCAGCATGCCTGCCACTTTAGCACATCAACGTACTGTCATCTGTCATTTATGAAGCACTTACTGTGTGCCAGGCACTGTGCTAGGCCTTCTCCACAAATCATTTCCCTTGATGCTCCTAACAACCCTCTCAGGTGAGTACTAATTGGTTAATCCCACTTACTGCAGCTAGCAGATGGGGAGCAGGGAGCTGTACCTACTGGAACCCAGCTGCGTCTGACTCCACAGCTTACACCTCAACCACAACAAGCGCCAGGGGGCTGTGCAGAGTCCCTGACCTGAAGCAGCCGAGTCTATGCTGACCTGAGTCCTGCAGGGGCTTTAACAGCTAACATATTCTGCAACCTGATCGGGGCCCTTCCAATTTCCCATCCCCTCCCACAAGGCAGAGGTAGTGGGGAGACAGGGTTAAGCTGCCTACATTAGAAATCAGAAAATCTGGGTCCTAAACTTGGTTTTCCCACCAATTCCCTCTGTGACCCTGGGAAAGTCACTGAACCTCTCTGATCCTGTTTCCTCCTTGCTAAAATAAAAACAACAACTATGGCTGCATTTATTATTTATTATGGGCTAGGTGCTTTAAGGTTTACCATTGAAGCCTCAGGACAATCTTCTGAGGTAGTTACTATCCTCAGCTTTTCAGATGTGAGGAAAAAGCTCAGAGGTTAAGAACCTTGCCTATCCATATATATACCCAAAGTAAATGAAATCACTGTCTTGAAAAGCGTCTGCACCCCCATATTCACTGCAGCATTATTCACGCTTGCTAAGTCATGGAAACAACCTAGGTGCCCATTAATGGATGTATGGATAATGCAAATGTGGTATATATATGCATGTATACACACGCACACACAATGAAATATTATTGAGCCATTAAAAAGGGAAGGAAATCCTACCATTAGTGACAACACAAGTGGACCTTGAGGACACTCTGCTAAGTGAACTAAGTCAAAGACAAATACTGCATTCACTTATACATAGAATCTTAAAAAAAGTTGAACTCTAGAAACAGTAGAATGGTGGTTGCCAGGGGCCGGGGGAAACGAGATGTTGGTAAAAGGGTATAAGCTTCCAGTTATAAGACAGAATTAAGTTCTGGGGACTTAATATACAGCATGGGGACCATATTTAATAATACTGTATTACATGCTTGAAAGTTGCTAAAAGAATAGATTTTTAAAGTTTTCACCATACATACACACAAATTAATTCTGTGAGGTGACAGAGATGTTAACTAATTTCTGTGGTTATTATTTCACAATATATATGCATATCAAGTCATCACGTTGTACACCTTAAAATTAGTGTTACATGTCAATTATATCTTAGTAAACTTGGCAAAAAATCTTAAACAAAACAGAAACGGATCCACAAATTAGTGCAGGTGTCAGTGGCTGAGTCAGACCTAGGACTTGAAGCCAGGTCTGTAGGAGCCCCCAGCTGGCATGGGACAACGCAGTGCTGTTCACTTTCCACCGTCACAACTTCTTCATAATTTCTGCTATCTCTGGTACTATGATTTCCCTATTATGTTTCATTTAAAATTACTTATCTTTTAACAATAAATGCGTTCATTTTAAATGGGACCCTGGCATGGCCGCTTAAAGGGAAAACCAGAATCATCTGTCAATCGAGAGAAGGTCATCTTTACCCGCAAAGGGCGATGAAAATTAAAGACGTGAATCAGGTCAAGCTCCCCACAGATGCTTACGGAAAGCTCTGCGCCTGCGGCCCGATAGCTTTTCAAAAAGAAAAGGAAACCAGAAGCTAGCCGGGGCTCGCTAGACAGCCACGCTCAGCCCAGCCCCTCGGGGCCCGAGAGAGCCGCACAGGCAGGATCTGCGTCAGCGCCGCTCGCGACCGCGCCGGGTACCAGTGGCCGGCGGGCCCCGGGCCCCGCGGAGGGGCGGCCCTCCCCACCCGGGCCCACTCACGGCAGCAGAAGAGCACGGCGACGCCCAGGCCTCTCGCGATAGCCGCTGCCCCCGCTCGGGGCCAGAGCCGCCCGGCCGGCCTCGTGGTGCCACTTCCGGGCCTCTCTAGGAAACTCGGAGGGCATCTCTATGGTGAGCAAGTGTCGGGTCAGCAGTCACCTGTGCTGGGGCCGCATGTGCACTCCCTTAATCTCGCTGATGTGCCCGACCTGTGTGTTCCGGCTTCGCTGGAGCCCTTTCAGGGCACATCTACTGCTGTAGCTACTCCAACCTCTGCATTTAGACGTCCACCTCCATCTTTGTGTACCCCCCAATGCTGAGCAAAGGCAGTGCTCAGCTCAATGGGGGGGCTCAGCTCAATCAGTTACTGGATGGATGGATGGATGGATGGACGGAGGGACGGACGGACGGGTGGGTGGATGAGGCTCTCCAGAGTCCTGAATATTCACTCCCCATGTATCTTTTAAAATCTCTGTCTCTGAGTTTCCATATTTGTGTATATCCGTATGTTTTCTGGTGTCCTCCATTTTCCCTATTTTCACAGTTCCACTTTTGATCACTGAGCAGGCAATGATGTTAAGACGAACCTTTGTTGCTGAAGGAACCAAAGGCTCAAAAGCCACGTAGAAAGGAACATTGGCAACCACATTCAGAGGTCTCCTGGAGAGGCCAATCTTTTGTCTCCTCATCAGGAGTCTGGTTCTATGGGAAAGCTGCAGGCTCTGTGTACACACACACACAAACACACACACAGACACACACACGAATTGACCCCTGGCTGAAGAAGATTTCATTTCATTTTTGTGGCTCAAAGGGTGGGAGTTTTACTTCATATGCTGCTTTTGCCACATGCAGACTCAAAGAAGCTCACATGAAGTAAGTCATTTACTGCTAAATTTTCACTGAGAACACGAAGTCACAAGGAAAACTTAAAGCCCTGGGATATAAAAATTAATGAAGGCCATATGAAGAAAGCTAAGTCCCCAGTGTTGGCCTCTCTTATCTTTCCTCTCTGACCTTGTCTGTCTGTCTTGTTCTCAACTCTGATTCAGCCATAAGTCTTAGCAGACTGAGATATAGTTGTACCAAGTAGTCTTAGGGAACAGCTTTTCTCTGGCTGCCCAGGATGCCCAAGGACTAGAAGAGGAGAAGAGGGAACTTCCCTGGTGGCACAGTGGTTAAGAATCTGCCCGCCAATGCAGGGGACACGGGTTTGATTCCTGGTCTGGGAAGATCCCATGTGCCGCAGAGCAACTAAGCCCCTCACAACTACTGAGCCTGTGTTCTAGAGCCCACAAGCCACAACTACTGAGCCCGTGCAGCTACATGCTGCAACTACTGAAGCCCGCACACCTAGAGCCTGTGCTCTGCAGCAAGAGAAGGCACTGCAATGAGAAGCCTGCACAGGGCAATGAAGAATAGCTTTTGCTCACCACAACTAGAGAAAGCCTGCAAGCAGCAGCGAAGACCCAAAGTAGCCTAAATAAATAAATAAAATTAAAAAAAAAAAAAAAGAGGAGAAGAGGAAGGCTAGTGAGGGGGCTAGGCAACCAGCAACATGCTCTTCAGACCAATAGCCAAGGAAGAAAAGATTCCTCCGAGAATGCAGTAAGACAGATTTCCTTTGGGGAATTTCAGGATCCTCTAAGGGATGCCTGGATTTACTGCATGTTGATAGCCCATAAGAAGAATTGTGGCAAATTTAAATGTTAATATTACTGTGCCACCAAGGACTCTTAAAATCTAAGCACTTATGTTTTAAGGGAAAATTATAAACTTTATAATTACTTCCTTAGTTTCCACTGCAATTTAGTGAGTTGATTTTGTAAAGGTCTGAACAAGAACTCTAAGACAGAAATGATCAAAGAAAGAAGTTGACTTCAGTATGAGTTTATATGCCAATGCTTTTAAAGGTGTTTTCCCTAATAATATATCCAGAAAGTGAGTACATTTCATAAAAATCAGATTATAGTTATAATTCCTCACAGATGTTCAGCACTTTATACTATACTGTACTTATTAGCTCATCAGATTCTCACAGAAAGTGTATTCATTAAGGTTCCTTGGGCTTCAAGTAGTAGAGAATAGCTCTAGCTAATTTAAGTGAAAAACTGGCAACTTCTAGAATCTCAGAAAGAGTTTAATAATTTATGTATTTATGTTAAGCAGTGCTAGCTTCTATAATAAATAAACCCTGAAATCTTAGTGGTTTAATGCAATACAAGTTTTTTTCTCACTCTCATCACAGTCCAATTAGCCTTCAGGGAAGGGGTGAATAGCTCCCCTGCACAAAATCACAAGGGACCCAGCCTTCTTTCATTTGTTACACCATCATATTCAGCATGTGGCCTCCGCCGTCCCTGTAGAAAGGGAAGGAAGAGCTTGGCTTTCCCCAACGTGCCTGTTTATAAAGTAGGTCTCCTGTAACTCTTGAAATTCTCCAGTCACTTCAAAGCACTTAGCATATCTGAAATAATCTTGTGTATTACTAGAATGAATGCGCTGCTTCATTGACTGGTGTATCTCCACTGCTCATCATAGTATTTGGAGCAGAGAGAATTTGAAAAGAACTGCTGAACGAATGAGCAAGTGAACGAATGTCCCAGCTTTGGTTCTCTCTGTTCAAACCCACATTTGCAGGTGAGCACTTCTTTTGGCCCAGGTTGGGTCAAAAATCACTTCTACTGTAGTCAGCTAGGGCAAGGGGGTAGAAGAACAACTATTAACAGCCCACTGCTAAAACCTGGGGCAGTTTCTAGAGAAGGAAGATCATTGTGAGCCTGGAAGACACCCTAAACCTTGTTACTCCAAAGTGTGAAGCAGCAACATCAATATCACCTGAGATTTTATCCAAAATGCAGATTTTGGGTCCCTCTCCAAACGTAATAAAAATGTGCAAAAGTCTTGCAAAATTTGGAAGTCCCCAGGGAATTTCTCTGCACAGTAAAGACTGAGAGATATTGCCCTAAAAGTTGTTTATCACTACAGCTATCAGATGTGGGTAAGAGATTCCCGACAGGAGTCTCAAGCTACACCTGGAACCCAAGTAAGATTCAGCGACTTAGCCAAGGTCACAGAACTAGTAATTGGCAGAGCTGGGGTTAAAAGCCAAGGCTTCAGACTCCAAACCCCTCTCCACTCCATGTTCATTCCACTATGCTTCTCTATCTCCTGGATAAACCTGTTTTCTCCCACTAATGAAAAAGATTCAAAAGGGAGAAATAAATAGAAAAAAGAGTTACATTTAAATGGTGGTTAATGGTTTCAAGAATTGATTTGTTTTAGAAAAGTAAACAAGTATTTATCACTTACAGTGCATTTGATATACTGTTTTTCCCCATTACATATTAAAGAACTCTCCAAGTAACAAAATGAATGTTTATATTTCATTTATTCAGCAATTAAGCATCTTAACATTCTGTTATAAGCATTTATAGCACTTATTCAGAATTATCAAGCATCCTATTTGGGTCAATGGTTTTTTTCTTCTTCCCTGATTAAACTCAGTGTTTAAATAGTGCTGATTAAAACTACATGTCATTTTGAGCATCTTGGCCAAGGGTTCTCTTCTCAGGGCTCAAGCATTTGGAGCTTTCTTAGTAGGACACAAAAGACCCCCAGAGATAGCAAAGCTTACCTCTGCCACTTTTATTTTTTGTTATCTTCAGAGCTGGAAGAATGTGGATACCAACCAAGTTAATCAGGTCTATTTGGGTTGCAAATCACAGAAATCCATCCCAATATAGGTAAATCAAAAGCAGAAATGATCAGCCTCTATAACTGGAAGCTCAAAAATTGGATCTAGCTTCAGGGCGTCAAATATTATCAGAGTTCTGTCTCCCCATCTCTACTTGCTACTGTTTGAGTGGTCCTCTTCCTGTGGCAAAAAGATAGGCTTCTTTGGCAACCAAAGCCAGCAACTTTCTTATCCTTGGATGCTTGAGAAAGATTATTTTTTCCTGTTAATTCCAGCAAAAGTCCCAGGGAAGACTCTGACTGGACAGTATGGGTCATGTGATTATCTCTTAACAAATCACAGGAGATGATTTCTGATTGACTGAGACTGGACTATCATCTACCTTGAGACGGCATATTAGTTGCCTACAGCTGCTGTAACAAATTGCCGCAAACTTGGTGACTTAAAACTGTTCACATTTATTCTCTTACAGTTCTGGGGGCTATAAATCTGAAATTAATTTCACGGGGCTAAGTCAAGGTGCTGGCAGCTCTGGTTCCTTCTGGAGGATCTAGAGGAGAACTTGTTTCCTTGTCTTTTGCAGTTCAAAGAGCCACATTCTTTGCATTCCTGGGCTCGTGGCACCTTCATCTTCAAAGTCAGTAACAGAGTACTCCCAATTTCTCTTTGCTCCCACTGTTGTCACATGGCCTTCGCTCTCTTCTACAGTTCAGTCTTCCTTTGCCTCTCTCTTGTAAAGATACTTGTAATTACACTTAGGATCCACCCAGAAAATCTAGGATAATCTCTCTGTCTCAAGACCCTTAACTCAAGCACATGAGCAAAGTCCCTTTTGCCATGGAAGGTAATATTCACAGGTTCCAGGGATTAGGACTTGGATATCTATAGGGGCCTTTGTTCTGTACAGATGGGAATCAGTCCCACCCAACTATTGGACAGAGAAAGGTATTATAGAACACGTCAGATGTGGTTTTCTAAAGAGAAAGGATTCTTGGCACATAACCAAAGAACACACTACACCAACCAACAAAACCAATATGTGCTTGGTAGAAGACTGCTATTTGTTACCTAAGTATATCTTTCTCTTCTTCCATAATCATAGGGTTTTGTTAGCACATGACCATCCTGAACAAAAACGACATTTCTCAGCCTCCCCTGAAGCTAGATGTGCCCATGTGGCTAAGTTTTTGCCAGTACAGTATGCGCAGAAGTGATGTGTACAATTTCTGCATCGCAAGCTTAAAAAAGAAATGGCTTGCCCTCTTTCCTCCCTTCTTGTGGACTGGAACTCAGCTTGGTCTGCAAAGAGTATCTTTCTTAAATGAGAGCATGTGTTGGGCACCTGCTGTGTTCCAAGCATCACGCCAAGTGTGGGACAATGCAGTAAGAGCTAACATAATCCTAGGAGTGACAACCACAGCAGTTATGTTTATCATTCAGTGAGTGTTCTACTGCCTACTCCCCACTGCTGTGCAGCAAGCCGGCTATAAAATACACCCATCCCCACAATGACTGGGACCTCCAGGAGATATCTGCTCCAGACCTGCTTCTTTTGAATTCCCTTCAGGAAATGAAGAACAAACCCCATCAATATGTCCTTCTTGTATACGGGAAGTCCTCTTAGGAGAGGGTGATGTATCTCAGGATAGGCTTGGCAAGGAATTCTGGTGATTGGATTGTGAGAGAGAACCACTATGTCCTAGTTTGAGTTTCCCCAGAAGCAGACCTTGAGGCAAGTATTCAAGAGCAAGTGGTTTATTTGGAAAGTGATCCCAGGAAATACCAGTACGTGTTTTTGGGGTGATGAAATGCGGTGACGGTTGCACATAACTCTGTGAAGACTAAAAACCAATGACTTGTATACTTTAAATGCGCGAATTGTATGATTTGTGAATTATGTCTTAATAAAACTGTTACTTAAAAAAGATTACAACTACAACAATGCCCGTTTTGTAATCTCAATGTTGTTTGAGTGGGAGAGGACAGGATGGCCTATTATCCTGGACATGCCCACGAAAATGTGTCAAGGGTGGCAAAATCAATACAGGTAAAAGTTTAGGAGGCATTGCTTTAGAAAAATAAACACGATTCTCTTGCTCCACCATCTCAATAGGATGACTTTCCCCCTGGGACCCTCCTGTCCCCTCCCTCTTTCTCAGGGCAAGGAGAAAAAAAGTACAAACCAGGAGGGAAAGTGAGGTTTGAATAACAAGTGGTTTTCAATTAGCTGCGTTGAAAATTGAGCGTCGACTTGTATAAATTTTCATGATCAAATTACTTCATTTTGTCTCTTCTCTAACTGCGAGGGTAATTTTATGCCAGGATTATTTTAGTCATTCTAATTATGCATGCATCAACATTTAGTGGGTGTTTACCTAACCCAGAGCATAGCCAAATGTTTTCCTCCCTCAGAGACCATGGCAGTATAATATAATGTAAATAGGTGGTGCACAGTACAGAAATGAAGTTCCTTTTATTTCTCCATCTTTGTTTACAAGGAACATTCAGGTGGCATTTCTTGAAAAGTAACATATATACTCTTCAGATGCACCTATAAAACCAATGGCAGTGTTGTGACTACCATGAGTTCATTACGTGATACTAAATGCAATTCTCGCACAGGTGTTTCATTAGGGATTCAGTTATGTAAGACAAATTAAAATTTACCATTTGTTTAGATTTTCCTGTTTTTGCAAGGAACCTTCCCTCTCGCGTTGTCACGCATTTGAATTACTCTGTCACAGGCAATATTGCTTAGCCTAAACTTTTCCTGTAGAATCCCTTCTCCTTTAACTAACACTCCCTGTTTACGGTCTTCTCTGTCTCCTCCCCCTCCATCCCCTCCTCCTTCATCCTCTCCTCTCCGTTTTCTTTCTTTGGCTCCTTTGTATTTTCTCCCCAGCTCCTAACTGTGTAAAACCCAAGATTGGACCTTGAGCCTTTTATTCTTTTATGTCTACATCCTTCACTTAAAAGAACACTGCATTTCTCTTGCTCTCAACTCTGAACCCCAAGCTGACGATTCCCAAATGTATATGAACTTGGCACTGGGATGTGTTTATGGGGATGGTCCATTTATGTTAATATATCCAGAAGTGAATCCCTTACCTCCAGCAATACCTGGCATTGGCCATACCATTTTGATACCTCCCTTCTTTTCCTACATTCTCATATTAAACTAATTAGTTTAAACCATGCTATAGTTTAACTATTAGCATAGTAGTTAATAATTGCAAAGTCTCTTAGATTCATTCTGTCTTTCCATTCCTTTTGCTTCCACTGTGTTTTCCTCATGGCTTCCTAACCAAAAGACGCCCCAGAGCATCAGCAAGTTAATCTTGCTGGTCTGCAAGGTTTGATCATCTCTTAGATAATCTATCCTGAAGCCAGACCACAGAGCTGCCTTCTTTCTCCCTTCTTCTACTCCCAGGATCCAAAGATACCTGGCCCCTGCATCACTCCCCCAAGTCCTGTGGAATGAGATGAAGCTGAGAGAGAGCCTTAGGGAAGAGAGTAGGACACGAAATGGGGAAATACAGGGGAGGGTTTGGGGGACCAAAGGTATAACATGGATCATAAGGTGTTAGGAACATGGGAGGAAAGAGAGCGAAAACACCAGGGGAAAGTCTTCCTGCCTAGCAGTGGGATGGCCCTGTGGAATGGCTGCTATTTTTTCATTCAGAAGCATCTTGTTTAACTAGGTGTTCTCAGAATTGGGTAAATCAAAATAGTGTTCATTTCAACACAAATGTAGTCTTGTGAACACAATATTTTTGATAAAATAATTTAATCTTATCATGTGTCTTAATGTATACTTTAAAGCAACTCTGTAACTGAAGGTTTACCTCATTCAACATATGGAAAGTGTTCATCATATAACTGGCAAAGCCATTCTACATTGTGAAATCAATCAGGCAGATCAAAGCATTTGAATTTTTTTGAGTTATGTGCCTCCAAATTATATTTAATGATCATTGGTTAAAAAAATGACTTCCTATTTTAGTTTGAATAAACATAACAACATTCTCATGACAACTGTTTCATTTTTGGTAGATAGATTGTAGCCTTTGTTTTTGCCATGAGCTTGTTACTTAGCTTATTTTCATGGGAAAATTTAGAGTGTGTTGAGGGGGAAGGAGGTGGGGGCAGGGTGCATTGAGCAGAAGACCTTGAAGAAGGTAGTATAGAAGGTGAAGGAGTTAAGCCAGTGGACAAGATTATTCCAGGCAGAGGGAAGAGCTGGAACGAGACTCCAAGGCAGGGTCCTGCCTGTTTGTTTGCGGAGCAGCAAGGAGGATTTTATGACTAGAATGGAACGAATAACAGGATAGAAGTCATAGATCAAGAGCAACAGGCACCAGATTATCTAGCCTTGGAACCACTTAAGGATTTTGACTTTTATGCTGGGTGAGATGGGGAGACCTTGCCAGGTTTTCAGCACCCTGAGTGATGTGATAGCACTATGGTTATGAAAGGATTTCTCTGGTGCTGGGTTAAGAATGGACTGTAGGAAGACAAGGGTGGGATCAGAGGGACCCATCAGGAGGCTGCTGCTGTCATCCAGGCAGGAGGTGATGGTAGCCTGGACCAGGTTAGTAGCAGTGCACTCGTCAGGTAGTGGATATATTCTGAAGGCAGAGACGACAAGATTTCTTGATGGACTGGTTGTGGGTTGAGTCAAAGATCAGAGTCAAGAGGAGTCCAGTGCTGGTATCCAGCGCTACTAGAAAGATGACTTTTCCCTCACTGAGCTGGGGAAGCATGTGGGTGAAACAAGTCTGGAACGTGTAAATCGAGTGTTAGAGTGAGTTGTGAGCTGAGAACTCTGCAGGATAGAAGAAGGAGAAGTTAGAACCTGTGGGACAATAAGGGAAGGAGGAAGAGGAAGGGGTTAAAGAGAAAGTGAGAGAAGCTCAAAGAAGCATCTATGAGTCGGTGACACTCCACAGGGATGAGGGTGGGAGGACACGTAGGCCCTAGTTAGAGTTCCCGTTATTATTATATGCACTTTGGTGATTGTGCTAGTTTTGTAGGACTGCCATAACAAATTCCCACAAACTTAGCGGCTTAAACAACAAAAATGTGTTCTCTCACCGTTCAGAAGACCAGAAGTCCAAAGTCAAGGTATTGGGTGGGCCCTGCTGCTTCTGAAGTCTCTAGAAGAGGGTACTTCCTCGTCTCTCCCAGCTTCTGGTGGCTCCAGGTGTTCCTTGGCTGTGGCAGCACAACTCCAATTTCTGCCTCCATCTCCACAGGGCCTTCACCCCCTCTCCCTCTGTCCTCTGTTCTGTCTCTTATAAGGATAACTGTCATGGGAATTAGGGTCCATCCTAATCCAAGATGATCTTATCTAGAGATCCTCATGTTAATTACATCTGCAAAGATCCCTTTCCCCCAGATAATGTCACCTTCACAGGGTCGTGGACGTGGGACCTGAACATATCCTAGTGGGGCCGCTAGTCACCACACTACACTGATATTCTTCCGTCCCCTCCATCGCTCCCACCCGAACTTCCAAGCCTCTAAAGGTAGTGGGAACGTCAATAAAGTTGACTTTACTGCTTTAAGTTTTGTTTTACAAATAAAGAAGAGACGTCAGGTTTCACACTGCGCTCAGAATGGTAGCGAGAAGCAGAGACTTAGAAGAAGCAGAAGGAACTGTAAGAGGGTAGGTCCCTAGGATCTTTTTTTTTTTTTTTTTTGGTGGGCCCTAATCCAGTGGGTCCCTAGGATCTTGAAGAAATCTTGGTAAGGCTTTGACATCCCCAGGCTGTGGCACCGGGAATTTGAGCCAGTCTTATCTGGATCCCAAAGTTTAGAAAGTTCCAGCTGATATCTGGGTGATAAGCACATAAAATATGATCATATTACATATTCGACTTTGTAACCTGCTCTCCTTGCTCAAAAAATATTGCAAACCTTTTCTCAAGTCATTAAATATTCTCCAACAACATGATTTTTAATGGCTGTATAGCAGTCCATCAAATGAAAGTACCTTAATTGATGTAACAAATCCTTTACGGAACGCTGTTCAGCATGTTTCTGCGTTTAACATATGATAAATAACACTGAAATGAACAACTTTCTCTGTAAATCATTGTATGCATCTTTGATTATTTTCAAATGGTCTCATTTTAAATAACCATGAACAATTGTGTGATAGCAATTTCTGCTCGTTTTCTTTATGAACTAAAATTTTCCTTCAGGCAAAGGAAAAAAAATGGAAATGAAGTTCCTGGAACATCTGGCTTATGGTGTAATTTACTTTTGGTATTCAGCTGTGCTCCCAAATTTCAAAATGCCTTCTTTCTAACAGACTCATCCTAGATTTAATCTCCCTTCTGGAGATACAGATGCCAGCGTGTTTCCATCTGTGACCCTGCAGCCTGGGAGCCATGACCACAGGAGGGAAGCCACACCAAACTGTGCATTGGTTCCCAGCAGCTCCTACTTCTCAACTTGTAAATCCCAAGAGAAAGGGACAGAAACCGACAGAATTATATTGCTGGAGTCTTTGTTGAGGCCGAAACGATTCTTGTGATAATGGCTGCTGTAGAAAACTTTGATATGCCAGGCTATTCACATAGATTATCTTTATTACCAATATGAGGTACAAATTATTATCCCACTACTGGTGAACGGGCTGTGGCTCAGAGAAGAGAGGGAAGTTCATACAGTCAAGTAAGCAGTGGAATTGGATTTCCACCCAAGGTTTGTCTTACTCAGATCCATCATGTTGTATGTTAGCCGGACTCCCATGTTTTTGAATTTTGAACACTGGTAAGATTTCAGATCAAAACCTGGGAGACATGAAGTTTCACCACCTTTTAATTTTGCCAAGTAATTTTGCCATCAAACCAGAAACAACAACCAAACTGTGGTATCCTATCACCACCATTTCATACACAAAAAGATAGTTTAATGCCAAAAAGAAAGGAAGGCTATACTCTCTGAAGAAAATCCTTTAAATTAAATGAATTCAGGGACTTCCCTGGTGGCCCAGTGGCTAAGACTCCCAATGCATGCTCCCAATGCAGGGGGCCCGGGTTCAATCCCTGGTCAGGGAACTAGATCCCACGTGCCACAACTAAGAAACCTGCATGGTGCAACTAAAAAGATCCCACATGCTGCAATTAAGAGTTGGCGCAGCCAAATAAATAAATACATATTTTTAAAAAAATTTAAAATTTAGGGACTTCCCTGGTGGTGCAGTGGTTAAGAATCCACCTGCCAATGCAGGAGACATGGGTTCAATCCTTGGTCCAGGAAGATCCCACATGCCACAGAGCAACTAAGCCCATGCGCCACAACCACTGAACCTACTTGCTGCAACTACTGAAGCCCTCACGGCTAGAGCCCATGCTCCACAACAAGAGAAGCCACTGCACTGAGAAGCCTGCGCACTGCAAGGAAGAGTAACCCCCCCCCACCCCCGCTGCAACTTGAGAAAAGCCCATGCACAGCAATGAATACATAAAAAGCCTCCCAAATTTAAAATGTATAAAAAAATAAAAAATAAACTAAATGAATTCAATCGTATGAAAACTCAGTACATTGTCCTTACTGGTGATTGTCATCTTGCCATGGGTCAGTGAAAAGTGGGCGCTACCTCTAGACCACGTACAAGAACTGCTTTCAGAGGCCCCACCTTGACGGGATGGTTTCTCTGGCTTGGCTGACTGACTTGGAAGGGGGTGCATGGCCTGCCTTCTGCTTTGGGAAGGAGCTGGCAAAACATTCTGCCTAGTGAGAGCTGGGCATTCACGTCATCACCCTTCTTCCCATTCAGGGTAGAATTCTCACACTCCAGTCCTTTCCAAGAGTGAGGAAAGGAAGTGGAGACAGGGGGTGTAGACAAATTTCAAGACATTTAAGAGGGAGACTAGGAAGAGAGAGAAATATTTGGATACATGGGCAGAAATATTTTTGGGTTGATTTCTTAATGTGTTCATCAGAAGTAAAGTTATGTAGACGGAGAACCCTTGTCAGTCTCCAAGTGGTTAAATCAAAATAGAACTCATGGATCTTTCAAGCTGATGCTTTACTAATATTATTGTTCTGCTATACAATGTATGGGAGGCAAGGACAATGGATTCATCGGTACATCTTACTCCTTCATTCACAGTGAGTCCCTCGAGGAAAAGGAGGGGTCTGCATTTCCAATTATTGGCACTGAACAGACACAGTAAATAACTGACGAAATAAAATGAAAAAAAAAAAACAATTATTACGTCAATCTGTTATTGTTTAATTTTAGTAGCTCACTCCACCCCATCTACCCTCATTGTTTCACTATTGGATTTATGGCCATAAGTGGCTCATAAAGGCAAAGTTGGCTTGTGGATGGTCTCCACGGTTAGAAATGTCACCAGAAAGGTAATTAAATGAAGGTCAGGATGGCCTCCTGACTCATGAGTAAGATTGACATTCCTGAAGTCAACCATTATTGAATGAGCACCTTGCGCCTGACATTGGACTAAATGCTTAATTGGCCTTGAGCTCACATGATCCCCCTAAGAATACAATGAGGGAAATATTATTAATATTATCTCCAGTTTACAGACTACAGAGCCCAAGGAGATGCTTAGTGTCTGGGCCTGAGAACTGTAAAGGAACAAGGATGGAGACCATATCAGCCATCCACATGTGCAATGCAGGCACACATACATACACTCACACATGTACACACAGAGACACCCCCACCCACACACACACACATATACACTCCCACAAATACTCACACACCCAAACACATGTGCATGTACACATAATCACACACCTACACATATATACACACGCATGCACACACTTACACCCACACATACACAGAGTCATCTACAAGGGTGAGTCAATTTTCCACACTCTGGCTGTAAAATTTATTTTAACTAACTTTTTGAAAAGACAAATACATCATTTTTTGACATAATCTCCTTGCCTTTCAATACACTTTGTCCACCTTTCAACAAGCTTTTGTATTCCCTCATTAAGAAATGTTTTAGGCTGAGCTGCGAGCCACGAATGCACCGCTGTCTTCACTTCTTCATCAGAAGTGAATCCGGCTCCTTTTGACAGCTGACACTTGTACAACATTCCTTGAACTCCTCTGTCCATTCATACACACTTCTTCACAACAAAACACTTTCTCCATACTGCGCACAAAGTCTTCGATAAATAACGGCACCAGGTACACCCTCAGACCACAAAAAACAAATTTCTGCACGCTGCTCTTCTTTCGTGCAAATCACAAGCAGGCCATCCATTTTTGCTCGCACCGCAGTTACAAATGAACTGATGTAACACGTTCACACCTGCACAGCAGTGATTGGGGAGACAGTAGCCCTGAATGGAAAGTGCTGATAAGACAGTGCGGCCAACAGAAGTTTTAATATAACCAGAGTGTGGATAATTTTTGACTCACCCTTGTATATTCACACCTACACACAATAGGCACATGTGCACATACACACTTATACCCCCATACACACATGCATGCACGCGCTCACACACACACACACACACACACACACACACACACACACACACACACACACGGCAAGCGCTCTGGTTATATACCGAATTCTGATGCTCACGGTCTAGCCAAATATTATCCCCTCTCTGTTCCTCAGGGTCCTCACTGCAAGTTTAGATTAAATCAATGATCATCTGGTCACGTGTCCGGGAGCCCTTGTGTCCTGTGGTGGTGCCTTGGGGCTGCTCAGAGGTGATGGGAAAACCCGGCAAGACAGCTGCCGGTACCTCCCCTTGGCTTCAACCAGGACAGCTAAACTTCCCTTCGTTTCACCTGTTGCTATTCCACTTAATTATTTCATTAGCACAAAGTACTGGAAGCACGCAGAGTCGAGTCCCCGGGGAGAGAATCAGCCTGAGAAAATGCTCCCGGCCAGGCAGGGCCAAGAGGTTTCACTGAGCAGTGCTGGTGAGCGATCGATGCTCAGGTAGCCCTTGTGCAGTCCCCTAGGGGCCACCTCCCACCCTGCAGCTTCCAGGGAAAGTGTGTTGTACGGATGCTGCCAGAGATTGTGCGATAGGGTGTTTAACGGGAGTGCAGCCTGTCCCAGCTCACCCCTCTGCTGAGGACAAACCCAGAAGTCATTTTGCCATGTGAAGAGAAGGCTATGAGCTCAGAGTCCCACGCAGCAACCTGAAGGGAATCACTGCGGTCACAGGGAATGGAATTTCTGGTAGGAGCCAGACCGGGACCTGGACCTGCTGGCAGCAGGAAATGCTTTATGAGAAATACAAACCCCCTGCCCCTGCACCCCTCCATCTTCAGGGATAATGTCAAGCTCTGATGAGGCATTAGGACTCCAGCTTGATGAGAGAGAAGGAAGGTCCCAGAAAGCCAAAGACTTAGGAATATTCAGGTTATATATCTGTGTGCACATAAAGCCAAAATTACCATCAGGTTGGCAGAGGAATATTTAAATCTTTTTTTTTTTAATTGAGGTTACAAACCTACTTGGCAGGAGGAGAATTACCTTGTAATCTGTGTTTAAATGTACTGACTGAACTTAAAGGGTGTGTGTGTGAGTTCCTGTGTGTGTGTTTGTACTTGGCTTTTCCATCTTGGAGCTTGTTTATTGCCCTTGCTGTGGTCAGTGCTAAGAGTCGAGAAGGGGATGGGTCCTCAAACAAGAGCAGAGATAAAAGTATTGGAACTTCACATGCTGCTTCCTATCCACAGAGTCCAAAACCTGTTCCCTACGTCTCTTGAGCATGAAATTCTGTCGTCTTAAGAGCAAGAGCTTTTCCATTCTCACACCTCACATTTTGGTTCCCAAGTGGCAATCCATTACCTGCTGCCAGTTGGTGACAAAGTTTTTACTTCTCTGGGGTGATACCTGAAAAAGGAGGACCACATAGAAAGTTTCTTATAAAGTTAAAATTAATCAGTATGAGACCACATTTTATTCTGAGACTGTGTTCATCTTTTCAGTGTTAAAATATTTTTTCTTGTGTAGACTGTCAGTAGTTGATTTGTTAATGCATTTTTGCTTGGCAAAACTAAATATTGGTGACTCCATGTGTATCTCTCTCCTTTTGAAAATAGTTTACTAGTCTATGAAGTGAAAAATTTGGGAACTACTTACTGATCTAGGCAATTTTATTATTAAGTTGCAGTCCAATTGTTTAGTTACAGTCCCAGGAAAATTATCAGCCAGAATATTACAGCAAAGATTTTCTAAGAAAATTACAGAGGAAGAGTTTTGCAGCCTACAAACTAAAAAATATGAAACGTCACTAAACTTAAAGATAGGATTGCTTCCTCTGTGAAGCTGAAATCCAGGTTTGGATTTTACCTACAAACAACCTTGATGCAATAAGCATAGTCACAGATTAAAATTTTTTCTTCCAGTTTTACTGAGATCCAATTGATATACAGCACTATATAAATTTAAGGTGCACAGCATAATGATTTGACTTACAGAAAGAGAAAGACAAATACCATATGATATCACTTACATGTGGAATCTAAAGTATGACACAAATGAACCTATCTGTGAAACAGACTCACAGACATAGAGAATAGACTTGTGGGGGGGGGTTGGGAGAGGGATGAAGTGGGAGGTTGGGGTTAGCAGATGTAAACTGTTATATATAGGATGGATAAACAATAAGGTCCTACTGTAGAGCACAGGGAACTATATTCAATATCCTATGATAGACCACAATGCAGAAGAATATAAAAAAGAGTGTCTGTGTGTAAAGATACACACACACACACGTGTATATATGTATAACTGAATCACTTTGCTGTATAGCAGAAATTAACACAACATTGTAAATAAACTATACTTGGATAAAAATAATGATTTGACTTACATACATCATGGAATGATTATCACAAGTTTAGTGAACATCAATCATCTTGTATAGATCAAAATTAAAGAAATAGGAGAGAACTTTTTGTGTGTGATGAGAACTCTTAAGGACTTAGTCTCTTAACAACCTTCACATATAACATACACAACAGTGTAATTATATTTAGCATGTTGTTCTAGTACTTATTTATCTTCTAACTGGAAGTTTTTACCTTTAGACTGCCTTCATCCAATTTGCCCTCCCACCACCACCTACCTCTGGGAACCACAAATCTGATCTCTTTTTTCTATGAGTTTCTTTGTTTCTTTGTTTGTTTTTGAAGTGTAATTGACCCATAACACATTGTTACACAACATAGTGATGTGGTATTTCTACACATTTCAAAATGATCAGCACAATAAGTCTAGTTACAATATGTCACCACAAAGATATCACATCCTTATTGACTATAGTCCTCACACCATACATTTCTTACTCATGACTCATTTATTTTGCAACTGAAAGTTTGTATCTCTTAATCTCCCTGGCCTATTTCTTTTCTCCCCTCACCTCCCTCCCATCTGGCAACCACCTGTTTGTTCTCTATATCCATGATTCCTGTTTCTGTTTTGGTATGTTTATTCTTTTGTTTTGTTTTGTTTTGTTTTACGTTCCACATATAAGTGAAATCATACAGTATTTGTCTTTCTCTGCCTGACATTTCATTGCGCATAATACCCTCTAGGTCCATCCATGTTTTGCAAATGGCAAGATTTCATTCTTTTTTATGGCTGGTAATATTCCAGTGTGTGTGTGTGTGTGTGTGTGTGTGTGTGTGTATCACATCTTCTTTATGCATTCATCTACTGATGGGCACTTTGGTTGCTTCCACATCTTGGCAATTGTAAATAATTCTGCAATGAATATTGCTATGTATATATATTTACAATTGTTATATCTTCTTCTTGGATTAATCCCTTAATCATTATGTGATGTCCTTCTTTGTCTCTTGTTGCAGTCTTTGTCTGATATAAGGATTGCTACTCCAGCTTTCTTTTCATTTCCATTTACATGGAATATCTTTCTTCCATTCCCTCACTTTCAGTTTGTGTGTGTCTTTAGATATGAAGTGAGTCTCGTATAGGCAACATGTATATAGGTCTTGTTTTTGTATCCATTCAGCCAGTCTATGTCTTTTGATTGGAGCATTTAGTTCATTTACATTTAAAGTAATTATTGATAGGTACGTACTTGTTGCCATTTTGTTGTTTTGGGGTTGTTTTTGTTATTCTTTTTTGCTACTTTCTTCATTTTTTCTCTTCCTTTGTTACTTGATGACTATTTTTAGTGTTACATTTGAAATCCTTTCTTTTTTCTGTGTGCTTATGTATCATAGATGTTTGGTTTGTAGTTACGTGAGGTATGTATGTGTATATGTGTGTATATATGTATACATACATACATGTGTGTACACATATATTTTTTAAGTTGCTGATCTCTTAAGTTCAAATGTAGTTTAACAATGTTGCATTTTTACCACTCCGCCATGTTTACTGTTTCTGATATATTTTACATCTTTTTGTTTTGTGTGTTGATTAATTACTCTGAGAAATGTTTCTGAGTTCTGGAAGCCCTACACTCCCAGTTTTGTCTTTTTAACAAGGGAAAGAAAATGCCTTCTGAAAACCATGGACCAGAGTGGGGAATTAGATTCTCATCATGGGTCTTATAAAAAGAGTGATTTGGGTAATCTTAGAAGTTAGAATTCCTGGAATCCACAGTTATCAGGAATTAACATGGCTGATCAGTAAATAAATACATCAGATTAGAATCATTCTGCTGATTGGTAGAATGAATAAGCATACTGACTTTGGATTTTAGCAAGAGATTTGACAAGGTCACTTTTTTTTTTTGGCTTAAATAATAGAAATTTATTTTCTCATAGCCCTGGAAGTTGGAAGTCCAAATTAAGTTTCTGGCAGGTTTGCTTTCTCTGAGACATCCGTCACTCCTTGGTTTGCAGATGACCACCTTCTTGCTGTATCCTCACATGGTGACAAGGTCACTTTTGATATCACTGTTGGCAAGATATAGACATGTCAGATGATTAAAATCAGCTTGAAAAAATGTTTTCCAGTGGCACATCTCTCATAGCTATATTGAATTAGCTATTTACTGGTCTTTCTGCCTGACTAGAATTTAAACTTTATGAGAGCATGAGCCAAGTCATTTTTTTTCCCCACTATTGTATTCTCAGTACCTAGAACAGCATCTGGCATATAGTAGTAACTCTATAAATATGTGATGAATGTATTAATGTTCTATTAAATGTCTTGCCTCAATACTTAGTTAAAGCTATGGAAGATACACGTAGATTTTCCCATGACATGTTGCTAGGAGGCTAAAACAGTGGACCCAATATTTACTACATTAAATTTAACAGGATTTCCATTTTTATATAAATAACATATCTTACAAGGACAGAGAGAGCTGGGCCTTACCAGAAGGTATAAAAAAGACTTGAGAACTTCGCTTCTGGTAACAGTAGACAAGATAATTAGGATCAGTCCTTTTGCTGAGAGCTTATCCAATAGAGCCAGATAAAATAGAAAACATCTCCTTCAAAGGCATCAAAATGCTGAAAGAAAACAACTGCCAACTAGGAATTCTATACCCAGTGAAAATATCCTTCAAAGATGGTGAAGTGAAGACATTTTTAGAAAAACAAAAACTGAGAGATTTCCTCACCACCACCCACACTAAAGGAAATACCAAAGAACAATGACCTGAGGAGTAAGTGTAGGGATGTGGGAAGGAATGAGAAGCCACAAAGGGTAATGACTGTGGGAAAGTTAACTGAACATTGTATAAAACAAATATAGTCATGTCATGGGGGATTGACATATCTAGACAATAAAAATTTATGACGACGATAGCATTTAAGTCACAAAGGGTGAAATGGTGTCAAGGTGTTCAGAGGTCCTGCATTATGTAGATAGGGAGCCAAAGTACCAAACCATGTTGCACTTTGATAAGCCTCATAAGTAACTATTAAATGAATCATAAAAAGTATGTAACTGTCAATGTGATGAGGGGGGAGGGTGGAAGATGGACTAAAAAAAATAATTAATTCAACCGAAGTCAAAAAAGAGAAGAAAAGTAATATAGAATAGAAGGGATTAATAGAAGGTAAACAGTAAAACCACGGGTTTAAACTTAATATATCAACACACATTTAATGTAAATGAATTACTTTGATTAAGAGACAAAGATTATTCTACTAGATTAATTTTCAAAGGTACCCTAGTATGTGGTGCTTTGAAAAGACGTATCTGAAATGTAAGAATATAGCAAAACCGAAACTAAAGGGATGGAGACTTCCCTGGTGGTCCAGTGGGTAAGACTGTGCTCCCAATGCAGGGAGCCCAGTTTCCATCCCTGGTCAGGGAGCTAGATCCCCCATGCATGCCACAAGCAAGTGTCCGCATGCCTCAACGAAGACCCGGCGCAGCCAAAATCAATCAATCAAGCAAGCAAGCAAGCACAAAAGTTAAAAAAAAAAAAGAAAGAAAGAAACTAAAGGGATGGACAGCATCTAACTGACATGCATGGAACAGTGGAACTAACAATAGACTATACATTCTTTTTAAGTACATGTGAACATTTACAGAAATCAACTGTATGATGGGCCATAGAACAAGACTCAAGGTATTTCAAAGGACTGCGATCACATATGTTTTTTGATCAGAGTAAAATTAACCTAGAAAATGCAATAAAAATACCACTAAAATTACCCATATGTCTGGAAATTACAAAATTCACTTCTAAATAACCCATGGAACAAAGAACAAATCCCAACAGAAATTATAAAATATTTTTCAGTGAATAAAAATGAAAACAGTACACATCGAACATGGGGGATGCAGCTCAGACAAACTTAGAAAACATCTCATAGCCTCCAAATGCATACAGTTTAAAAAGAAAAAGATTTTAAAACCATCCATCTAAAGAAGTTAGAAAAATGGAGAAGAAACTTCATCAGGCACTGCACAAAGAAAATACCACATGGCCTATAAATATTTGCAAAGGTGCTCAAAAGTCTTAGTCATCAGAGAAATGAAATTTAAAACTCAATTAGATCCTACCACAAACCTGTCAGAACAGCTAAACTTAAGAGGCCAAGCTTGGGGAAAGAAGGTAAAGCAGTTGGTGCTCTCACACTCTGCTTTGAATTGGCGCAATCATTTTGAAGGTAATTGGCGCTAAGGCTGAGTTTATGCATGTCCTCTGGATCCCACAATTCCACTCCATTGAATATATTCAACAGCAATGGATATGCAT
This sequence comes from Hippopotamus amphibius kiboko, assembly GCF_030028045.1. Lineage (NCBI taxonomy): Eukaryota > Metazoa > Chordata > Mammalia > Artiodactyla > Hippopotamidae > Hippopotamus > Hippopotamus amphibius. The sequence continues at coordinate 6,475,697 of NC_080201.1, read as the reverse complement.
TTGCCTCAAGAGACATTTCTAGCAGCATTATTCATGACAGCCAGCAAAGTGAAAAGCTCAATCTCCCACTAATATAATGGAGAAATAAATAGTGGTGTATTTATGTAGCGCAATGCTCTACAGCAAAGGTTGGCAAAATGTTTTATAAAGAGCAAGATAGTAAATATTTTAGGCTTTCCAGGTATTATGATCTCTTTCTCAACTGCTACACTTTGCCATGGTAGCAGGAAAGCAGCCACAGAAATAAGTAAATAAATGAGCATGGCTGTGTTCCAATAAAATTTCATTTACAAAAACACGTAATAGGCCAGATTTATCCTTTAGGCTATACTTTGCCCACCCCAGCTTTCTGTGATGAAAACTATCACCCACACAGTATGACTGAATCCACATAGTGCTGAACGATAAAGCTGACTATTAATTACTATCCAATTCCATTTATATAAAGTTAAACAGGCAAAACTAAGTTATAGTGTTAAAAGTTAGGATAGTGCTTACTTTTGAGAAAGAACAGTGAGTGCGAGGGGGCATGAGAAGGGTTCCTAGGAGCTTCTAACAATGCTCTCCTTCTTGACCAAGGAGGTGTTATAATTTATTTTCATTTGTTGGGATATATATATTATATAAGGTATAAAATTATGTATTATCTTATTATATATTATATATAATACATAAAACTATATATTATATACTACTTGTTATATTTATATATAATATATAATAGATTACTGTATGTGCATATATATGTACTATGCATGTATACATATGTATAGTATAAATATATATATAATATGTATAAATAAAATCCTGTACTATCTTCATAATTTTCTATAAATCTACTCTAAGATAAAAAGCTTACTTAGATATATTTATATCTATAGCTACATTTATGATTTATTATAATATAAATATAACATACTGATTATAATGTATTACATATAATATATACCATTATATTTATTATAAAATTAATAGTTATATTTATATATTACTATATATACACTATATAGACTATATAAACTTTCAATTTTAGAATAGTCTGAGATTTATAGAAACACTATGAAGATGAGTACGGAGTTCTGTACTTGCACACACCTTCTTCTGCTCTCAACATCTTCCATTACTGTGGGGGGTCTGTCACAACTAAGGAGCCAATACTGACACATTATCATTAACTAAAGTCCATACTTTTTACCTGATGTCCTTGTTCTGTTTCTGTTCCAGGATCCCATCCAAGATCATACATCACATTTACTTGTCATGTCTCCTTAGTCTCCTCTGGGCTGTGATTGTTTCTCAGAAGTTCCTTGTTTTTGATGACCTTGAGTTTTGAAGAGTGTTGGTCTGGTGCTCTGCAGAATGTCCTGCAATGATAATGGTGCCATTTTCATCGCATGACTTATCACGGGTCATGGTGACCTTGATCACCTGGCTGAGATGGAGTTTGTCAGGTTTCTCCACATCAGGTTCCTCTCTTTCTCAGTTTCTATGCTGTGCATCTTGGAAGAAAGTCATTATGTGCAGCCCACACTCCTTAAATGTGAGTTCTGTTTCACCTCCTTGAGTGGGTATATCTACATAAATTATTTGTAGTTATCTACATAAAATATCTACATAAATTTTTTTCTCCATTTATTTACTTACTCAATCATTTATCTGTATCAGGATGGACTCATTTATATTTTGGACAGTTTCTCCACATTATATTTTACAACAAAATAATTTTAGTGATAAGAAAGCTACAAAAATTGGAATTTTCCTTGATAGCAAACACAATGGGAGTAAACCATAGGGCACTACTGTCAAAAGAGCAAATGAGTCTTTGGACATATAAGTAAAGATATAACTTTAGGGATAGGGGAGGTGATAATCTTGCTCTATTCTGTGCCGTTTGCACTGTACTGAAAAGACTGTGACCTCTTCTGGGCCTAACCTTTCAGAGGAGAAGTAAATACTTGGATTCCATTCTAAGAAAGGCCAGACTGCTAAGGATCCTTGAAACCCTACACAATAAATTGAGATCTAACCTCTTTGGAATTAATGATTTAGACATCATCACCCCACAATAGTTCAGTGATAGAAAAAAGACTTGATCCAGCACAAATATCTGGTTATCCTTTCCCCCTCCCAATGTGAAACAGAGAATAGATATTATATATTTGCACAGTTACAGCTCAACACTTAAAACGTTAGTTATCATCGAACCACTTGAAAATCATAACAAAACTTGTGCTACCAGCAAGACCACCTTGATGTCTGTGAGATGATCTGTTACAACCTGTACCACCCTGTCCGTATCTTGACATTTCGGTCATGGTGACATCAACACATGGTTGTTCTCTGCTTGGTGAATCACGTTGGCACTATGCTACATTCATCATAACAACGTATTCTTCAGTTATTGCAACAACATGATTTTTTAAATGTTTGGACTCTTAAAAATGTGATGGCTTCAGGCACTAAGCACCAGATAAATCATATTCTACCATATAGAAGGAGCAATTGAGAGAACCGAGGACCATCCACCTGGAGAAGGTAAGACACGATAGTAGTCTTCAAATATCTGAACGAAATAGGGACTCAATTGGCCTATGTGACTCCAAGTGGAAAAGGAAGAACAAGTGACATGATCAAACTCATTCTAGAGGAGATCTTTCTAATACTCCAAGCTGTTATGAACTGGAAAGTCAGCTTCAAAGGCTTTGCAGTGCCTGTTATGAGAGGCGTACTGGCAGTAGACAAGATGACCACTTGGTGGGGATGTTACAGAGAGAATCCCTGTTTTAGATGAGACAGTACGTCTTCAAATTCCCTTTGTAACTCAAGAGGCATCGATTCTAAGAAAGTATACGTTCCAGTATTCTCAGCATTCCCCTGCTCCCTGGGTTGAGAATCCTCTCTTTTAGGTAAGATATCCTGTCTTCAGAAGGTGCTTTTTTGAAGGTAGAGGTGACTCAGTGGCATCATTAACAAGAATGATTGATCCAACTGGCTCCTTCCTCCGGGGAAACTAAGTGTGAGTTTGCCCGAAATGGGACACTGGCCAAGCAAGGATGGTCTCAAGGAAAGCTCTAGACAGAATAATGGGGATGAAAAGGAGACCCGATTCAGCTCAGTCAGATGGAAGTCAGAAAGAGAAAGACAAACACCATATGATGTCACTTATATGTGGAATCTAAAATATGACACGAATCTATCTATGAAACAGAAACAGACTCACAGACATAGAGAGCAGACTCGTGGTGGCTAGAGGGGAGAGGGTTAGGGGAGGGATGGAGTGGGAGGTTGGGATTAGCAGGTATAAGCTATTACATATAGAATGGATAGACAGCAAGGTCCTACTGTGCAGCACAGAGAACTATATTCAATATTCTATGATAAACCATAATGGAAAATAATAGTAAAAAAAGAACATGTGTATATATGTATAACTGAATCACTTTGCTATACAACAGAAGTTAACACAACATTGTAAAAATATATTCAGTTAAAAAATAAAAATAAAAAAATAAAAAATAAAGCTCACATTCTTAATATAGCACATCCCCTTTCCCGGCAGAGGGCGGGGAGCATCCTTACCTAGACTTACACGTCACAGCAGCTTTTGCCTTGTCCTTGGGAGCCCCAGGACTGAGCAGCTGGGAAGCCATGTAGGCTGCCACCAGGAGAAGGTTTGCTCCATCTCTGGTGGGTGTGCACCATCAGGAAACCCACATGGGTGTTTGACCTCAGCCCCAGCACAGGAGCCACTGACAAAGTGCTGAGGCCTCCAGCAAAGAGCTATAACTATCCTGCATAAGTAACTTATCCTCTTTCAGCCTCAGTTTTCCTCTCTGTAGAATGTGCACAATAACAACCATCTTGAAATATTTTGTGGTTCAAATGAGGCTAAAGTAAAGAAGGGCTACTACATAATGTACCAATTGTCTTTTATTGTTTTCCTAAGGCAAGCAGTAGAAGGGTTAGAGCACAAAGCTCTGAAACAAGGCTGCTTGTCTCTACTTCTGTGTGATCTTGGGCAAGTCTCTTAACCTCTCTATGCCTCAGTGTCCTCACTCATAAAATTACTACAGTAATAGGACTTACTTCATAGACATATTGTTTTCAAAGAGACTGTGCATATTGACTGTTGAGTACCAGTGCCTGGAGCAGAGCTCAGCAGAGAATAGGGTCTTAGCTGAACATGGCCCCTGGCACAAATAAGTACTAATAGATACTGTCCGTTATTTAAATTGTTATTATTGTGTTGTCTTTCCCGAGCACATGTTTCCTCTGGTGAGACCAGAGCACTTCTCATCTGCCAAGAATCTCTTCCTCTACTTCTATATTCTCTTTCCATCTAACCCTTCAGCCTGACTCTGGTGGGGGGACGGCAGGAGTCCTGCTGATGTGGACAAAATCAGTGATGCCCACACACACATGCACCCTTGAGCCAGGAAAAGGGCTCCACAGACAGACACACCACAGGCTCCTAAAGGAGAAGAGATTTCCCGCGAGCTAGAGGTTGGATTATTATTCACTGTTCAGATAGATTGAATTCTGTCAGTTATTACCCAACTAGTTATCTGTCCAGAGGTCATTAAAAAAAATAATGCGCATGTTTGCTGTGAGTGAGTACACATCTGGGTCATGTGTGCAGTGGGCCTGGAGGAACAGTCAAATAGGAAGCGCCCTAGTATTTATATTTCAGCTGCAGACTGGTTTAAATTACCCACCAGGAATTATGTGGCTGTATGCGTATGCTTAATTCACGCTCCTTCAGAGTGAGCCTGGGTGTTTTCTCCCCCTCCCTTCTTGTCTCTCCGTTCATATAACCCAGCCTGTCTCCAGCTTGCCTTTCCCCACTTGACTCGCTGGCCCTGAGCACGGAAGGGTGCAGTGTCTCTGAGGATGGGCACTTTCTTCTCTGAGCAGGGGTGGCTGTGCCTGACTGTCACCGCAGTGCTGGGAGCAACAATTCTTTGCAGATTCAAGAAGAGCCAAGGGCAGGTGGGGAGAAAGGTGGTCTGCCTGGCAGGCCTCTGGGGAGGGGCTTGCCTACTCAGCCTGTCCCTCTTCTGGGGCTCGATCCTATTCTCCCTGTCGTGTTTCCTCTTGTATACTTATTTTTCGGGCCAAGAATTGTTACCTGTGGATCAAAAGGCGGTGCTGATCACAGGTAAGCGACGGCACTGCGTTTCTCACTCAGGGCAGGAACTGGCACTTGCTTTGCCTTAGCGGGAATTTTTCAGATTAGGTTTGAAAAGAAAATACTTGGCATGGAGTGGATGAAAGCACATCCCCAGTGTCTTTCACTACACTGTTTTGGTTTGCTTTCTTTAGGAGGTGAGCTTGAAGGGGCTGGTGGTGAGCGGGACTGGGAATGGGATGTGCACCTAAGCCATGATTTTGTTAATTTCCCAGCATAGGTATGAATAAGCAAACGTGGTTTGTTTCGTTGTAGCCAGGAAAGTCATCGGTTTTTTAAAGCTTAAACCAAATTTCCTTCTGAGATTACTGTTTGACTGTATTCTAGACTTGGCCTCTTATTCACTAGATGTGCAAAAAAGCTGTCACATTTAGGCTATCCTTGTCCTTTGCTTCATTTTTCAAAGATCAAAGAGATTCACCTGGGCTGGAAATCTCACGGTTTTCCCCAGCCGCTGTCAAGAACCTTGTGTCTCATCTGAAACTTTGTCTTCAGTTGTCATGGGACTGCTCATGTTTCTTAATTAGATCAAGCTGGCCATGCGTCCAGAAGGCAGCTGCTTGTTGGCTGAGCTGCCAGCTTTTTCCTTCTTTTGTGTTTCTTTTTCCACGGCAAGTGTGAGGCCAAATTAAATTCCTGGGTGTGTAAAACTGGTTTGTTTGGTTGTGAAGTTTGCGCTTGGATAGGGCTTTCGTTAGGATTACCCAGTGTTATCCTAACCCAGAAAGCCCTGCCAATTTGAGGATATCAGCTTCAGAGGAATCATTGGCCGGGGGGTCATCACCCCACCCCCACCCCCGGGCTGTGACCTGCGGGAGTGAAGGCAAACAGGGAGTGTGAATGAAAGCAAATCAGGCGATTTCACAATTCACAGAGAAATGGACTAGGAAATAATTTGTCTATCTTGACTTTGACTTTAACTCAATAATGAAATTCTCTCTTAAAATGAGACGCAAGTTGGCACTCGTTTGAGTGTTGAAGTGCTGCAGAAAACAAGCTTCTGCAATGAAAAAAAAAAAAAAACCAGTTCAAAGGTAGAAAATTCAATTGATCCATGGGATGTTTATCTCCTAGAATGTCTGGTATCACCTGGAATCATGCATCTAGAAGACTGGCTGGGTTTTCCACTATTTCACTTGAATTCTCTGGGGCTGGCTGGATAAAAAGCTATAATAGCAGTATACATTTTTCTGTTCTGTGTGTAGTAGCAAGTACCCACAGTCTTCAGAGTAATTCCAGGTCAGATTTATTTTTTTGTACTTTTCCACTCGCACGAAAGAAGACAGAACAATTAAGCATGTTAAAAAAAAATAATCACAATGCTGTGGTTGACACTAATGGGACATGATCTCCTGGAGGTCCAAATATTCCTGGGAAATCAATTTCAGGGAGCAGCACTTCTAAGGCTAATAGATAAGAATACTAAAGCTTAGGATAAACAGAGGCAAACTTCAAGGTAACCGAGAAAATAGGAATTACCTCTTGTTTGTCTTGTCAGTGTTCTTTGTCTTGTCAGTGTTCTTTGTCCTCTGCTTTTGAAGATGTAGGCGTGCAGAAACACACCAAATACACACCCAATTCAGTTAGCTCACAGCTGCCATTGAAATGTCCTGACTTGTGTTCAGTGGCATGGAAAATGACTGATTCCATTAGGCAACTCAAGCCCAATGACTAATCCCTCAATGAAATGCTTAGCAATTAGAAAGCTTAGAATTAAGAAAGGAACAACATACAATGAGGCTGACTGAAATGTGCCTTTCAGGTTCTTTGTTATTTTCGTGAGGAATGCCACAGATACCATATAATTCCAGAGGCGCTTTCAAGACCTTTGTACTAACTAGGGAAATTTTAAATGACTTCATTTACTTAGACCAAAACTTGTTAAAAAATAAGTCATCGGGACTTGGAATAACCTTTGTTTCAGGTTGGGTTATGTTACAAATCAGTACACATTTTAGTGTGGTGGGGATATACAGAGAAATGTCTCAGTGTACAGCAAAATCATAAATACTATTCCTTTATCTGATAATTCAAGATTTGGACATTTCTCTTAAAGAAATAATCTGAAATGTAAAAAAAGGGTAGAAGCAAACCAAAACGGCCCACTCACAAATTTGTTCAACACAGCTTTATTTAAAATTGCAAAATATTGAAAGCAATCAAAACGGTGAAAACATTGTAAAATTAGAAAGAAAACAAATGTCATTAAAAACGAAAAAAACCAAAAAACAAAAAACAAAAATGGTGACAAATGATGGTATATCCTCCAAATGTAGCAATTGGCAACCATTAAAAATGACAACCATGGGACTGCGTTATAACATGGAAACTGAACTGAGGGAAAACACTCAGGGGATTGAGGTGCTTGGATAAGACAGCATCCATGTCACATGAAGAGGAAAAGCACTGGAAGGAAAGAGGCTGTGAATGGTTGGATCAGAGCACTTGGATTTGTTTTTCCCTTAGAATTACTCTGAAATAGTTATATTACTTACATAACAAAAACATTTAACAAAGAGCTCATGTCAAAAGGATAAAGTCCATTTTAGTGCCCACTTAATGATGGACCCAGGTATAAGACAATTACAAGAAAGAGTTCAAAAAAACTTTTTTTCTTTGAGTCCCCTAGTTCACTTTGGTAAGATAAAGTTCTTTTGTCTCTGAGATGTATAATTATAGCAAGAAGAAGAAATAAGCAAGCATAGGGCATTTGAATACACATTCGTCCTCAAGGCCCCTGAAGCTACAGTGGCCATTCAGTTTTTAAAATGACTATAATATTAGTGAAGAGCGGATCCTCAAGATTGCCACAGCATCTCAGGCACAATATAGTGAGAAGGGTGTTGATGTCTGACAGGCTTGGGTTTGAATCTTGCATTTACTTTGCCTTAGGGGAGGTTCTCCAGGGGCAGGGTTTGAGATGAAGATTTGTATGAAAGGGATTTATTAGGAAGGTTTCCAAGGAACATAGGTCCTGGAGTAAGGAAGATGGACAGGGAAGGGGAGGAGGCCAAGCCCGGGTTCAGCATCGAGGGAAGTCTTCTGAGGGTCCCATGTTGGCTTAATGGCCCAGGGCAGATCTGAAGGCATTGGGGGGGGGGTCACAGGTGGCAGCTGTCCCCATTTGTGGGCCAGGCAGCTGTACTCCTTATACCCTCACACCTGTCAATCATTAGCTAAGGGCTGTCACCCCCACCCACTTTGGTGGTAGGAGGGGAGGCTTAAACGCCAGGCACTTCTGGCTCTCCATGGTCACTGGCAGAAAGGACCCCAGCATCCTGGGCAGCCCTTGGACAAAGTCGCAGGGTCAGGTTGCTGGGAGTGAAGCGTGCAATGGATTAGGGCACTGAGAAATGGTCAAGGGATCTGGGGCAGCATGACATCTGCTACATACCTCTTACTAGAAGTGTGATCTTTGAAAGCACCCAGTTTTAGGCTTTTGAACTTCTGTTTTCTCCTCTGTAAACTGGAAATGACACACACACACACACACACACACACACACACACACACACACTCATAGATGGAGTTAGTAGATGAGAGAGAGCAGGAGAGGGAGGGAGGAAGATAGGAGATTCTGTGTATTGACGTGGCGAGGGGGGCAGTTACGGAGAATAAAAAGAGAACAAAAAGAAAAAGGAATGGCTGACACAGAAATGGAAAGAAGAAACATTCATTCATTCTTTCTATTCATTCAGCTATTTATTGAGTCCTCGGTATGTGCCAAGTGTTATCCAGAAGCAATGAGGGAAGAAAGTTAAAGACCATGCAGTTGTTATGTTGTCAGGTGATGGGATCTGAGTTCCCAGTTTTTCTTAACCTTGGACCCACATACGCTGGGGATTCCTTCCTCTTCTCCCAAGGTTGTGCATTTTCATTCACAACCTACCCTTTGAACTTGGCAGAAGATGCATAAGTAACTTTGATTTTCCACCCTCAGGACTTTCATCCTGGTCCCTCCAGTCTTTCTCATCCATCTTAAATATTAACTACTGATTTGGCATCTACTGTGTGCAAGGCACGCATGGAGGCTTTCCCAGTCCACTGGGAGGGATACGGTCACACCTAACTGTAGCCATGAGATGGGATACAGAGGGTGCCTCCAGGAGGATTCCCAGAGTACCATGAGTCCTGGTGCTGGGTGCAGGAGAGGCCTCATTAGGAATTGAAAAATAGCTTTCTACAGGGAAAATAAGGTCTTCCAGGCTAATTGGTTAATCAGGTATGACACACAGCTAACACTCATTAAAACTTATTGAGTTGGATAATTTTAATTGGAATTTTAAAACTGGGTACAACGGAGAGATCAGGGAGGGGAAGAAAGATATGTTTGATGTGGAAGTCTTTATCTTATGCTCCAAACAAAGTGTCCTAGGGGGACGGTGACCCTCTTCTAGGACTTATTAAATAGTCCAATTAAGGTTCTAAAATGGAATACTGTTGGCATCAGCTTGGGATTTGGGCTCCTTTGACGTTAACAGTAGACTGTTGAAATGGATTAACATTGACAGTGGACTGGGGACTAAAGCAAATAACATCTCTGCACTCAGAGGTTTACATACCTTTTACATTTGATTCCCATAACCCTAATAACTAACGTCTTATGAACAAGGAAAGTGTGTCCCAAGTCCCTGAACTACTAAGCAGCAGAGATGGGACTAAACCCAGATCAGACCCATCTGCCACCCAAAGCCTTGCTCTTAACCACTGTTATTATCAGTGTGATAGCTACGGTTACTGGTAGCCTATAAAGGTTTCCAGAATATAAAACGTGTCCATTTATCAGCAAGTGAGTGCTGAACATCTTTTATGTGCTCAAGACTCTGCTTGTTTATGGTTTATAGGTAAAGAAGATGTGGTACATATATACAATGAAATATTACTCAGCCAAGAAAGGAACAAAACTGGGTTATTTGCAGAGGTGTGGTTGGACCTAGATTCTGTCATACAGAGTGAAGTAAGTCAGAAAGAGAAAAACAAATATCGTGTATTAACGCACATATGTGGAATCTAGAAAAACAATACAATATGAACCTATTTCCAGGGCAGTAATAGAGACGCAGATATAAAGAATGCACGTGTGGACACAGGGGGAGGGAGGAAAAGCTAGAGCGGGATGAATTGGGAGATTAGGTTTGACATAAATACACTACCAAGTGTAAAATAGATAGCTAGTGGGAACCTGCAGTATAGCACAGGGAGCTCAGCTTGGTGCTCTGTGCTGACCTGATGGGTGGGATGGGAGGGTGGGCGGGTGGGAGGGAGGTCCAAGAGGGAGGGGATATATGTATACATATAGCCGACTCACTTCATTGTACAGCAGAAACTAACACAACATTGTAAAGCAATTATATTTCATTAAAAAAAAAAGGACTGCTTGATACAGAACTTGGCAATTGATTGGATGCAAGATATGCCCATGAGAGAAGATAAAATGAAGATACCATGGATGGGGATGAGGATGTTTGAAAAGGATGATAATTGAGAGATGCCATATGGTGAATTTGACTTCAGGTTTGAGTTTGAGGGCAGTGAGGGGGCAGTGCAGGTGAAAAGTCATTGGCGGTTGGAAGTACAGACATAGACCTTCATTAGGTTTGGAGAAGAAGGATGGAGGAACACAAGCGACACAGTGGTGGTTAATACTGCAAGGGACGAAGCCATTGGTTTATATTGTAATGAATCGATACTGTCCTCAGGAATAGGATGTACTTCAGTAAATAATTAATAATACAATATAATACAATCAATATAGTAAATAAATAAATTTATTATATAATTATAATTATATTTATAATAATAAATATAATTCAGTCGGTCTGTCAGATTTTTTTTTTTAAGAGCACATATCCTCTTTTATCATTCAGTTTAAGCTTAACTGTAGCCTTCTACAGAGAGGCATAAAAAAGGTATTGCTAACTTAGGTAATTTTGTATAAGGCTGAAAGGTGACTTTATTAGGCATTCTAGATGGTATATTTAGGTTGGCGGATAGACTCATGGAATGAAGTCCCCCCAAATGTATTGTAAGGTGTTTGATGGCAGGGACCAGATCTCTTTTATGACTAAGTCCCCCTTCTCTGTCTCTGAGCACATTGGACCCAATTAAATGTTAATGAGTGAGTGAGCTGTGAGTGAACGAACCGAGCTGGAGAAATGTCCTCCCCTTTTCGTGGTCAGTGGTTGGGCACAATGGGTTTGTGCCAGTCTGCCCACTTGCTTAGGTACTTATCTCTGCCGGTTCTTTTTTGCTGGGGTCACCTGTGTAGGAAGGGCAGAGTGACATGGCCGAGCTGTAGAGGCCCCATTGTTCTACGGAGACGTCATTGTTGGCTTGTTCTGGACAGGGCTTTGCGATGACCTGGTTCTAAGCGTGTTCCTGTTCACCCAGGATGTGGCGTGAACAGAACATCCTCTGGTCACACCCCTAAACCCTCCCACCGGGCTGCTGAAGCTGCTCTCGCAAGGGTCACTGGTGCCCTCCTAGTCACTAGAGCTTGGCTTCCATCCAGCACTGCTGACCGCATTTTCCTTCTCGTCGCGGCCTCCTTTGCCTTCTGGGATACTACATTTCCATGCTTCTCCACATCTCCATCCTTTGACTCCTCTGGGTCCTTCTTCCCACCCCTCGCACTAGGTGGCCTCTAGGGCTCTGTCCTTAGCCCTCTTGGGAAGGGTTCCTGGGACAAACAAGTTCTGATCTCAAAAAGTGATCAAAGATTAGTTTTGCTTACTCCCTCATGACCAAAGCTACCTTGTCCATTTGTTTATGTCAGTCTGTGAACTTTGATTACCCTGCGGATTTTGGCGTTCCCTATTTATGCCCTTAAAGATGAACCCTTTCCAGATCCTGTTCCATTGCCTTATCCCCTACATTCCAGCACTGGGGCTCAGTGCCGGGCCCTCAGAGTTGGGAATTAGACTAGATCATAGGGTGTCAATATATATCTGCTCGGACACAGTATGGGCAAAAGTTCTGAAGCAAGGCCAGAGATATCAGGTTAATGGGTAGATGGTTCAGATAGTTCTGTTGCACTGAACCAAATGGAGATAAACCGGTCCCTGGGGATGACACAGGTCAGTAAATCCAGGGGCCAAAGAGCACACGACGGGGGCAGGGTAAGCAGGGAGCATGAGGAAGTCTAGTGCAGAGACAAAGAGGGATGGAGGAACACGTCTGACTTGGATGATCCAGGGACCCCTGGATCTGTCCCATTCGCCATGGTCACAAAGTGGCATCTCCTCTTTAACGTGGAATTTACTACATGCAACATCCTGGTGCTTCCCGACCTCCACCCCCACCCGCTTGCCCACTAGTCCCCATCATAAGATCCTTCCTTTGTGCTCAGAATTACCATCGCTCATGAATTTCATGCCATAAACAGGACGTCGAAAAGATACATGTCCACTGAAAGACAATTCTAAAATTCAAAAGCAGAAGCCACCAGGAATCTCATGTTGAATGCCCTTTGTGTGCAGAGGACTCAAGGTCCAGGGACTGGGCCAGATGAATCTTAATTTGAAATAGTCAGTGGCCAGCATGGTCTTAGATTGAATCAAACCCCAGCTCCATGTTTATGGATCAAAGGCTTTGATAGGGCAACTGAAACACTGGAAAGGGAACTGCATTTCATTGCATTCTATTTTCTAAAGACTCACATCTACTGAGGTCCTGTAAGCCTACAGAGTCAAACCTAACCTGGGCATCATTAAGAAGAGGGATAGACACGAAACCAAAACTATGTTCCTCTCTTGAAACAACACATGTGCATCTAAGTGCAGGTCTGGTCACTGTCAGTCAGGGTGGGCAGTCGGTTGCAGCGGTTAACAGCATGCATTTAGGACAATGACTGACATGACTGCCAGCTCCCACCTTGCCACTCACTAGCTTTCTGACCTAGGGCAAGTTAATCAACCTGTCTGAACCTCAGTTTCCTAATCTGTAAAATGGAGGTAATCGTAGCTGTGCTCTCACTGAGATTGTTGCCAGGATGGAAAGAGGTAACACCCATAAAGGGCCATCTGTAGATGATAACTCTCCTTCTTAGCCAAACAGGGCACCATGAGGGTAGTGACCACAGAGTCAAAGGATGAGGTTGCTGAAAGAGCCCTGTGACTCTGGAAAGAGAAGAATGAGGGTAAGCATGATTGCAATAGGCCCTGGAATAGAAGATGGAGGGAATCCTCCCAACCAATACCAACACCTTTTCCCACTTAAAGTCTGAGAGAAGCTTCTAGAATAAGCCACAGAAAGTGGGTGTTCACATACAGATAGTAAACCAATAAGTCATCCTAGGGAAACATCATTGTAGGGAAAATGGTGTAGGGGTTGGGGGTCCCACCACATCCTGTTCCCCAGGCAGGGTCTGGTCACATGCAAGGGGTCTCCCCTGGCCTCACCATTTGTAACAAGCCTGTTGTGATACTGGGTGGAAAAAAGTGGTGAGGAGGAAAGAACACTTCATCCTGCCACTTTGGCATCTATGCAAGTTATGGATAAACTCCATTTCCAGCAGCCATCTCCCAGTGCCTGCATGCCCTTTTCAGGGTCATCCATTTTATCCCGTGGGGTTGTTTGAGTAACCCCAGTGATGGAAAACTCATTACCTTCTCAGGGAAATCATTTCACTTTTATCCAGTGCTAATCGTTGTAAATATCTTCTTTATAATAAGCCGAAATATGCCTCCTTGGAACATCCATCAGTGCACTTAGTTCTGCCCTTGAAAGTCACATAATCTAATTAAACCACCCCTTTGCATGGTAGCACCTGAAAACTGTGAAGCCTGCATCATATCATGGCCAAATCTGCTCTGAATTAAATCTTCTCGTTTATTTTACCATTCCTCCCATGACCTGGTTTCCAGAACTTTCACCATTCTACTAAGTCTCCTCTGGACCATTTTCAATTTCTTGACATTCCTCTGAGATGTTGACTCAGATTTAGCATCATGTGCCCTCTCGGTATGAGCAAAACAAACCAGACTGGAATTAATGTGGTAGGATTAAATCGGTATCCATGAGAGGTTCTTCCTTGGATGTTGTCGCTTTGTTTGGTGGGGTAAATTCATACTCCCTTTTAACATCCCCAGCCGAGTTCTGAACTAACAGAGATAGGCAAGTGGAAACCAAGATGTCAGCTTTATTCCTGATAGATGCCTTGGAGAAGGTGTCTTCGATGTGTAGTAACAACAGTGCAGCCAGTCCAGGCAGGGTTGAAAAGACTCAAGCCTTGCCCACAAGGGAGGGCCCGGGTTGGACAGCTAGGCTATCACAGCCCAATAGCACAGGCGTTTTGTAGGCTGGGAGATGCTGAGGAAGAGAGGAGAGCTTCCTAGTGACGTGCTGGCCTCTTGAGTTTTCTCCTCTGCTTCTCAGTCCTAATCATTTTCTCTGAATTGCCCTTTTGGTTCTTCTGCTAGGGAGAGAAGAGACTTTTGCATCCAGTGAAATAGTCTTGTATAGTTCTTTCTGTCAAAATCACCACGCAGATGCTTTGTTCCACCTCCCAAGGGGGAGGAAGGAGTGGGAGACAGAGAAGGGCCACTGTCACACCGATAGATATCCCTCCATACTGAAGGAAGCATAGGCTGTGAGGAAGAAGTGTTCCCCCTAATATTAGGCTCAGAAAACCAGCTCTTTGGATGGAGGATGCTGTGTCTAAACTGTGGCTTATGTGATAGAGGTCCAGGGAGTATTGACTACAAACTTAAATGGGGTCAATGGTGGGCTGTACGCCCACGACCTACCCTTCTGCACCCATCCCAATACACACACACACACACACACACACACACACACACACAGATGTACTCATTAGATGCATAATATCTAAAAGAAGGTATTAGACCACTTAGCAGCTCTGGGCCTTTGAACAAGCTGCTTTACCTCTCTGAGGTGAATTTTCTTCATGTGGAAACAGGTAATCATGATGGCTCTCTCTTCTCAGTACTAAATAAGATTATGACTATATACGTGCTACGTGGTGCATAGTAGATGCTTCCTGAAATAGAGTCGTTTTTACCTTTCCCCATCTTGTCCAGTCTAGTAATCCCCTTGGCAAAGGAGATGAAAGCAAAGTAGGAGTCTCGTGGTTCTGCCCGCTGTACCATGCGTGATGCTGTCTCCTTGGCTTCCATTTTGCCTGCTCCTTTGTTCTTTTGCATTATGACCATCACTTGACAGGCAAGCCCTCTTTCTGTGGTTAACTTATTTCTGCAGGCCTCAGACTAATCTAGGTTTTCACTTACAGATGCTTTTCTTACATGGGTAGCGCTTCTCCCGTGTCAGGACCCTTGGTTCTATGCTATATCTACCTTTGGTTCTTGCCCTTTGAAGCCCTGGCCTCATCTGAGAGCTCCCTATGTGGTCACTCTAGCCTCTTGAGTTTTCGCTCATGATCCTTCTCAGTCTTGATCCTTTACTCTGAGTTGTATTTTCACTTCTTCTACTAGAGAGAGAATCTTTGGAGGGCATTGGATCAGGAGCCCTTGCTCTGGGTACAATGCCCACCTGCTGTCTCTCCTCAAGTCTCCGTCTCTATATAAGACTCCTAGGCTGGGGGTGAGGGGTGCCAAGAGTGATGAGGGTGCATGATTGACTTGAGCTGTGATGGGAGACACAACCGGTTCATGTTTCCAATCACCACTTGTCAACTGCCTCCTGAGCGCACTTGACATACAGTGGGGAGTGAAGACAGACAAGGTCTCTGCCCTCATGAAGCTTTATTCCAGTGGAGAAAAACATAACACAAATCAGCCAATAAATAGATAAAATAATCCCAGCACGGCAAGACTTCAATGGCAAGGATAGAGACTTCACTTTACTGCTGAGAGCCACTCTGTATTGAAGGCTTCCTATGTGTTAGAAACTGTATCAGGCACTCTGATTAGCATTTTCCATACCTAATTTCATTTCAGTTTTCACAAACACCTTCTAATTTTTAAAATATATGAAAAGCTTTAAATGTATGAAAGCAGGGTAAATATTCACAACATGCCTAATACCCATATTCTAAAATCATGATCGAGAGATTGATGAGATAATGTCTATGATTAATCCCACTCAAAGATGAAGAAATTGAGGCTTTCAAGGGATTACACAACTAAGGTCATATAACATAAAATAAGTAGGTGGCAGCACTAAAATTTAAATGCAGGTATTCTATCCTTCTTTTAGTTCAAGGAGATGAAAGAGCAGTGCAGACAGGTGTGCCTCCTCTGGGGGAAAGGGACAATGATGGCCAAGTTAAGCTGTCCCAAACATCCCTGGCTTCCACTCTCAGGCCTGGTTCAGGGGTCCAAGGGCAAAACAGACTCTCAGCAACAGAAGGAGTGCTCTATCATCCAGCAAAGCTCACCTTGGCAGCTCCAGAAAACCATGAGGACTGAACGAGCAGGGACTTCCCTGGGGGTTCTCTCCAATAGCAGGGCTGTTATGTTTCCCATGAGAAGCCATTAGTGCCCTATGCAAGGTGCCTTCTCATTGCTCAAGCAGTCAGTCCCTATTTTCCAAATATTCCCAGCTGTGCCCTGAGGCTGTCACTCGGCTACCTCCAGGTTATTATTTCAAATGTACCTTGTGTACTGTTGAGTTTTGTGAAGATTTTGGTAGTGTGCAAAGGGGAGTAAGTAGAATCTGTTCATTATTTCATCCATAACTATTGAGCTCTCTGTGCTGGGTGCTGGGAATATGGGGAAAAATAACAGGCATTCATCACACTGAATAACTTTACAGTCTAGCGGGAGGACGGATAAGAAACAGGGCATTACAAGGCAATGCAGCATGTGAGAATTCAGAGAACTGAGAAGGAGTAAGAGGAGAGAAGGCCACCTAGGAGTCTGGGGCAGAGGCCAGGAGTTTGGAGAGCAAGCAGCTGATTGTAGAGACTTTATGATGGGAGAATCAGAGGACTCACTAGCTCATTGGGTCTAGGTAGGGAAGAAGAGGAGAGACTCACTGCACATTATACTTTCCTTATATAACCCTCATCAAAGCCCTTTGTAATTTCTTTTGACCTTCTGTCTTGCCAGATGGATTGTGAGCTCTGTGAGGGCAATGTGTAAAGCACGGTGCCCACAACAGGCTTAGGTGTGAATTCATGAACAAATGAATGTCGAGAAGGATTCTGAGGGTCTGAGAAAGTCTTCCTACTAAGAGAAACAATAGATTTTGAGAGACTGGGGGGAAGGAAATGACTTTGAAGAAAAGATAAAGGCTTTTGTTTGAGACAGTTTATATCTGAGGTGCCAAGGTTGTATCCAGGTTGGCGTGTCCAGAGGAATTAGGAAAAGTGAGGCTAAAGTCCAAAGGGAGCCCAAGACTGCAGATACAATTAGGTTCGTCTTCCACATACGTAGGATAAAAAAAGTTCTGAAAGCTAAAACAATGCCGGAAAGAAGAGTGTAGATAGACATCGGGACAAGGAACTGGGCAGTGGAGGCTGCCCGGATCTATAGGATAGGAGGAAGAAGGTAGACCTGAATGGTGTTAGGGGTCCAAGGAAGAGGAAGGTTCCAAGGAGGAGAGTTACAAACAACATCCAGTCTGGAGGACGGAGTGAATGGGATGACAAGATACCTGTGGATTCAGTGCTTTGGGAAAACTATTCGGAGGGATTTCAGTAAAGGACACGAGAAGGAGCCCCAGTGCAAGGACAGTAAGGGGATGGGGTCGGTCGGCAGCTCTGATGCTGTGAGAACACGAGTGGAAAAAGGCGGGAGCAAGATGGGACCTCAGCTCTAGGGAACAGCAAGATCAAAAGAAGACGTTTTTGGGAGAGAGAAAGTTTGGGCAGTGGTTTTGGAGGCCCAACAGGAAGGACTCGTGAAGAAGACATTGACGGTGCAAAAAGGATTGTGGGGATTGATGAAGTGGGAGGCGGTTGCCCGGAGGATGAAGAAGAAGTAGAAGCAGTCACTGTCTCAGCTTTCATCCAATTTACTTTCACTTCAGTTTACTTATGGAGTGAGTCGTCAATGGTTTGTGGCACTGGTTATGGTTATAGGGTAGTAACGAGAATAAAATGATATAAGGCATGCCAGATGCCCAGTACCGTGCCTGGCTGTATAGTACAAAATCGGTGAATGCTATTGTAGGAAACTAGAGAAGACAAAAGACAATAAAGTAATCAGAGAGAGCCTCTTGTTGGAAGTAATTCCAGCTATTTTTCTGGGTTGGAACAGGTAGTATCCATATTGGACTCTCATCTCTCTGTTCCTGCCAAGTTAAATTGAATCTCTCATTTATGCCCCTGTCATCACATTTGCAAACTTTGTGAGCATTTGTTTAATATCTTCCTCTTTCAAGAGCAATAGCTCTTGACCAGGAGCAATTTTGCTTCCCAAGGGACATTTTAGCAATGTCTGAAGATATTTTCGGTTGTCACAACTTGGGGGTGTGGAAACAGTCTACTGGCATCTAATGGGTAGAAGCCAGGGATACTGCTGAACATTGTACAATGCACAGGATGGTCCCCTTAACAAGAATTACTTGATGTCAAATGTCAGTAGCGCTGAGGCTGAGATACCCTGCTCTAAGGTGTGAGCTCCCTAGATCAGAGGCCATGTCAGTCTCACTGATCACAGCATCCCCAAGTGCCAGCTACAGAGCAAGTCGCACGATGAATACCCAATAATAATAAAAGGAAATAAAAGGAAATGGATAAAGAAGATGTGAAATACACACACACACACACGCGCACACACACACACACACGCGCGCGCACACACACACACACACACACACACACACACACACAGAGGAATGTTATTCAGCCATAAAGAAAGAATGAAATCTTGCCATTCGTGATAACGTGGATGGACCTAGAGGGTACTATGCTAAGTGAAATAAGTCAGACAGAGAAAGACAAATCCTGTGTGATTTCACGTATACGTGGAATCTAAAAACTAAAACAAATAAACATGATAAAAGAGAAACAGAGTTATAGATACGGAGAACAGACAAAGGGGGTGGGCAATGAGAGAAACAGGTGAGGAAGATTAAAAGGTACAAACTTCCAGCTGCAAAATTAATGCATTGCAGGTATGAAATATACAGTGCGGGGAATGCAGTCAGTAGCTATGTAATATCTTTGTGTGGTGACAGATTATAACTAGACTTATCGTGGTGATCATTTTAAAGTGTATACAAATACCACATCACTACATTGTGTAACAGGAAATAACGTAGTCTTGTAGATCAGTTATACTTCAAAAACAAAGAAACAAACTCAAAGGAAAAGAGATCGGATATGCGGTTACCAGAGGTGAAGAGGTGAAGGAAAGGGGAATTAGGTGAAGGCAGTCAAATGGCAGGGGAAAAAAAAAAAAGGAAATGAGGATTGAACTGGAGCTTGAAGAATAGGCCAGGTCTGAATGTATTTTTCTCTGCTTTGAGTACACGGTGGTAAAGGGTGCTAGAAAGAAAAGTTCACACAGAAGACTGTAAATATTCTATCCCCAACGGGATGGAAGAGATGCAGCGGCCCTGGGGCTTCACCAGGAGACTGACATTGCTATAAACAAGAGAGTCTCAGGACGAGGGGTCTGGAACTGAAGGTAACACAAGAACATCCCAGGCTGTGAGCAGTTCATTGTTTTGACAGACAGAATTCAGCCCACCACTAAAGCAGCAGAGACAGAATTTTAAATAGATACGAAACAGAGAGTTCTTTTGGTCATGAACAGAGGTGAGGCTTCTTAGCCTACTGTGAGCTGCCATGCTCACAGGGTAGGTCTCCACCTTGGGGCAGGTCTACGAGTCTGTTGGATGTCAACCATCACTGTGCCCTAGAATCACCTGTGAGAATTTTATTTATTTATTTATTTTAATTAATTGATTAATTTTATCTTGTTTGTTTATTGGCTGTATTGGGTCTTCGTTGCTTCACATGGGCTTTCTGTAGTTGCGGAGGGTGGGGGCTCCTCTTCATTGCAGTGCGTGGGCTTCGTATTGCAGTGGCTTCTCTTATTGTGGAGCCGGGCTCTAGGCGCGTGGACTTCAGTAGTTGCGGCATGTGGGCTCAATAGATGTGGCTCGTAGGCTCTAGAGCACAGGCTCAGTAGTTGTGGCGTATGGGCTTCGTTGCTCCACGGCATGTGGGATCTTCCTGGACCAGGGCTCGAACCCGTGTCCCCTGCATTTGCAGGCGGATTCTTAACCACTGCGCCACGAGGGAAGCCCTGTGGGACTTTTAGGGCATCCTCATGCTTGGGCGCCCCTGCCAGAGCTCAGGTTTACCTGCTCTAAGGTGTGTGACCTGGGCATTGGTGTTTCTGAGCGCGCCCCATCCCGGGTGAAGCTACTGTGTAGCTCTACGTGGAGAATGAAGCACAGCTCAAAGCCTCCTATAAGCAATTCCTCTCTCCCATACCTATGTTCCCAAGTGCACTGGGTGTCTCAGGCGTGCCATGTCCAAAAGCGAGCTCTTGATTTGGCGCCCCTCCTCCCTGGCCCTGGCTCAGTCTTCCCCATCTTGGAGATCCATACGTGTAAAGAATAAAAAACCCAAATTTCTACCCAAGACCAGGGGCCCCACACCATCTGGTCCCTCTCATCTCACACCATTCTCCCCTGTTCCTCGGCGTAAGACCCTAAGCTTTCCCTGGCATTGTAGCCTGTGCACATGCTGTTCCTTTCATCTGGAATGCTTGGGGCAGGGGAGCCCTTTACAGAGCTGGCATCCTCTTCACCTTCATATCTTAGCCTAAACCAGGGCTCCTCAGTCACCATCAACACCTTAGTCCAGAAAATTCTTTATCTGGGGGGATGTCCTATGCATCGTAGGATGTTTAGAAGCATGCATGGTCTCTGCTCACTAGAGGCGAGTAGCCTCCTACCCCCTAGTTTTCATTGTGACCACCAAATATGTCTCCAGACAGTGTCCCATGGGGACAAAATCACTGACCAGTTGGAACACTTACTGGTTTAGTTTAATTCTTTTTTTAAAAAATTTTATTGATGCATAGTTGATTTACAACATTGTGTGAAACTGGTTTACATATTCCCTTCTTGAGCAAATGTTCCCTTGTGTCCAGACTTTAAGTCTCCAGCTGTTATTCTCAGTCTCCATATCTTACTTTCATAGCACTTATCTCACTTAGAAATTGAATCTACATGGCCTCTCCCCACTAGATTACCTGGACCTTTTCACCCGGTGCTGTATTACTGGTGTCGAATACAGCTGCTGGCACATAGCAGATACTCTGCAGACGTGCGCTGAACAAGTGCACGCGTAAATGGATGAATGCATGAATAAGCCAGGACTGCTGGGCATGCAAGTGGGAGACGATTTAGCACAGGAGGAAGAGCACAGACTTTGGAGCCAGCAAGTTCTGGCTTCCCAACTCTGTGTGCCCTGGGACAGCATAATTAATACCGCAGAGCCTTAACTGAATCACCTACACCATGGGGGACTATCCTTGAGAGTCTGATCAGCTGTGTACTCCTTCCTGCTCTCTCCCATATCACAGGTGATTCTGATGCTCCTTCCGGTGCCCTGGGCGGCTGCAGCAGGTCTCTATCAGAGCTCACCATTGCCAAAGACAGGAATCGACACTGTATCCTCCAGGCCTTATTCGATGACAATCATATCACAGGTGGTCAGCCAATGGTCTCTGTGCAGTGTGACCAGACATCATGTTGTATCCGTGCTTTCGTGATAGCACCGTGGCCGGTCTGCTGAGGTGATTCCCACGGGGCGGGTGCCTGGGGAAACAGGACCTATCCCAAGTCACTCCTTAGTGGGTCGTGGGTCTGGGGAGTTTGTGCCCCTCGCTGTGATGGGTTCACACTCAGGTAGGCCTTCTGGCTTCATGCAGGAAAGTGGGAAGCTGGGCCTGAGTCCTCCTGTTTCTCTGTTCCTCCTTTTCTCCAGGCTTTGCAAATAAGGAATTGGATGAGGATGTTGTCTGACTGACCCTTAGACGCAGTGAACTGCGTATGGGCAGTAATGCCCTCCTCTTCCTCATTCACCAGAAAAGGGAAACTCCATGTCTCAAGATGGTTCTAGCAAAGAGTCCTTGTGAGCAGAGTTGCCAATGAGTTCCTGTTTGCTCACAGCATGAGCTCCCTCAGGAGGCATCCCTTTGAGGTGTCCTAGCTGCTCAGAAGCCCTCAAGAGGAGGCTAGCCCCTGGGGTATGCTTTTCCCTTGGGACTGCCTCATCCCAGTCCCACTAGGCCAGCAAGTGGCAAAGCAGGGATCTGAACCTAGGTCTTGTCCTTCTCTCTATTTTCACGCTCCAAATCCACATCCCAGGGGGAAAATATCCTTTTCCCCAGTCTGGGGCGGGGTTCAGCGGTCCAACCAAGATACCAAGCGGTGAGGAAGGGAAAGCCCCCTCTGTAGTGTCCCAGGGATGTTGTAACTGGGTGGCTTAAAACAAGAGAATAGTTGTTTTTAAGGTGTTTTGTTTTGTTTTTTAATTTTGAGTATAGTTGATTTACAATGTTCAGTTAGTTTCAGGTGTATAGCAAAGTGATCCAGTTATACCTATACATATATTCATTCTTTTTTAGATTCTCTTCTCATATAGTTTATCACTGAATATAGAGTAGAGTTCTCTGTGCTATACAGTAGGTCCTTGTTGGTTATCTATCTTATGTATAGTAGTGTGTGTTTGTGTGTGTGTGTGTGTGCGTGTGTGTGTGTGTGTTCATCCCAAGCTCCTGATTTATCCCTCCAACTCCTAATCCTGTTTTTGAGTTATCTTACAATTCTGAAGCCAGAACTCCAAAATCAAGGTACCAACAGGGCCTTGCTCCCTTAGAAGCCTCTAGGGGAGGATGCTTACTTGCCACTTCCAGCATCCAATGGCCCCTGGTGATTCTTGGTTTGTGGCAGCATAACTCTAATCTCTGTCTCCATCTTCCCTTACTGTCTTCCATCTGTGTGTCAGAAATTTCCCTCTTCTTATAAGGACACCAGTCATACTGGATTAAGGGCCCATCCTACCCCAGTCTGACCTCATCTTAACTAATTGCATCTGCAACAACCCCATTGCCAAATGAAGATCACATTTTGAGGTACTGGAGGTTAGGACTTCAACATATCTTTTTGCAGGACACAATTCAACTCATAACATTCCCTCAAACCAAAGCAAGGTCCCATCGCCAGAGGAAGAGGGGATGGATGTTGAGCAGATGTGCTGGCTACGGGCAAACGCACACTGCACCCACCCTTCTCCATGCATCTTCCCCACTCTGCTCTCTATCCTGGAGACTAACCGCAGCCAATGGAGAGCAAGAGTCAGAGGTTGTAGGAGGGAGAAGCATGAAATCAGATTATTCCTCTTGGTGCCCTCTCTGTAGGATCACTGGGGGCTGCCTCACTCCCTTGCCGGAAGGTCACAGTTCACTCTCTCTAGATTCCAGTCACTAATCCCTCCCTTTGCCCCTCAGACCTAGGAAAGGGGATCCTGACTTCTACATGCCCAGCGGTATTCTACTGTCCTTTGACCCTTCCCACACCCCTATTGACTTTCCTTCCAATCACCCAATTTGCCATCTCTGTACTCAAGGTATCCTGTCTTATACAGCAGAAAATACAACAGATGTCCACTGAACTTCTAAGAAATGTTCATTCTACTGTTATTTCTTGATTAAATAAACACTTTGCTAAATGACATCTCTTGGTCATGACTTCTGGTTCTTTATGTCTCTTTGATCCTTCATCTAATCATAACTCATTAACTAAAGTGCTTTCTAAGAACTTTTCCTAGCAGCACAGGCTTTGGCTGCACTGCAGGTGCACAAACACAAGGACCCACAGAGCCTGTGCAGATCAGGGAGTTGGTGACTTGGACCACAGAGAAAAGAAGCCAAGCCCAAAAGCATTGAGATTAGCAGGTGAGATTTGGAAGAGGCATGCATCCCAAACAGGCTAAGATTAACACACCCCTTGTGCAGAGTCTGCAGAGCAGATAGAGATCCTTGAAATCATCACCGTTTTTCATTCTCCTGAGTTAAAAACAATGACAAGGATTGCAAACTAAGACAGCAAATACCAGCATAACCAATGATAAATTTAGCAGGAATGGGAAAAGTTCATAGTGCCAGCCATGGGCTCTGAGTTTCCCAGCAGACCGTAAGCCCCTTGAGGGCAGGGACTGGGTCAATCTCAGTCACCATTCTACCCCCAGCATCCAGCCCAGTGTGGGGCAGAGAGAAGCTGAGTGAATGAATAAGTGAGACTCTTTGGTTGGGGCTAGCTTCTAAAGGTGTTGTAAATCAACTCTGAGACTGTGCACAGAGAAAACTTGACTTTGTGTGTCTTTGTCCCTGGAGGGAACCTTCATCTCTGGTTGCTGCTGGGAAACCAACACAAAGCTGGACGTGGAGGATTGTGCACGGGTGCGGTATCCCCTTGGCATTTATGGTACCCCGTGAGAGGTCCATCCATGCTCTCCAGAACATGCTGGCAGATCCCCAAGCTCATCTTTCTCCGAGTCACCTCTGACTATGGTTTCTAGTGAAGGTCAACTCTTGTTCTCCATACTGCTTTCTACCAAAACCTGTAAGGACCCTTTTTCCTTAATTGCTCACCCTCAACCCACACACCAGAGAAAAAAAAAAAAAAAAAGCCACCCACACCACACATCACAAATCAGCTGAAATTAGTAAGATTTCCAGAAAATTCAAGCCTCTTCTGTCATAGCAGACATGGTAGATATTAGACTGCCCTATTCTTCTATTCTTTTTCATATCTTACTTTTCATTGACTTATATTTCACATACCATAAAATTCACCCTTTAAAGTGTACAATGCGGTGGTTTTTACTATATTCATATGGTTATCCAACCATCGCCACTATCTAATCCCAAATTTTCAGCACCCCAACAAGAAACCTGGAACCATTAGCAGATTTTCTGTTCTGAAAATGTTAGTCATTTCTGCCAACCCGACTTCTCAACCACCCGACATGTTACTTTCCATCCCCACCACTCCCACTTCATCTCTTTGGAATGTCACTCCTTCTCCCTTTCCATAGTGCTTTTAGCTGGAAGGGAATAGTATATGGCAGTGCTGTCCAGTGGAAATATAATGCAAGCCACATAAGTAATTTAGATTTTTCTAGTAGTCACATTTTTTAAAAATGGAAAAGAAACAGGTAAAATTAATGTTAATCATATATTTTACTTAATGCAATATATCTAAAATGTTATCACACCAATATGTAATTGGTGTAAAGGTTATTAATGAGGTATTTTTCATTGTACTAAATTTTTGGTGATTTGTTTGTCTGTTACTTCCTTGGAGAGGTCTTCCACAATCTGCCTCCTCCGTGCTGGTCCCTCTCTTCCACCTCAATTATCCGTCATGGCACTCATTTAGTTCCTCTGTAACATTTACCACAGTTCATCATTTTCTATTTTATATCATACAGGTAATGTCTGTATCCCACACTGGACTGTAAACTTTGTGAGGATGGTGCAATAGTCTTAATTACGTTCCCCCAGGACTTCCCTGGCGGTCCAGTGGTTGAGACTCCATGCTTCCACTGTGGGGAGCACAGGTTCGATCCCTGGTCAGGAAACTAAGATCCCACAAGCTGAGCATGCAGCCAAAAAAAAAAAAAAAAGAATTACATTCTCCCAAAATTCATATATTGAAGCCCTAGCCCCCCCCCCCCCCCCGAAGCGATGCTATTCAGAGATGGGGCCTTTGGGAGGTGACTAGGTTTAGATGAGTTCATGAGGGTGGGGCCTTCATGATGGGATCAGGGTCCTTATAAGAAGATACCAGAGAGCGCTCCCCTTCTCTCCCTCCCTCTGCTGTGTGAGGAGGCCTGCAGTGAACTTCCTTCCCACAGGCCAGGAAGATAGCTCTCACCAGAACCTGATCATGCTGGCACCCTGGTCTCTGATTTCTGGCCTGCAGAAGTGTGGGGGACTGGATTTCTGCTGTTGAAACCATCCAGTCTATGATACTTTGTTACAGCAGCCTAAGCTGACTAATACAGATGGAGATGGCATTTTTCTTCCTCACCAGTATATCCCGGCACGTAGTATGACCTCGGTAAAGACTTGGTGAATGAATGAATACACACACATGGATGTCAAAGATTATTAAGGTGTAGCAATAGCTACTTAGACAAGTCACCTAGAATAGTATCCACTGGGAACTTTTCTTTCTGGGAATTGTCACCAGACTTGGAGATTGTCCTCCTGGGAATGGGCCACAAAACACAAATGCGATTTACTTATAGCTATGGTCCAGGCAACAAATGCTGAAACTCAGTTCTCCTGTCTGTGAAATGGGGATAAACAATTGATCCTAGGAGCCATTTATTCACTCAACAAATACAGAGTTCCCAGTGTACCCCAGGCACTGTCCTAGGTGCTGGAGGTTCAACAGGTCACAAAGCAAAGTTCTTGCCTTCATCGAGTTTGCATTCTACTGGGAGAGACAAATATTTAAAAATTAATGCACCAACATGTCATACAATGTCAGGTAGTGGTAGGAACAATGAAGAAAAACACTGAGATATCCTAGTTGAGGTGTGTAGTACAGTGTCTCAAATATAATAAATGGACAATAAATGAATGATAGCCTTTTATATCCCTCTTTTTATTCAAATTATGATTTACTACACAGTATCTAAAGTGATCCTTTTAAAATCTAAGTCAGTTCATGTCACTTCTTTGTTCAAAACTTTCTAATGCCATCTCATCACACTTAGAATAAAAGCTGTATTCATCACCATGGTTTAAAGCAGGGTTTCCCTACCTTGGCACCACTGACATTGGGGCTGGATCCTTCCTTGCTGTGGGGCTGCCCTGTGCATTATAGAGTATTAAGCAGCATCCTTAGACTCTACACACTAGTTGCCAGTAGCACCACCCAACTTTGACAACGCAAAATGCCTCCACATATTGTTAGATGTCCTTTGGGGTGGGGGCCAAATTGCCACAGAGAACCATTGGCTTCACAGCCCCACACGAACTGGCCTTGAACCACTGCTCTGATTTACCTCTTATTATTCCCTTCCTCACTTACTCAGCTCTGGTCAAAATGGCTTGCTTGCTCTTCCTCTATCAATCATGTCCCTGAGAGCCTTCGCACCTGCTCTACCCTGCGCCTGTGCAGCCTCCCCTGATATCTGCTCAACTGCTCCTGCTCGGAGGTGCCTTCCCTGACCTGCATACAGAACCTGGCATCCTCCTTCCCAGTCATTATTCTGCTTCACAGCATTCATCACCTCTTAATACTGTATGCATTTTTTGTGTGTTTATTGGATGTATCCCATCTCTCCCTACCATGTAAGTTCCATGGGACAGGGACTTGGATGGTTTTATGTACTGCTGTGCCCCCACGATCTACCATGTGCATAGCAGATAGTAGGCACTTAATAAACACCTGTTGAGATGGCCAATAAGCACATGAAAAGATGCTCAGCATTGCTAATTATTAGGGAAATGCAAATCAAAACTACAATGAGGTACCACCTACTGCCAGGCAGAATGGCCATCATTAAAAACTCTACATATAACAAATGCTGGAGAGGGTGTGAAGAAAAGGGAACCCTCCTACACTGTTGGTGGGAATGTAAGTTGGTGCAGCCACTGTGGAAAACAGTATGGAGGTTCCTCAGAAACCTAAAAATAGAGTTGCTATATGATCCAGCAATCCCACTCCTGGGCATATATCCAGACAAAACTATAATTCAAAAAGATAGATGCACCCCTCTGTTCATAGCAGCACTATTCACAATAGCCAAGACTTGGAAACAACCTCAATGTCCATTGACAGATAAATGGATAAAGAAGTTGTGGTACACATATACAATGGAATACTACTCAGCCCTAAAAAGAACAAAATAATGCCATTTGCAGCAGTATGGATGGACCTAGAGATTATCATACAAAGTGATGTCAGAAAGAAAAAGACAAATCCCATATGATATCCCTTATACGTGGAATCTAAAATACAACACAAATGAACCTATCTATGAAAGAGAAACAGAATCATGAAGACTGCTGGTTGCTAAGAGGGAGAGGGGAGGGAGGGGGATGGATCGGGAATTTGGGATTAGCAGATGCAAACTGGTATATATAGGATGGGTAAACAACAAGGTCCTACTGCAGAGCACAGGGAACTATATTTAATATCCTATGATAAACCATGATGGAAAAGAATATGAAAAAGAACGTATGTATAACTGAGTCACTTTGCTGCACAGCAGTAATTAACACAACATTGTAAATCAACTATACTTCAATAAAAAAATAGCTGTTGAAAGAATGACAATGAATAAATGTATGATTATCAGAAGGCTAGGCAGGAACACACAGGATGGAAAAAGCGGGACGTGTGTGGGAAGATGGAGAAACCATCCCAACTGGGATACAAGGTAGAGCCTGATCCTGGGCTTGGCTGGGTGTGAAAAAATTATAGAGACTGAAATCCAGTCAGGGTACTTCATCCATTACTTATCACACAAGAGAGAGCCAGAGGAGGTTTATGAGTCAGGGAGAGATATGGTAAGAATGGAGTAGAAATTAGAAGCCTGACTCCAACTAGAGGAAAACAATGGAATGAAAGCCTGGATCCAACTAGAAAATGACACAATGTTTTGTGTGTGAGTGGGGATGGCAAATAGCTTCCTCTCTCGTGCTGTCTCTGGTTGGTTAGGAGCATGGGGGGAGTGGGTTCTAAGGGAGAGAGTGCTCTGATTGAACAAGGTCCATGGTGGCATCAGAGGGGTATGGTGGCAGGGACATCAAGGGTTTGCCATCCCTGTTGGAAGGCACAAAGTCATTGGTGGTGATTGTTAATGAAACAGAAAATAGAGAACTTCTGTAAATCAGAGATCTCTTGGATTTCTGAGCAGCATTTTAGCCAAATTTGGCAGGTAGCATCTTGCCCCATTATATATTAAAAGCAGCCAAGTGAGTTTTTGGCTACGTGTTGGCAAGAAGGACATCCTGTCAGTCAGGAAACACCTTTTCTGTGAAAAAGAGCCACAGAGACATTATTAAGGCCGTGTTTTGTAGATGAAACTATAGATAATGTTAGGGAGGAGGAACTAAGCCACCCTGGGATAATGGAGCAATTTAGTGACATCTCCAGGTAGTTTTCCTTTCTTTGTGTTATGTAACTCTTAAGTAAGTTTACTTTTTATGTAGTAGAGTGCTAATTTTTTTTATGGAGTTGCTTAACGTGTTTTTACAAGTGTTATTTTGCTTGTAACCTCTCTTGTGAAATATGTGGTTGGAATCTTTAAAAAAAAAAAATTCCACTAACCAAACCACATGAAAACAAAGGAGAACGAACAAAAGAATCCAGCCTCAAAAAGGAATAATATATGGCTCCTTCTATTTAAAGTGAAAAATCAGGCAGCACTGATGTGCTGGCAGAAGCCAGGATAACACTAACTTAACGGAGAGGGGTCACTGGAAGGAGGCAAAAGGGAGTTTTCTGGTGAGCTAGTAACGTTCTGTGCCTTGATCTGGGGGCTGGTTGCATGAGTGGATTCACTCTGAGAAGATTCATCAAGGTGTACACTATAAAAAGTCAAAAAAAACTAAGGACGTTTCTCTGTAATGTACATAGCAGATTGATAGTTCAAAATTGTTTTGCCTTAAGTAATGCCATCAGGTGAAAGATACACTGGTCATTAGTTTACAAAGATTGACTATACGGTGCATGGGGGAAAACCCTGTGCTTTAGAATCTAAGGATTTTAATTGCACCTCTGCTCTTGTTAGTTTAGTGATGGTGGAAACTTTATATTCGTTGAAGCTTGGTTTTCTCATCTGTAAAATGGGAATAAAAAGATACATTTTCATAGGAGCCAACTGAAAGAGTTCCAAATGGCCAAAGCTGGAATAATTTATGCAATAGAATAAAGTAGTATTGGATTATAACCCAAAGTATAAAATTAATATCCATGAGTCCATGATGGTATAAATAAATGAATAAATTAATAAATGAGGGAGAAGAGACAAATTTTCCACGCAGAAGAGTTCCAAACAATTTATAATATGTAGATATTTATGCATAAAGAGTACAGTATGGAAGTGGGGAGGGCAGACAAAGAGTAACTTCATAGTTGAGAAACCTCCCCACTTGACCTCATCAAGGGTGACATCAACATTCATTAGTCTTTGTATGTACTCAATACAATGTGACGAAAATGGCACTTTACCTGTGATCTCCTGCCCCCAAACTCATAACCCCAGTCCAATCACAGGAAAAATGTCAAACTCCAGGGGCTTCCCTGGTGTCACAGTGGTTAAGAATCTGCCTGCCAATGCAGGGGACACAGGTTTGAGCCCTGGGCCGGGAAGGTCCCACATGCTGCGGAGCAACTAAGCCCCTGCACCACAACTACTGAGCTTGTGCTCTAGAGCCCGCGAGCCACAACTCTTGAGCCCGTGAGCCACGACTATCGAGCCCGCGTTCTGCAACTACTGAAGCCCAAGCACCTAGAGCCTGTGCCCTGTAACAAGAGAAGCCACTGCAATGAGAAGCCCGTGAACCATCATGAAGAGTACCCCCCGCTCACCGCAGCTAGTGAAAGCCCATGTGCAGCAACGAAGACCCAATGCAGCCAAAATAAATAAATAAATGATAAAGTAAATCTTTAAAAAAAAAATCAAACTCCAATAGAGGAGCATCCTTCAATATTCCTGACCAGTACTCTTTAAAACCATCAAAGGTATTAAAAACAAGGAAAAGGCTGAGAAAATGTCACAGCTGAGAGGAGCCTAAGGAGACACAGTGACTAAATATAATGTGGGATCTTGGAACAGAAAAAGGACATGAAGTAAAAAGTAAGGAAATCTGAATAAAGTACGGAATTTAGTGAATAATAATGTATCACTACTGGTTCGTGAATTGTAGAAAATGCAGCAAACCAATGTAAGATGTTAATACTAGGGGAAATTGTATGCAGGGTATATGGAAACTCTACTCTCTTCACAATTTTCCTATAAATCTAAAACTGCTTAAAGTTAAAATCTACTTTTTAAAAGAGACCCACTTTACCTTGAGATCTTGGGCATGAAATAAGGTAACATATATACATATAAGGCTCTCAGACTTTTGGGACCTAGATCCCAGCACTGTTTTAAGCACGGAGGATTGAACAGTGAAGTAGGACACCTAATAGTCTCCCTGCCCTGTTGGAGGTGACCTAGTTCTTTCTCTTTCCTGACTGTACTCTTCTTCAATGGGGCGTTCTCTAAAGGAGGGACTTTGAGTTCTCTGTAAACAAAAACTATGGCCTGTAGTTCCCAGGACTTTCCTATTTATAACATTCTTACTCTCTGTTTTACTGCTTTACCTAATGTCTTTCTTCCCCCAGACCAGGGTTTCTCCACCTCAGCATTGCCATTTGGGGCCAAGATCATTCTTTGGGGTGGGGGCCGCCCTGAGTGCTGTGGGAGGTTGAGCAGTATCCCCTGGCTTTTACTACTAGATGCCAATAGCACTCTCAGAGTTACAACAACATGTCTCCAAACACTGCCAAGTATCCAGGCAGGGGGACAAATTCACTCCTGATTGAGATCCCTGCCTTACGTGTTTCTTGAACCCGGCTGCACACACTTGGAGAGCTTTAGAAGCTATTGCCAATACTTGGCCCCATCCCAGACTGACTCATGAAGACTCTCTGGGGATGGGGTCCGGGCACTGATGTTTCTTAGAGTATCTCAGCCATTCTAGTGGGGCTCAGGATTGAGAACCTCTGTTCTAGGCAGTAAGCTCCATGAAGGTGGGGAGATATCTCTCTTTTATGGTGGTATTTCTAGGACCTAACACAGTGATCCCTTAATGAATGAAAAACGAGTAAATGAATGAATGAAGAGGCAGGAAGGTGAATAGAGGCAGGAAGAAGTGTCAGAAGTTTAACGTGGCATTTAGGGAAAGCTAGAGAGCCACTTTTTTTTTCCTTTTTTTTTTTTTTTAATGGTCATGGATACCAACTCTTGAATAGATTCTTCCTATTTTCTTTCTTTTAGAGGAGGTGGGCATTAAGTAGATTTTAAAAAAATATTCTCTGAGTCCCTGCAAAGATATTCTTAGAGAAAATGGGCTGGGGAGCCTTGGCTGAGTCCCCTAGTACTGCCGAGAAGGAATTTTCTCACTCTTGTCTAGATACTTAACTCATCTCTTTCTAAAGGCCTCTGGTCTTGGTCAAGAATTTCAGAAATTCTGGCTGTCTCAGCTCACTGACCATTGTCCCCATCAGCATCAGTTTCAGGGATGTCAGTATTGAGTTTCATGGCCAGCGTTTCTTAACTGCCATACCCTTAACAGATGTAATATGAAATTTTGGACAATTACGATGTCATTTTCTGTGGCATTGGAGGATGTTTATCCCTAACTTGGTGGCAGTCTGATGGAAGGCTGAGCTGAGTTGAGTTGCCTTTTTTTGTCATGAGATGCAGAAAATGAACTATAGATAGATGTTAAAGTCTTAGGATGAAAGGCATGGGTACTGAATGGAGGTGAGGATTGGGAGAGAAGGTTTTGGTCCTAAGTAACTGGAAGGAGGGTGATGTCATCTAGGAGAATAAGAAATTCCAGAAGGTGCAGCAACTGGGGGCAACTGGTGATGAATTCTATTTGAATTTGGAATGGCAGCAGGTAGAGTTCAGGAGAGGCATCAGGACTGAACTGTGGTATGGAAATCCAGCCACTTGCTCAAACCCAGCAGGGCTACTTTGATTGGTTGTTTATTTTGCAGCAAGGCTAGGAGTTGCTTCCTAATGCACCTCTGAGAACAAACCCATTGCATTTTTCCTTCCGGAAGAGTGGTTGTAATTCATTTGCACTGCTGCATGAATGTTGGAAGTCCATCCTCTGTGAAGGGAGCTGGCACGAGTCATGGGGACCCCTCTCAGGCAGAGTGCTTTCATCTTTGGTGTCCCCACCTTGTACACCCCCACCCCCTCCACGTGCTCAAGGAGACAATGAGTGAATCTCAGCAGTAAAAGAAACTGCAAGAGCAAATCTGGGTTTGAGAGCCAACTCTAGCACGTCCCAGCTGTGTAGCCTTGAGTGAGCATTTAATCCTTTGGCATCTCAACTAAGATCTTAACATAGGAATAGCAATAGTATGGAAGAATTATCCATAGAGATTATGTTCCAGAAAAAATGTATTTTTTTCATTAAAAAATTGACATGAAAGATCTAGCTATCTCCCAGGGCCTCATCACCCAACAGCTACTATCCTTTAAGAACAGGCAAGAGAGGTGGGCTGTGGGTGGTAGAACTGTCAAGTGTTTTCTCTTCCTGGATTAGGAGCTGAGCCTTATATAGCTCTCGGGGAAGCAGTAAGTGCACTAGAGTTTTATTCTATTTATCTACCATTTTATTACACCTTAATCTGTCTAACAGGAAACAGGCAGTGTCAACATGAGGGTGGCAATCTGGCAGATTGCTTAAATCTTAAACAAGAGAGGGGTAAGTCCTTTCCCCCTTAGTGTTCCACAGGTTTTCAGATAAACAGCTCTAGACCCAGATGACCTTTGTATGTAGAACAAAGTATGGCACGTGTGTTGGGCTCAAAAGGTTGCAGGGCTTGGGGCGCCTCCAGGTTGTGAAGAATGTCGGCGATAGAAGTGCGCATGCGCACTAGGAAGCCGAGGGACTTGATGTGAGAGTGTGACTCGTGGGACTGGGACGGGGCAGCTTTGGGATCCTCCGCTTCAGCTCCTGCAGGCACGCAGGCCCTAAGCTGGCCCAACTCCTGGTTAATCAAAAGAAACCATCGGTCTGGATTTTCAGGTGAAATAGCTGGATTCTAAGTGTGCCTTTAAATTTTTTTTACGAAATACACTGTGTGGGCCAAGCGAAACACATATTCAGACGGTGTCCTCTTACTTGATATCGATACATAGCAGGTCCTCCATCTGTGTTTGTCTATTCCACTAATAGAAGTGAAATTCCACTATGAGAATGGGCCTCGATATCTGAAGATGCCCATCCCCACTCCCACCTCCTGAGAAGCTCTGTTTTAAGCTACCGTTGTTCAAAGATACTGACAAATGGGAGACTTCGAGGAGCTTTAGGGACAGGGTCTGGGAGACAAAGAACCACTGGCAGAAAGTAGAGCATAGTCTTTGGCTGGTTCATCACTGTGCTTAGGACTGTGATGACCTTCAGAGATAAGAACTGAACTGAAAATCCTTTTGGTTCCAGGAACTAGAAGTAGCCAATGAAAGCAGTAGCGTGGATTAAAAACAAAAAACCCCAGTTGTCATTTATTTAACTAACACCTGAATAGTTACTGCCATGTGCCAGGCTCTGTTCCAATGACTTTAGCATATAAGATCATTTAATCCTTCTAACAATCTTATGAGGCAGGTCCTAGTATCACCTCACTTTATAGATGAGGAAACTGAGGCACAGAGAAGTTAACTGACTGGCTAAGGTCACACAGCTGCTAAGTAGCCAAGCCAGGATTTGAACCCAGGTATCCTGGCTCAAGAATCCAGGCTCTCATCATTCCTCTCTCTACTGCATTTTGACAGAGAGAATTTTATCTAGTACTGAAAAATGATGATTTATAGTTTTGTAGGCTATGTAGAAACAGCTAAAACTGGTTTATATAATATTAATTTTAAAATTAGTTGTCAAATCATGTGTGCTACAACTGTCATTGTTAAAGAACAGTGTATAGGAAAAAAAGACTAGAAGAAAAAGCACGAAAGTTATGAAAGTTATGCTAGATTGGTGAAGTGATGGACAGTTTCTTCTTTTGTTTATCTTGTTGCTCTTAAAATTGTATTATTTATAGGATGTTTTAATAATGTCTAGAAATCGTTGACAGGCTTGCAAATTCTTCTCCCTCCATCTCTCTTTCTGAATGCAGCTTCCAAGGGAGCAGCTTGTGTCCAAGAGCACATGCAGTCTGTCTTTACAGGGTGGGTGTGTTTTGTGCAAGGGACCTAGCCCTGAA
Source organism: Hippopotamus amphibius kiboko (assembly GCF_030028045.1). Taxonomy (NCBI): domain Eukaryota; kingdom Metazoa; phylum Chordata; class Mammalia; order Artiodactyla; family Hippopotamidae; genus Hippopotamus; species Hippopotamus amphibius. The sequence continues at coordinate 6,440,602 of NC_080201.1, read as the reverse complement.
GAACTGTGGAACTCGAATTATTCACAACCTGCCTAATTTAAGACGACCCAACAAATGATGGGATGTGTTTCTGTTCACCAGCTAATCTGGCGCCCCCATGTGGTAATAGCATAAATCCACTTACAATTAGCCCACCAGCTCTGAAACTGTACAATTCTTAATTCTTCTGAATTAAAGTGATTCATGTTTCCATTTTTCACATAAATTGAGACTTGATTAATATTTTAGAATAAAGCACTATTTCACATTCACTCCAGTTTTGCAAAAATGGAACTCTAGTACTCGTTGCTAGCTCCAAGCTGATGGATTTCCAGGCCACCAGATATAGAATGATCTCAAAGGGCATAGCTTAAAACCACCCCCAGCATCTCCCCCATCCTCTATTGGGATAGGCATCCAACCCAACAAATGTTTGTTGGGACTTATTTTTAGTCAGGAACCCTCAATACTAGTGACATTAGGACTCTTTCTCTCTGCATGTTTAAGGCATTAAGGCCAATGCCCTCTTAAATGCCCATTTAGCCAATACGTACTTTTTGTTGATCACCTACTATATGCTAAGTCTTGTGCTCTGGAAGCTTTGAGTATTTTACACTCCAGACGTTTATACGCCAAGCCCTGCCTGGGTTCCAACCTGCCTCTGCCATGTCTGGCTGAATGACTTAACACTTTGGTGTTTCAGTCTCCTCCTCTGTAAAGTAATGATAGTAAAATAACATCTCCCAGGGTGGTTGGAGTTAATACGCATGAAACTGGCTGGACCTTGGTAAGCATTCAGGTCATACTGGGCATGGTAATTTTCAGAGGCTACTCTTGGGCAACTTGTGAAACACTTTGCCTTTTCACAAAGGCCTTGTCTTTGGGTTTCTGGAGTGCACAAGGGCCACTCTATCTTGACAGGGAGCGGCTCCCCAACCACATACTTCCCCAAGGCCCTTTTACTGATGCACAGCCTTAAGACACCAGGGCTAGCATAGCCTGATCTCTAACCCTGTAGATCAGAAATGATGTCTGGGTTAGAGCCACGCTACTGCTAACAGTCACATATGACATGCTGGGCCTTGTGCAGAACACAGTCTGTCTTGTTGACTTCCAAGTTCAGCCTAGGAGGAGGTACTGTTATAACCCCACTTCCCAAATGAGGAAGTGGAGACTCCACACGACTATACGTAACATTTCCCAAGGCTCAGACATGGAGAGGCAGAATCAAGCAGTCTGAGTCTTAATCAAGATGTTTAGCTGACTGTCAGTAGAGGCAAACTCCTCATCTGCCAACATCATGCATGTAAAGGCCTGAAAGTCAGGCAGGATGACATAGTGTTAGTCTAAAAAAAAAAAAAAAAAGACCTATTATTATAACTGGTGTAGGCACCATTATTAAGCCCATTTTACAGATGAGGAAGCTGAGGCACAGAGAGGTTACATAACCTGAGCAGGGTTGCACAGGTAGGGATGGTGGGGTCAGATTCACAACCAGGCTTCTGTGCTACTCTTTTTCACTGATAAAGACAAACAGATGGCCTCCTGTGAACTTTAGCTTTTTAAATTCACTGTCAAATAAAAAACAAATCCAGATTTTGTGAGGAGAGACTTTATTCAAAGGTTTACTATAGGGGCAGGGGCAGGAGTGTTGCAGTGAGGTGAACACTCCAACCACAGGTCTGCAAGTATCTCAAGAGTCAGACAAAAAAAGAGTTTTGCTTTTATGGGGAGGGTGAACAAGTCTGGAAAGAACCAGGTGAGGGTATTGGGGATGGGCCGGAAGTGATCAGATGGCAGAGGAGAGACTGTCTTCCCCCAGGCCAGCCTGTTCTCAGGCGGGGCTATCTGCTGCCTCAGGCATATGGTGGGCTAGGACCTGGGGGAAGGAAAGAATCTATACCCAAGTTCGGTTCACAAGCATTTTGTTCCAGTGACTCACTGGGGACAAACAGTCAGCTCGTCATTTATGAAGCAAAGGATGGGAATTTGGAGGGCCTGGGTCTAGCCTTGTCATCAGTAAACAAGGAGGGCATCCCCAAGTCCTGTCTAAGTCACATGGAGAAGGTGACTCCTTTGCAGGAAACTCTTTCCCAGAGCACAAAGTGGAGATGTTTTTTTAACCTTTGCTGTTTTCCAGGACCACAGGGCTTCGTAAAGCTCAATATGTCATCTCTCATTTTGTGGCTAGCATCTCCTCTAGGCCAGGCTCTTCCAGGAACTCTCTGCAGAGGGTTAGATCCTGGATTCATGAAGCTGCCTAAGCTGGTCTAAGGCACCACCTTTGAAACTGTCTTTGGATCATTCTCTATGCAGAGAAAATGAGGCCAGGATCAAAATGTCTCCTCTTACTTTAACTTAGCTTAATGTTCAAGATTCCTCCTTGCTGTAATGTGTTTCAGAACTCCTTTCTCTTCTGTTGCTCAATAACGTTCCATTGTATGGAGAGACCACGTTTTGTTTCCCCATTCCGCCATTGGTGGAGGACCCGCTTTCACCTGCCTCGGTACCTGCCCTGGTGACTTTATTTGCTGCGTGGAGCTGAGGGCCACAGCCTGTATCTCTGCACCACAGGACGATTCTGTCTGTGCAGAGGTAACATGCTCACATTCGGATGCGACAAAAACCTGTCAAGGGAACTGGGAGCTTTAAAACCCGTGGCCCCCGTATGTCCACCCATGCCAACCATGAGGCACAAGCACAGGGTGTGGTGCGTCACAAATGGGAGGGGCCCTCCATGAACCCCTGGTCTCACCCAGCGGAGTGTGTATCACCTGGTTGCAGGCCCACTCTTCACTCCAGTCTGGTTCTGAGTTAGTTATTTTCAGGGTAATCCATGTCCTCCCTTGCTGGGCCACAAGAGGCTTATTCAGAGGCTGGCTTCCCCACCAGACCTCCCTTCTCTGCCTCCACGGATAAAGGAGAAGGTGGCTGGTCCAGGATGAAGAAAAGTCACGCACTTGGATTTAGGTCCGTCCCTCCTGTCTCTGTGACCTTCGCCTCTCTCATTTTCACTTTCCCCATCTGTAAAATGGGAATGATAATCTCAACTGGATACATGGGGAGACAGATTTGACCACCAGTGACATTTGGTGGTTTCCGGGGAGAGGCCACACGCATTGTACCCACCACTTGGTGAACTTGCCCCTGTCCAAAATCTGGCCTTGGATCTTTTTTCTTTTTTTCCCCTCTAAAATACTTAGCTTTATTAGAGAAATGGTACTAAAAATAACAAAGATTCAAACATTTGCTCTATTCTACTTACCTATCATAAATAAGAAGTTTTGATGCAAGACACACACACTCCTTCACAATCTTTCCTTGCAGACCCAGAAGTTGGATTTGTCCAACTGCAGGTCCATTTCTATGGGGCAAAGCTACATTTACAGGGCTTGCAAAATTGTTATACGCATGTAGTATTACATGATAGAACCAGAATTCTAATGTGCTAACGTACAGCAAGGCAGAGATCTGTCACATGGTCCAGATGCTTAGGTCTGCCTCAATTGGTAGGGCTCCTTTGGCCAGGACCAGGCAGGAAGCCATGCACACGCAGGCACACATGGACATACAAGAAACAAAGTTAAGTGCAATCAACTATGGTAAGCACATGCCTTCATGTATTAGGAGTGTCTGAGGGGCAAATGTGCCTGCACGTCTTGCTAAGGCTGCACTCTCCCAGGCACTGTTTGCAGATGCCAGCCTCTTGGTTACACCTTTTCCTACACTTATAGGGCTGGCCAATCTTCATTCTAATTGGCATGACCTTTAAAAGAAGAGAAATTATACAAGAAAAATCAGTACTTTCTTGCAGAAAAAATGAAAAACATTATAAAACAAAGCCCTGTCCGTTCTGCCTCTCTTCTAGAGGCAATTACTATTACCGTCTTGGTGTCTCTCCTTCCAAATCCCTCTTTTCATATTTGCACGCATGGGTAGGTAGAGAATTAGTTTCCTCCATCCCTGTTTTGGGGCATAAATTGGATTCTGTATAATAATTGCTGTACTGTAACATTTTATTTCACTTAAAGTATCTCAGAGCAGTATCCATGCCAGTTTATATAGTTCTACCCCATCTTTTAAAACCGCTGTGTCATATTTCATCACGGGTACCATAATTTATGCAACCATTCTCCAGTTCATGGATGTTTAGGTTAATTCCTCCTTTTGCTGTTATACACACTCCTGTAAAGAACATCCTTTGTCTCTGAATATATGTGAGTGTTTCCTCCAGGACAGATACTGAGACTTTTTTGGGGTCTCAGTATCTAAAATGGTCGTAGATTTCAGTCCTTCATGTTTATCAGCAATATATGTGAATGCCTGTTTCTCTACCCTTTTGCCTTTAGATGGTGATTATCCTCTCTTTGGAGACAGTAAAACTTCTGGTCAGATTCCAGGCAGGTCTTGCTAGCTTTGAAGTCAGACATCTTTTCAGATCACTTACATATTGATCCTTGAGTTGACTGTCCGTGTGCTCTCTGATCTCCTGAGTTTTCTGATTCTTAGGGGGATGCCCGACTGCAGCCCCCGACTGCTGACAAGACAGGTCCCTCAAGGTTTACAGGAAAGATCGGCTGACACAGCCAACGTGAAGATGATCTCTCATCTTTAGAGCTGTGGAGACATATTAATTGTTACATATTTATTCTGGAATGGCTCAAAGGGTGATTTTATGTTCACCTTGTCTTCATCTTCAAAATTTCAGAAATCTACGTTTTGTACTTGTGGGTATAAAACAATTTTTCTAGGGTCCATAATATCCTCCAGAGTGGGTTTGGTAAACCCCCATCTCAAATTCTGAGAGGCTTGACATGTATTTTACATATGATCTCCTCCTCTGGTTTCATAAGGCAGTGCACTTAGGGATTTCTATCTGGTTTCTGTTGCAGGTGTCTTCCTAGGATTGATGTCTATTCAGTGGTTTGGGAGAAGGCCATGGCTAGGGGAAAAGTTCTGAGGAGGTGAGAAGGGCAGGTGGCTATGAGCCTTCATCTTTCATAATTTAGAAGGAACTGGACCCTGTGGGCAGCCCCTGCTGTTGTCCTGGGTCCACTATGAAGCAGGACCTGACATTTTGTTACAACTTTAAAATGCAGAACCAACTCCAAAGTATTAGCTTGTAAAGACTGTTTTACTGAAGATTGTATGCAGTGATGGAGATTATTACATAAAATACTTCATGCAGAGATTAATTAAAAAGCTTCCATTAGATGTCTTAGTTTCCCCTCCTACGTTCTTTGGCCACCAGCCACTCCTGGACCCCTCCCCCTCATCAGCCTTTCTCCTCCCACCTATGCCCCCACCTCAAATTCTACCTCACCTCCCCCTCCCTTTTTTTAATACAGAGAAATTTGTCTCTTGTGGTTCCTCTGCCCATTTTCCCATTTAGCAAAGAAAAAAACTTGCTCAGGAGCTACTCTCTCCAGAGAACACGGACCATCATAAATAGCGTGCAGTGATTTTTTCTTCAATAATTTCTCCTGCCATTTTGGTTTGAGCTCACTTATTATTGCCTTGACCCCTTGCAGGTAGCGATTCTGGGATTGGCCATGCTTTGTCCAAGTATCTGGATGAGCTGGGCTTCACAGTGTTTGCTGGAGTTCTGGATGGAAATGGATCAGGAGCAGAGGAATTACGAAGAACCTGCTCCAAGCGTCTCTCCGTGCTCCAGCTGGACGTCACCAACCCGCAGCAGATAAAAGATGCCCACAGCAAAGTGAAGGAAGAGGTGCAGAACAGAGGTACTGCCCTCAGCTACCTGTGCCCTCGACTGCCCTCCACCCTCCTTGCAAATGCCCAATGTTGGTTCCAGCCTCTAATTACCACCGTCCTCTAGTCTGTTCTGGCACCTGGAGACCCCTGTACCAAATGCCTGCCGCATGCCGGAGCCTTTCTCAGACATGAAGCCATTAGGAATGAGTCAGGCATGGTCTGTCCTCAGCATTTACACAATTCTCCATCCCATTCCTTCCAACATCTGCTCGGTCACTCTCCCACTAATTACTGGCCATCCTCATTTCTTTCCTCTCACGGATATTAACACATATTAGACTTAAGAAAATAGCTTCATAATCACGGTCTTCCCTTAACCACCGCTGCTCTCTTCCTTTTCCTTCACAGCCAAGCTCTTTGGAACCCTGCTGCGCTGTTTTGTGTTCTCACCATGCCTCCCTAACTGGTCTGGCCAAGGGAATCGGTATTATCCTAAGCACCAAGCTTTTAACTTCTCTGCTGTGTTTCGATGTGTTGATTACCCTCCCCTGCTTGGGCTTTGGGGTCTCCATCCAGTCCCCCTCTTGCCCTCCTAGTTCTCTGATCATTCTTTCTGCTTCTCCTGTACCAACCTCTTCCTCCACCCCCACCCCCCCCATTTCCCTAAATGTGAATGTTACTGAGGGTTCCATCCCCAAACTTCCCACTCCATGTTTCCTGGGCTATACTGTTCTCTCCCTATACCAGGAATTCTCACCTGGGAAGTATCTTATAATACCTATGCTTGGGCCCACGATGGGCTATGTAACTTGGGGGGCTCAGTGCAAAATGCAAATTATGTGGGCCCATTGTTTATAAAATGTTTAAGAAGTTAAGGTGGTGAAGCAGAAAATTAAACCAAGCACAAGACCTTTCTAAAGCAGAGGTTACACACCCATGATACCCACCCAGCCTGGGGACCTTTCCCCAACAGATTAAATCACTATCTGCAGACAGTAACTCAGCTAATCTTTGCACAATGAGACCGGTACTGCTACTCTCCTTTTGCTGGGAGTGTCTGCTGGAAAGAAGATCCCGTTGTGGGGATCCCAGGCATCAGTACATTTGAAAGCTCTCCCAAATGATGCTAATATTCTGCCAGAGTTGAGAAACACTACGATCTAATCCATTAATTTCCGAATCTGTGTTACCAACCCAGCCCTCTTCTCAACGTCCAGACCCTTATGCATATAAAATTGGTTACCAGACAACCTACCTTGATTTGTCAAAAACTGACCTCATTATCTTTTTCTCTGCTGCCAGTCTGCATATCAGTTTACCCTCCAGCATCCAATGACTCAGACACTGGCACTGACACCTAATCAGTCACTCAAGCCAGCAACCTGGGGGTCACTTAGACCTGCAGCATACCCTCGATTTCTGCATCTTATTGGTCCCAAGTCCTGTCAATTCTATGTCCTAGCTCTTTATCATCCCGCCCCTTCCGATCATCCCCAGGCAGCTGTGGCTTAACTGGGGTCCTCATCTTCCACCTGAGCTCCCACAATGGCCTGCTTGCAACCAGGCTTTTCTTCCCCATTGCTTTCCAAATGGAGAGTGGCCTTTACCATGTGCACATCCTACAGTGTCATCCATCCCCTGAAAACCCTTTAATAAACAGAGCCTCCATGTCTTGGGTTCCTCCCACGAGCCAGGCCTATGCTCTGTCTCAATGAGTTGTTCTGTGGTTCTCCATCCACCACCAAACAAGAATTTGAAGGCCTTTCAGGATAATGGCCCTTGTCAGACCCTTAATCTGCAATACCTGCCGGTCCACTCAGTAAATTCTGAATGGTTTCCAGAGTAGAATGTGCTAGTTCACATCTTTGCACATCCATCTTCCTCCTACCCAGATTTCCCTCTTGCCTCCACTTTTGCCTTTGTCTAACTGCAGACTCTACTTCCTCCTTCAGCTAGGAGATCTAGCTCAAACATAACATCTCTTCCATAACCCTCCTAGTAATCCAGGTTACGTCACTCACTTCCTCTTCTGGACACTCACTTGATATCCCTTGCACACACACATTACTGCATTACTATACAAATCTGTCCACCTCCCACTTCTCACTGCAAGATTCCTTGAGAACCAGAACCATGTTTCCATCAGGATTCTTTCAGATGTAAATGACACAACCCAATTCAAAATTGCTAAAGCATACAGGGGATGTATTTTGCTTATATAACTAAAAAGACCAGTTGGCTTCAGGCATGTTTGGATCCAGGCAGTTAAGCAATGTCACCAGGACCCAGTCTCTGTTTCTTAGCTCTGCTTTCTCCTGTTTTGGCTTCGCTTGAGGGTTTTCCATGGAGGCCTCAAGCACTTCCTGCTTACATCCTCTTTACAGCTGACCTCCCAGCAAAAAGAGAGCAATATTATCTGCTTCATTTGGTAGTTGAAGGAGTAGTTATTATATACAGAGCACTCACAAGAGTCCCTGGCATGAGGCAAGCAGTCAGTAAGAACTCCTATTTTCCATGCATTCAACATTAAGCACAGTCCCTGGCATATAGTAAATGCTCGATAAACACCTGAGAAATGAGAGGAGGAGAGAAAAATGGATGGTTGGTTATTAGAAAGTAATCTTCAGCAAGTTTAGCAGTACGTGGCTGTTTTCTCAAAAGGTAGTTTTCCTGGCCTTGTCTTTTATGGTCCCTCTTATTATTGACTTGATGGTATCTTGTTAGGAGATATTCCATACAGACCCATCTGGGGGGCCCAGGGGGCAGTACTGACCGCAGTGAATGATAAAACAGTGGTTCTTGATATGCTAATACCATGCTGGTGTCCTGGGATGAAGGGGTCCAGCGGGTACACTTTCCAAGGTGTGAGATCACGCTGTTTAGGGGCCAGCCTTCTGGAGAGCAATCCTCCTCTGAGGCAGAAATACCCATATACCACTACAATACCAATAAAAACAGAATTACCTGCTCTCCTCAAGGCCTCTCTTCACTTCAGCCTCTCAAAGTCAGAGAGAAAGTGGAGCGCTAGAACAGGCTCATTTAAAATCACTTAGAAGGATGTTTGCTAAAGAAACCTCTGGGCCACCTGGATAAACTGGAAAATCTCAGCTCCTGTAGGAGGGCCAGCAACTGTGCTGTGTTCCTACATAGCATATTTTAAAATTAGTATGAACATATTTTTAATTATTAATTAATATTAATTATTTAAAAACTATTATTAAGTCCTACAGTTATCATGAGCTTATTGGCCAGCTTAAAATTCTATGGCAGGAGTTGGCAAGCTGTGGCCCTGCCTGTTTTCTTTCTTTCTTTTTTTTTTTTAACATTTTATTTTGAAATAATAATAGATTCACTCTTTGCCAAGCCTCCCCCAATGTTAACATCTTGCATAACTATAGTACAGTATCAAAACCAGGAAATTGGCATTGGTATAATCCCCAGAGTTTATTCAGATTTCACCAGCTATACATGCAAGTATGCACGTGTGTGTATGTGCGTGCAATGCTATAACATGTGTAGCTTTGTGCAAAAATCACCCCACTCAAGACACACAACTCTTCCATCACCACCAGGCTCTCTCATGCTACCTTTTTAGAGCCCTATTCTCATCCTTCACCTGTTCTCTATCTCTTGAACTTTGTCATTTAAAGAATATCACGTAGATCTGCCACCTGGTTTTTCGTATAGCCTGTGAGCTCAAGATGGTTTTTACATTTTTAAATGGTGAAAAGAAATCAGAAGAAGATTTTTTGACACATGAAAATTATACGGGATACAAATGTCAATGTCCATAACGTTTTATTGGAACACAGACACTCCCATTCATTTACCGATTGTCTGTGGCTGCCCACACGGTAATGGCAGAGCTGAGTCAGTAGGACCTGCAATGCTAAAGTATTTACTATCCAGCCTTTTATAGAAAATGTTTGCTGGCCCCTCTTCTAGGGCATTCTAAAGCTGGCACCCGCATGTTGACTGGTCAAAGCTGTGCATCAGGCTGGGTGAATTAAAACTATCACGTGGAGGTGCTCGTGGAGGCATCCTCTCCTCCCATCACCATCCTCGTAATAGCTGTTGAGCTCTCACTACATGCCAGGCATCATCTCACTTAATGCTCCCAATCTTCATTGTGTGTAAATGTCAGACCACCAGCTCAGGTGTGCAAGAAATGTAACTTTATTTTCTGTAAGTCAACTCAGTTTCTATCTTGAGCCATCTTTCCGCCGCGTGACGAAAACCATTTGGGTCATTTTGAGCTTTATCTCATTTCCACGGGGTAGCATCTTAAATTCCTGAGGATGAGACATTTCATCTTCAATGGTCAGTGCTTCATGCTGGACTCTGCTGAGATGTTCAGCGCTCTGTCCAGTCCTCATGCAGGCTGGCTGCTACCTACCTCTTGGAAGCCACCAGAAAGGCACTGTTAGGGCTGGTGCCTCCTGCCATTTCTGTGCCTTTGCGAGCACTGAGGCTTATTCTGCTGTTCTACATCCCGCTGGTTCTCACACTTGGGCGTGCATCAGGGTTACCTCGAGGGCTCGTGATACCGCAAGGCTGAGCTTCAACAATGATTTCTGATCATTGGTTTCTGGCCCAGCAGGTCTGAGGTGGGGCTCCAGAATCTGCATTTCTATTAAGTTCCCAATTGTTGCTGATGCTGCCAGTTCTGGAGCACACCTGGAGAACCACGGGTCTGAACCACACTGAGGCTCAGGGAATTCAGAGAATCTGCTTCAAGTCTATCCAGCTGAACACACCCCGATCCTGTCACCTCTGTTTCTCCTAGGTAGAGAGGACGCAGCTCGCTCCCTTCTGCGCCAGATCCCCCTCCCCCAAAACATCTAGAGTTTTTGTATTAACCTCTCTCCAACCACTCAGGGCAATGATTCCAAAGCTTGGTTGCACATTGGAATCACCCAGGTAGGGACTTTTAAAAACTGCTAAAGCCAAGGTCCCTTTTCTTCACCACCCCACAGTTTCTGATCTAATTGGCTGGGGGTGTGGCCTGGGCATTGAGGTTTTAAAAAGCTCTCTTGGTGATTTTAATGTGCAGTCAAGGCTGAAAAATCCCTTGTTGTGGACAGTGGTTCTCCAAGTGTGATCCAGGCCTGCAGTGTGAGCATCACCTGGGAACTCATTTAGAGATGTAGATTCTCAGGCCCCACCCCAAACACCCCCAATCAGAGTCTCTGGAGGTGGGGCCTGGTGACCCGTGTGTGAACAAGCCCGCCTGGTGATTCTGGTCGGTCAAGGGGATCAGACTGGCTGGGGAAGGGAACAGAACTAAGGGACTCTGCAATCTTCTTAGCTTTTAGCACCTCTGCTCTAGTGTTCCTGTTTCCCTGGACTAGGGAATCTTTTCTAGTCAAAGGAAAAGGGAAGGTAGGATCTTATATCATTGCACTGCATATAAGATATATCATCTTAAATCTGCATGTCCTAAAGATATTCTGTCTCCATACACTCCTTTGGTGGAAAAACATGAGGTAGACTTTGATTAAATGTCCTCCTTGCTGTGTCACCCCTCCCCAGGTATTATAAATATCTAGCTACTCAGGTGTAGGAAAGGGCTTTGAGGCCAAAGAATATACCCCCCAAAAACCACTGCTTAATATTTCACAAGTATTCAGGGAAACTAAGTTTCGAGAGTTGAAGCGATCTGCCTGGATCCTGAATCTCAAAGGGGCCCTTTTGACTCCAGAGCTTGAAGGATTAAAAATCCTTCCACTCTCCAGTCTTGCCCAACCTCAGAGTTGTTCCCTTCTGTTCTCAGGACTGTGGGCTTTGGTCAGCAATGCTGGGGTCCTCGGCTTACCAACCGACGGGGAGCTCATTCCCATGACTGACTACAAACGATGCATGGCCGTGAACTTCTTTGGGGCCGTGGAAGTCACGAAGGCCTTTCTGCCTCTTCTTAGGAAATCCAAGGGGAGGCTGGTGAGCATCAGCAGCATGGGAGGTGAGTTGGTCTTTCCCCACAAGGTCCTGGGTGCCGGTCATGCAAGATGCAACTCGCAGCGTTCCTTGTGGGCTGAACAAGAAAGCAGGACAATTTCATGCAGGGCTGGGTCAAGATTAGTCAAATCATGTGTTTACGGTTGATCTGAGTACAATAAAACCTTTCTTTCCTTTGATCTGAGTACAATAAAACCTTTCTTTCCTTTCAAATCGTTTCACGTACTGACTCTTACCTATCTTCTAATTCATCTGTTCATTACCGGGGATTTAGGGTTCCCATGTATCTTCGGAGCGTGACCGCTAATGCACAAGCTTCCTAGATTTGGACAGGAAGCCCTGCAAACAGTTAATGTCAGCGTGACAGGGAACCTATTTTCAACCCTCCCTGAACTCTAGTTGTTCCCTGTGAGAGGAGTAGGCAAATGTCTTCACTCTGTTGGCACTGTCAGAGCCCTGTGTCTCAGTTGGCTCCCTACTAGTGTTTTCCATGAGACAATTCCCGTTGTTTTGCAATCTCAAGGCAGTTGGGGCAGGGTGTGACATTTGATGACTCACCTCTCCATTTCAAAGAACAGATAGTCAACAAGTCAAGGGTTTAATGATCTCCCTTCCATAAAAAATGCCCATGCATGTGATGTCTCATTCTTTCTTCTAGAACAGATATTTCCAAACTGGGGCTCCTCAGAGCCTTACTCAGCTTTGAGTAGCATCCATGGGGTTGTCTTTGGGGCCACTGCATGGGTGAGAGGGAAGCCAAGAGGGTGGGCTCTGGACTCCAGCATCCTGCTTTCACGTGAAGGAATACCACTCTTCACTGCTGTATCAGTTGGTTCCGAGCAAGACTTTTCTTTTTTTTAAATAAAGGATCCAACTATTTGTTTGTTTGTCTGTTTAGTTTGGGTTTTGTTGTTGTTGTCTGTTTGTTTTTAAGGGGTAAGCTTTTCTGTATTTTCTAGACAATCATCGTTGTCCCTCATATTTTCTTCCCTGGTTCTAACTCAGCAACTTCCTTGAACTTTGTGTGTCACTAGCAGTGCTGCTAGGAAGGAAGGAAGGGAGGAGAGGAAAAGAGGGAGGGAAGAGGAGAAAGGATGGAGTGAGGGACATCTAATATGGTTAAGAGCAATGAGTATTGTATTTCAACTTTTATGAGAACCCCAAAATAGTTCCAGTTTTTTGCTACCTTGCTAAAGCAAACAAATCCTGAGAAAACACATTTGCAATATTTCACCCTTATCTTTCTTCTGAACTTAGCTTTCACATTTTTGACCTCTGTGGAAACCTCACTTTTGTCAGTTCCCTGGTACAATCTGTACTTCTGGGAGGGTCTCACATGCTCCTTTGCCTCACTCATTCAACAAATATTTACTGAAATGACATATCATTGCCTTCTCCTTGACACAGTGACAAGGAAGTTTTTCTCTTCTCTTTGTTCTCAACTTTGAGCAGCTCATTTGTTCATAAGATTTTACTTTATCACTGATATGAACAATACCTGCCATAGGCCCAGTGTCTGGCATGAAGCAGAAGCTCAGTTGATAAATGAAAAAGTGCAAGTGTGTAAATGAATGAAAAATGGATGAATGAATGGGCGAGTGACGAGTTTACACTACAGAGGATGCCCAAGCATACACCTTCAACTTGGCCTCTAAAACTGTTTCTGAGCCAAGATTTTGAACTGACTTGTCACATATTTCCACTGGAGGAAAATTTTTGAGTGTTACAATAAATCACACATCTCCCTCCTGTTCTTACCACTGGACATGCAAAATCTTTACACCCAGCCTTACTATTTCCATCTCATTATCTTACCATCCTCACCAAGTCAACATCTGAAGCTGAACTTGCTATCAGTCAGTCAAAGCTTGCTCTCTTTCCGTTCTTCTCCTGGTCTTTTAGGTTTCAGAGCTTTGAGCCTTCTTGGATTTGTTTCTCCTTTTTCTCCCACCCACTCAGTCACCAAGATGTATAGCGTCTTCCTTCATCACATCCAGCTTTGAATCCTTATGTTTCAGGGAAACTCTAGAAATAGGTTCATTTGCAGGACTCGGAAACCACCGGGGTATATCGTAAAGTTGTTAAAACAATAGCGTGAAATCAGAACAGATGGGAAGCACAGGTACCTGCTAGGGCAGGTGTTTGTAAGAAGACAGGAGCCAAAGATCTTAAGTCATGCTCGCCGTTTCCCCCATTGAGGGAGAGCAGAGGAATTCAGCAGAATCCCCAGCACTTTGCTGATGAGTGTTTTGCAAAACAATGGAAGAGATTTTGAGCAAGGGGATAAGAAGCTAGACTGTAAGGTGAGAAACAGAAAAGTCATAGCGTGTGTAAAAGACGCTATGTAACCAACCACCAGTCCACAGAAATTAACAGCCAATGTGATGCCAAATTGATGATGTGTCTCTTGCCAAAGCTTATGTAACAGTAATTTTGGAAAATGTACTTATTTGGGAATTCATCGTGGTCTTTTTCTCATTTTGAAGAAGGGGGTATGGAGAGAGAGGGAGAGGGAGGGAGGGAGAGAGAGAGAGAGAGGGAGGGACAGTTGCTTATAAGTGTTCTCCAAAAGAAGCTTATGGCTGTCCTGACCCATCAGGTTGCCTTCAGTCTGGCACCTTGGCCCACCCTCTACATGACAAGAATTTCAAGGGTGTAGATTTATCGTGGAAGTTTGCATCAGCCAGCAGGAGCTGAGTTCTAATGGAGTGACTCTGTTCGCGTTATCCATGGCCGTGTAATGCAAATAACCCCAAAGAAAGTGTCTCAGGGCGCTGTGAGTAGGCAGGCGGTCTGGTAGAGTAGTGGTCTCTCAAATACATGCAGGTGCTAATCCCTGGAACCTGGAATATGTGACCTTACCTGGCAAAAGGGACTTTGCAGATGTGATTGAGTTATGGATCTGAAAGGCAGAGATGATCCTGGGTTATCTAGGTGAGTCTGATGTGGTTACAAGAATCCTTACAAGAGGCAGACAGGAAGGTCAGAGTCAAAGAGAGGTTGGAAGATGGAGGAAGGTGCCGTGACCCAAAGAATGCAGGTGACTTTTAGAAGCTGGACAAATCAGAGTGGGGTAAACTGCCTAGGTTTTGATTCTGTCTTTGCCACTGACAATGGAGTGACCTAGAACAAAGTCCTGAACCTCTGCATTTTACGATGCGGATAATGATGATTGCTTCTTCTTAGGGCCACGGTGAGATGAGATGAAATGACAGGGTTTAAGCATCAGCCTTGCACCTGGCGTGTAGTAGCGTTGGAGACCCAGAAGCCACCTGCCATGAAGAGGCTGGCTCTGTGTGCACCGTGGCTTTTTATCCTGCCAACTGCTGGCATTACCACCTGTGACTGTTCCATCCTGCTGCTCCCTGTCACCCACTAGCTCCTGGGCAGATAAGCCCAATGGGTCACTACTTCCAGATTTGGCCACAACTTCTCTGGGAGGACTTCCCCCGCCCCGTGATCACATTTATCAACCCGCCCACAGACATAGAATAGCCCTTTAACCTAAATCCTGGCAAGGCAGTTTGATAAATATTTAACCAAGGATTGAAGGAAGTGGGAGATGACTCTCTGATTGATTGTACAAAGGGCAGTTGAAAAACCTTTATGTTTGAGAGGTCTAAAACTGTTTTCTGGCCAGTTCTCCTCTTAAGAAATTGCAGAGTAAATACCTAGTGTTATGTCATAAGCTGTGCTTGAATGAGAACAGTGGAAAGCAAACCTTATAAAACGACTCAGGCCTCAGGGATTTTGACCCAGTTGTGCGTGGAACCCTGCTCCTGTATTACTAGCTGGGGGATCTGGGGGAGGTCGCCCCACTTGTCTGTGTCCATTTTATCTTCTGTCACAATAGGGTGACACAGCACCTGAGTCTAAGGCAGCATTTCTCAACCTCCACATTACTGATATGCGGGGGAGGCTAATTCTTTCTGTGGGGGGCTGTCCCATGCATTGTAGGATGTTTAGCTACATCTGTGCTCTTGACCCATTAGATGCAAGTAGCACCCAGTGCTGACAAACCTTCAGATGTTACTATGTGTCCACTGGGCATGGGGGTGGGGTGCAAAAATCGCCCCCAGTTGAGAACTTCTGGTCTCAACTGTAGATCTAAATGCACTGAGGATTCTGAGTGTTCAGCACAGAGGTCCCCAGCGTCCGGGAGGTAATGCCTGATGATCTGAGGTGCTGAGGTAATAATAACAGAAATGAAGTGCACAATAAATGTAATGCACTTGAATCATCCCGAAACCATCCCCCCTCCCACTCCCACCCCCACCCCCGTCCGTGGAAAAATTGTCTTCCACAAAACCAGTCCCTGGTGCCAAAAAGGTTGGGGACCACTGGTTTAGCACAGTTACTGGTACGTAGAAAGTACCCTAGTAATAGGGACCTTTCTACTGAGAGATAATAAGAGTTGCCCATCACATCGAGCTATTTAAAATTCATGACAATTACTTTACACCAAAGGAAGT
This sequence comes from Hippopotamus amphibius kiboko, assembly GCF_030028045.1. Taxonomy (NCBI): domain Eukaryota; kingdom Metazoa; phylum Chordata; class Mammalia; order Artiodactyla; family Hippopotamidae; genus Hippopotamus; species Hippopotamus amphibius. Next base: position 6,424,481 of record NC_080201.1, on the reverse strand, counting down.
GGCCTCAGAGAGTCTTCCAAGTCTACAAATTATAGTTATCTGGCAAATTTCACAGTTCCAACCTTGAACCTGGTCTCACTTAGTCCAGAGAAGTTAACTATGGGATCATTCCTGGATTTTTTCTTGCCCAGCTGGCTGCCTTAAGGGAAACATCTGGCAAATCATTCAGCCAGATTCAGCAAATCACTCAGCTGTTCAGTGATGTGAGAGGAAGCCAAAGCTGGGATTTGTTTCCTTAAAACTCTCACACTAGCCAGGGCTTAGGGTAGGGCAGCGGAGAGCGGGGAGAGCAAGATGGAGTGGATGTTTTTGTACTGAGTTGAATTAGATGCTTACATACCTGAAGTTAATCAGTTCTAACATCTGCAGGATACAGATCTTGTTTAGATCAAGCGCACCCTAGCCAAGGATCATCCGGCTCATAAGCAGTGAAGTCAGGGTTGGTAACTGGGTCTATTTTACTCCACATTCTGTGTTCCTCTCACCTTTTCCAGACTACCAAACAAGAACATACCAGGCGGAAGCAAAACAAACCCCACAGACCCTAACTCTAGTATAGTTAAGTAGTGATTAGGAAGTGTTAGCAATTTAGGGCTGTCTCCTACATCAGTGCTTCTCAAACATTAACATGTATAGTGATCACCTGGGAATCTTGTTAAAATGCAGAATTTGACTGAGTCTGAGGAGGGCCTAAGATTCTGTATTTCTATAACTAGTTCTTAAATGAATGCTACTGGTCCCTGGACAATTTTTTCATACTTCAGATGATTAGAATCACCAGGAGGGCTACTTGAAAACAACTACAGGAAATCAAAAGTACAATGAGATAGTATTTCACAGCCACTAGGATGGCTATAATCAAAACACCAGAAAACAACACTTGATGACAAGGGTGTGGAGAAGCTGAAACTCCTGAATTGCTGGTGGGCATATAAAATGGCACGACCTCTGTGGAAAACATTTGGCAGTTGCCCCGTAAATAACACAGAGTTACAATATGACTCAGCAACTCTACTCCTAAGTGTATACTCAAGAGAACAGAAAACAGGTGTTCAAACAAAAATTTGCACACAGGTATTCATAGCATCGTTATTTATGAGCCAGAGATGGAAACAATCCAAATGTCCATCAACTGATGAATTAATAAACAAAATATGGTCTATCCATACAATGGACTATTAATCCATAAAAAGGAATGGCGCACTGATACTCTGAAGGGTGAATCTTGAAAAGATTGTGTTAAGTGACAGAAGTCAGACACAAAAAGCCATATCTTGGGACAATCCTATTTATGCGAAATGTCCCCAACAGGCAAACCCATAGAGACAGAAAGCATATTAGTGGTCCTCAGGGGCTGGGGGGAAGGGTAGGAGACGGGATTGCCTAATAGGTATGGGGTTTCCTTTCAGGGCATTGAAAATACGGAACTAGACAGTGCTGTTGGTTGCACAACATTGTAAAGGTACTAAAAGCCACTGAAATGTACACCTTAAAAGCGTTAAATGGTGAATTTTATGTATTTTACTACAATAAGAAAAGAATTCTGCCCCACCCCCAGAATTTCTGATTCCGTGGGTCTGGAGTGAGACCTGAGGGCTTGCATGTCTGACAGATTCCCCGTCACTGCTGCTTCTCAGCCACACTTGGAACAACAAGGTCCCAGACTGATTTTGATACTAAACAGTTGTCAAATCCCAGAGATTGTCAAATTACAAGGGAACAATCAGATGCTATTAGTCTCAAATTTCTGCTAACCTTGCCTGAAGGAGATCGGCAAACCTGCCTCTCCTGGGTTGGTCTGTGTTCTTTTTTTTTGTTTTGGCTGTACCACGCAGCACGCGGAACTTCCCCAACCAGGGATCGAACCCACACCTCCTGCAGTGGAAGCACCGAATCTTAACCACCAGACCACCAGGGAAGTCCTGGTCTGTGTTCTTGAGTTGGAAAGGTGTAATAAAGGAGGGACTTTGTTACTTTTCTTTCTTTCTTTCTTTCTCTCTCCCTCTCTCACTCCCTTTCTTCCTTCCTTCCTTCTTTCTTTCTTTCTTTCCGGCCATGTTGCATGGCTTGTAGGATCGTAGTTCCCTGACCAGGGATTGAACCCAGGCCCTCTGCAGGGAAAGCACAGAGTCCTAACCACTGCACTGCCAGGGAATTCCCTGGTCTTTGTTACTTGAGTTGATTCCAGTTGACCTTGGAGGAGGCAGAAACCAGCTAGAAGCCCTCATTACATTCTCCTGAGACAAGGTCTTGTGAGTTCTGGCTTGGGAAGATATTAGAGAATGAGAAAGCCGCTGCAGGCATGGGACACTGGTGCCTCTGTGAAAGAGTCCTGCATCTGCTTCTATGTTGGAGAAAGGAGTTTCCCCCACACCAACAAGCAATGCTCAGGTCCAGCAGGGTGTCCTACAATCCAACTCAACCCTGATGCTCTCTACTTGGAGACAGCATCAGAGCCCACAGGTTAAGGGCTCAGTCTTACAAGACTGTCCCCCCTCATCCCCACTTTGGATGCTGGTGTCAAGCCCAGGTTATCACCTTTGCTTCTGATGGACTGGCTATAGACCAGAGGTACCAACTACCCCCTCCTTGGGTTCGATTAATTTGCTAGAGCAGCTCACAGAACTCAGGAAACCCGTTTACTCACTGGATTACCGGTTTATTACAAAGCTTATTAAGGATACAAATCAACAGCCAGATGAAGAGATACACAGGGCAAGGCCCAGGGAAAGGTTGTGACACTTCCACGCTCTCTGAATGCGCTACTCCCCCGACTCTCCTACTCTTCCAGCTCATCAACCTGGAAGATCTCCCAGCCCTCTCCTTTGGGTTTCTATGGAGGCTTTGTTACAGCATGTGATCGACTAAATCATTAGCCATTGGTGCTTGATCTCACGCTCTCTCCCTCCCCGGAGGTGGGGGGTGGGGGTAGGATTGAAAGTTCCAACTCTCTAATCACAAGGTTGGATCCACTGGCAACCAGCCCCCATCCTCAGGTGAAGTTCTCACCTCGTTAACTTAATGAAAATCCTCCTTAACCTTTGCTGCTCAGGAAATTCCCAGGGTTTTAGAAGCCCTGTGCCAGAAACAGCAGCCCTAACCAAATATATAAAACAAATATGTATCTATCATAAATCAAAATATCACACCCTACCTATACAGCCCCAGGCTGAAGAGTTGCAATCTTTCTGCCCGGTGTTAACACAGCATTGGCTTGGAGAGGCCTTTCTTTTCCAAAATCCCTATGTAGTCATATGTTAGCTTTAGTTCAGGAAAAAGAGGGTCTCCCAGTAGATGCTGGTCATTATGGCTACGCGGAATGGTTGAGGCCCTGTGTCACCTCAGAGGACATCAAGAACATTTGACTGCTAGAACCTTGGGAAATGTTAACTAGTTGCTTATGCCACACCAAAGAAGTCAGGCAAAGACCAGGACCGAGCCCCCCTCACGGGGCTGGGGAGGGGAGATTGCGCTTCATACTTTTGTAAGCTCCAAGATTGCAACTTCAAGTTTCCCTCCGCATTAGCCATGGCCAACAGGATACCATAAGGTCAAAGACAAGGACCACCAGAAAGACAAGGACCACCGGAGGGGTCAGAAACACAACTGCAGAGTTTATTCCTGCCAGGGAACAGGTTCACTGAGTAGTTCCCTGAGGCAGAAAAGCTGGGTGGAGGGGACTGGTATTTTCTAGAAGGAGGTGGGATGCTGCATTCATGGTAGCTACACCAAGTAGGGATAGATGGTTTGCATTTACGAAGGATGGAAAGAGTCCATAGGTCTGCACGTGGTCAGTTAAAACAAGTCCTGTTGTTCCATTAATGGGTGTTTCTGTCAACAAGTTGCTTAGTAACAGGTCACCCCATAATCTGGGCTGGTTACCAGTGCTGGCTACTTAGAATCAGTTGGAGGGAACCCCGGCAATTCGATTTAGGCATCTCCTGAGTACTGCTCTAAGGGCAAAGTTTTGCTCTTGCATTAGTCATGTCTGTGAAGGGGATGCCTGTGGGGTGGGGGGAGGAAGAAGTATACTGTCACTTTAAATGTGGTGGCAGCCTTGGCAGAAAATGTTTCAAAAGCTCTAGCTTGGGATAGGGAGGGTGGGAGGGAGTCGCAGGAAGGATGGCATATGGGGATATATGTATAAATACAGCTGATTCACTTTGGTGTACAGAAAAACTGGCACAACAGTGTAAAGCAATTATATTCCAATAAAGAGCTTTTAAAAAAAAAGCTCTATCTTGCTTAGCGGGCTTATCTCATCTTGTAACATTTCACATAGGCCAGGTGTTGATTTTGGGGCCTCCCATGCCAAACTTCAGCAAACTTAAATTTTTAGTTTTATTTACCAAAATGTTAGGAGAGCTTACGACCTTGGTACAGCCAAAGACCTGCATGAGAGCAAGGCAATTCTCCCGACCTAAGTGTGTCTTAAAGGGAGTATGCATTTCTAAACTTTTTATTTGGAAATTGTAGATCCATAGGAAGCTGCAAGGAAATGTACAGGGACGTCCCACTTGCCCTTCACCCAGCCTCCCCTAGTGATAACATTTTGCATCACTGTAGTACAATAGCAAAACCATTGGTACCATAGACAGAGCATATTCAGATTTCAGCACTTATATTGCACCCATTTGTGTTTATAGTTCTGTGCAGTTTTATCATATGTGTAGCTTTCTAAAACCACTACCACAATCAAAATACAGAACTTTTCCAGCACCACAAGGATCCCCTGAGATACCCCTTTTATGGCCACATCCATACCCTCACCCCAACTCCTGGCAACCACAAATCTATTCTCCATCTCTATCATTTTATTTCAAGAATGTTATGTAAACGGAATCATACAGTATGCAACCTTTAGAGACTGCTTCTGCTCAACATAATTTGCAGGGAATATACTTTCACCAAGGCATATACAGCTCAAAAACAAACAAGCAAAACCAACCAAATAAACAAAAAACACTCCTTTCCAGTATACCAGTAAAGTCTCTTAACTTCAGTCTCTTGAAACACAGCATACCCAACCTCCACAACCGTGAGACTTAGATGTAAGAATAAAACAGCACTGCCACGTCACTGTCAAACCTCTGAGATCATAGCTTCTGCAACCTAAACAGAGATCTCAGCTTTTCCAGATCTCAAGCTGCATTAATATTTACATGTCCAGAGGACAGAAATAAATGGAAAAAATTCAGAGGTGTTCTCCAGAAGCGTTTAACAACCCTGTCTGCCCATTGGAATCACCTGGGGGAGTTTTTAAACTCCCAGTGCCTGGGCAAATAATAGGAAGATCTAATAGGGATCTTACTTCGTGCCAAACGCTGTTCTAGTATATTACTTCACTTATCTTTCACAACAACCCTGTGATACGTGTATTATTGTTATTCTTAATTTATAGATTAAAAGACAGGCACATAAACATAAATTGGTTTTCCTAACTTTAATTTATTTTACTAATGAATGGCAGAGCTGGGATTTGAACACAGGCAGTGCTGGCTGCAGAAGCCTGCTCTGAACTTCCTCCCTCTGTTAACCTGCCTTCCAGCTGGCCAAGCTCACCTCGTCTCTAAAAACCCGAGGAGAAATAAGAACAGTCTAACCGCACAAACTGGGTCGAAACTTTGAACAAGTTGCTTTAATGTCTTTGGCCCTTCTCACCAGTCAAAGGAAGGAATTGGATTTTGAACGTTTAAGATTTCGGGAAACTAAAAATCACTTAAGAATTAGCTGGTCATACTTGGCAAGACGGGGACCAGAGTTGAATGTTTGATGCCAGATACTGTATTGAAATTTCATCAGTTAAGCCTCAGGACTCTTCCTGTTAAGTGACAGAGCCAAACCTCAAACCAACTTAAAGAAGGGAGAATGAGTTTATTAGCTTACGACTGTTTCTAGGTCATCGTAATTCTCTCCCACCCCCCATTCCCTCTTTCTGTCCTCAACCCCGACCTCCAACTTTCTGAACTCCCCTCTCACTCCTCTGCTTTCCTTTTCTTACCTTCTCCTGTGCTATGGCACAAATGGCCCCTGGGAGTTCTGGTGTCACACTTAAGTAGCCAGGAATAAACAGTAAAACTGTCTCCCTTCCGCAATCTATATCAGGACTCTGGCTCAGTTGAGGTCACATGACCAGGCCCAACCCAATCTCTGTGTTTAGGGGATGGGGTAATATGATTTGTCAATTGCCTCTCTTAATGAGGACAGAACCGTTGACTGACAGCCTTTCTACAAAGACAGGGAGGTAAGGATGAGTGTTTCCCAAAAGGAAGTTATGTGAGACAGACCAAAGCTTTTTTTAAAAAAATTTTTTCATTTTATTTTCACTGCAGCACCACTTGTGAGATCTTAGTTCCCCCACCAGGGATCAAACCTTCACTCCCTGCATTGGAAGTGAGGGTCTCAACCACTGGACCACCAGGGAAGTCCCAGAGCAAAGCTTTAATAATCATGTAAGAATAATGATGATAATTGACATTAGCTATTCTAGGACTCTCTGCTTCAATGTCTGTATTCCCTGCCCCCAGTTTTATTGAGCTATAATTGGCATATAACATTGTATTAGTTTCAGGTGTATCACATGATTTGCTATATATATTTGTTGCAAAATGATTACCACAATCGGGTTAGTTGACATCCATCACCTCACATAGTTAACATTTTTTTTCTTATGATGAAAACTTTTAAGATTTACTTTCTTGACAACTTTCAAATATACAACACAGTATTGTTAACTGTAGTATGTTGTACGTTACATCCCAAGAACTATGTATTCATGTTGTAACCGGAAGTTTGTACCTTTTGACCACCTTCATGTATGTCCACACCACCCCACTCCTCACCTCTGGTAACCACCAATCTGTTCCCTGTATCCATGAGTTCAGGGTTTTTGCTTGTTTGTTTTTTGGTTTTAAAGATTCCACATATAAGGAAGATCCCAGAGTATTTGTCTTTTTCTGTCTGACTTATCTTACTTAGCTCACTTGTTTCTCTGTGTGTCTCCTTCAAGGTCCATAGGTATGTACCTAGGAAAGCATCACCACAGTCAAGAGAGTGAACGTGCCGTTCATCCCCCAGATGTACTTGTCCCCCATTCTAATCCATACCCTGATCCCACCCCTCCCCCAATAGGTAACCACTGGTCCATTTCTATCACCATAGATGTTTGCATTTTCTAGAATTATAAATAAATAGAATCATACAATACATACTGTTTTTTGTCTGGCTCTTTCTTTCACCATAATTATTTTGAGACTCACCCATGCTGTTGTGTGTATGAAGTTCATTCCTTTTAATGGCTGAGTTGTATTCCACTATATGGCTGTATCACAGTTTGTTTATCCATTCAGTCAGTGGGTGCTTCTTTGACCAGGGAAATCTTTGCCTAATGTCATGGGCCCAGTCATCCTGGGGTCCCCATGAGGTCCCCTAGGTGCTCTGAACCCCCACTGTTTTCACCCCTTCACAATCTCATGTCTTGCAGGGAAAGGACACCAGGAACACACCTGTATTCATTTCCTAGGGCCGCTGTAACAAATTAGAGTGGCTTAAAACAAAAGGAATTTATTCTGTCACCGTTCTGGAGGCCAGAAGTTCTGAAATCAAAGTGTTGACAGGGCCACCTCCCTCTGAAGACTGTAAGGGAGAATGCCTCCTTGCCTTTTCCAGCTTCTGGTGCCTCCAGGTGGTCCTTGGCTTGTGGTAGCATCACACCAATCTCTGCCTCCATCTTTACGTGGTCTGCTCCCTTGCTCTCTGCGTGTCTCCTTCTCTGTCTCTTACAAGGACACCCACCTTTGGATTTATTTATCTATTTTATTTTATTTTTGGCTCCATTGGGTCTTCGTTGCTGCATGCGGGCTTTCTCTAGTTGTGGGGAGCGAGGGCTGCTCTTCATTGCAGTATGTGGGCTTTCTCATTGTGGTGGCTTCTCTTGTCGCAGAGCACTGGCTCTAGGCGTGCGGGCTTCAGTAACTGTGGCTTGTGGGCTCTGGAGCGCAGGCGTAGTAGGTGCTGCCCACGGGCTTAGCTGCTCCACGGCGTGTGGGATCTTCCCAGACCAGGGCTGGAACCCGTGTCCCCTGCATTGGCAGGTGGATTCTTAACCGCTGCGCCACCAGGGAAGTTCCCATCATTGGATTTAGGACCCATCCTAATCCAGAATGGTCTCATCTTGAGATCTGTACCTTCGTTACATCTGCTGAGACCCTTATTCCAAATAAGGCCACACCACGTTTCTGGCTTCCCTTGCTTCTGCCTTCCATAGTGCATCCCTCACAGCTGGTCCAATGAGAGACCCAGTTTAAGGGTCAACCTCTCCCAGCTTCTGAAAGAAATGTGATTCAGGTGGGATAAAGAGCATCTGCCCCCCCCAGCCCTAGCTAGCTAGCCCTCTTAGAATAAGTCCTTTCTCATACCCTCTTTTTTTTTTTAAACCCCAAATTTATTATTTTACAGTTCTACAGGCCAGAAGTCTGAAATGAGTCTCACTGGGCAAAACCCAGTGTTTTGGCAAGGCTGAATTCCTTCTGGAGGCTCTAGGAGCAAATCCACTTCCTTGTCTTTTCTAGGTTCTAGAGGCTACCTGCACTCTTGGCTCATGGTGCCATTTCTCTGTCTTTAAAGCAGCAATCCTGGGCTGTATCTCTCATTCCAGTGCTCTTGTCTTTCCTCTTTCACTTATAAGGACACTTTGATTACATTGGACCCACCTGGATAATCCAGGCTAAACGCCTCATCTCAGGATTGCTTAGCAACTTTAATTCTATCTGCAACCTTAATTCCTCCTTTTCCATATAGTCTAACATATTCATAGGTTTCAGAGACGAGGATGTGGACATCTTTGTGGGACCATTATTCTGCCTACCATACTTCTCTTTCTTATTTTCCACCTCTTTATCCATGTCCTTAGTGATTTCCTTAAATCTAGCTTTTAGGTAACAAATGCTCTTCTCAACTATGTTTGAACTACCATCTAATTTGTCTACTGAGTTTTGGCTTTTTTTTTTTTTTTTGAAGTTTAGTTGATTTACAAAATTGTGTTAATTTCAGGTGTACAGCAAAGTCATTCATATATATATATTTCAGATTATTTTCCATTATATGTTCTTACAATATTTTGAATATAGTTCTCTGTGGTATACAATAAATCCTTGTTGCTTATCTAGTTTATATATAGTAGTTTGTATCTGTTAATCCCATACTTCTAATTTATTCTCCCCCCTTTCCCCTTTGATAATCATAAGTTTGTTTTCTATGTCTGTATGTCTGATTCTGTTTCATGTATTGATTCACTTGTATTTTTTAGATCCCACATATAAGCGATATCATATACTTTTGTCTTTCTCTGACTTACTTCACTAATATTCTCTAGGTCTATCCATACTGCTGCAAATAGCAATATTTCATTATTTTTTATGGCTAAGTATTATTCCCTTTCATATATATATGCGTGTGTATACATGTATATATACATGCACATCTTCTTAAGCCAATTGTCTGTTGATGGGCTCTTGGGTTGCTCCCATGTCTTGGCTATTGTAAGCAGTGCTGCTGTGAACATTGGGGGGCCTGTATCTTTTCGAATTAGAGTTTTCATCTTTTCCAGATACATGCCCAGGAGTGGGATACCTGGATCACATGGTAGCTCTATTTTTAGTTTCTAAAGGAGTCTCCATACTGTTTTCTATAGAAGCTGCACTAATTTACATTCCCATCAGCAGTGTAATAGGGTTCCCTTTTCTCCACACTCTCTCCAGCATTTATTGTTTATAGACTTTTTGATGATAGCCATTCTGACTGGTTGCACCCTCTTACAGAGATGCCCCACGGTTCCCTATGGTGCGTTTTTTTCCTTGTTGCAACAAGTATTAAACCCAATTTGTTGAACTACAAATGCTGTAATGGAGGGAACTGTGCCCACTCTGCCCCTCCTTCCCCAGAGATATGTCCACCCAGAACCTCAGAATGTAGGGTGACCAAACCAGAAGATCAGGGGCTGGGCAGATGCTCTTTATCCCACCTAAATCACATTTAGCTTAGACGCTGAGAGAGATGGAGCCTTACACTTGGTTTGCCATTGGACCAGCCGTGATGGAGCAGCCATGGAAAGGAAAAGCAAAGAAAGCCAGACAATGATGTGACCAAGAGTACACATCACCTGCATACAGAGAGGGCCCTTGTTTTCCTTTTTCTGCCTTAGTTACCGATGATGCCAGTTCCTGGCATGTAGTAAGTGCCATCTAAATACTTAGTGGATGAACAAATGAAAACATCAGATCTGATTTTTTCTCCCATTATTCCCATAGGAGGGGTTCCAATGATTAAGATGGCAGCCTACAGCTCATCCAAGGCAGCTCTGACCATGTTTTCAGCAGTCATGAGACAAGAGCTTTCCAAATGGGGAGTTAAAGTCTCTGTCATCCAGCCTGGAGGCTTCCAAACAAGTAGGTGTCTGAGCCCAAGAGTCCTGCAATATTCATTCTGGAAGGGATGCTGAAGGTCCTTTGTTCTGACAGAGCTCAAGCCAAACCCCGCAGTGGTGGACCAAAGAGGCGTTGGGATGGTTGGGTGGGCCTCTTCTAAGCACAGAGGGGGCAGGTGCCAGGTTTTGCAATGTACAGTTGCTCCCCCGCCTCCTTTCACCAAGGAATTAACTTTTGATGTCATGTATTTTTCAAACACAACCTCCTCCCCTCTGAAGGATATGACCCATATCCTTCTACCCTAGGAGGAGATGGCCATCCTCTCCTCTCCTCTCGCTGAATTCCTGGACTCTGGGCAGATGCAGACAACCCCCATTGCTCAGTCCTTAGTTCTGGGCCATGAAACATGTAATTGGTGATTTAAGTGAAGATGTAAAAGAGCACATCTAATAAAAGACCACACACTGGGAGGGATGCCTAACACACTAAAGAACAAACCCTAGAGGTCTGAATATTAACCCAAATGCACCAGAAAAAAATCTGAAAGAAAAGCAGAACTTTGTCTTAAAGCATTCGGCAACCAGGATCTCCCAGAGGTGTCCAGGAGGAGGATGAAGACTCGATGAAAAGGCTCATCTGGGATGGAAACCGAGGGAAAGAGACCTAGGCCACCCAGGTTGAGAGGCAAGACCCGGGCAGAAGGAATGGAGGGAGGGTGAAGTCTTGAGAGGGGTTTCTAACGTGGGGGTTCCCTGGGCGGGTAGGAGAGTTGAGGGGAGTTGATGGAGAAGGAGGGTGGGTCAAAGATGATGCTGAATGTGACAGCCTGAGAGACAGAGCGTGGAAAACTGCCTGACAGCTAGGGCAAGGGGAGAATGATGAATTTGACTTTGAACCTGGCAGGAGGATTGAGGGTTTGGTGATATAACCAAAGAAAACTTCCAACGCACAGATGTGATTCTCTTTGGACAGAGAGCAACCCTGCAGTTGTTACCATTTCAAGGACTCACTGAAATTGTCATAGCTAGCATTTTGGGCAGCTGCTCTTATCAGGCACTAGCCATTTTCCATACATTCTTTCCTGATGTTGTTGATCCTATTTTTTTTATTATAAATTTATTTATTTATTTATTGGCTGTGTTGGGTCTTCATTGCTGCACATGGACTTTCTCTAGTTGCTGTGAGCAGGGGCTACTCTTCATTGTGGTACGTGGGCTTCTCGGTGCGGTGGCTTCTCTTGTTGCAGAGCACAGGCTCTAGGTGCAGGGGCTTCAATAGTTGTGGCACACAGGCTCAATAGTTGTGGCTCACGGGCTCTAGAGCACAGGCTCAATAGTTGTGACGCACAGGCCTAGTTGCTCCGTGGCATGTGGAATCTTCCCAGAGCAGGGCTCGAACCCGTGTCCCTGCATTGGCAGGCGGATTCTTAACCACTGCGTCACCTAGGAAGTCCTGATCCTATTTTTTTAATTGAGAAATATAGTACATACACACATTGTTTAATAAATTATTATAAAAATTCATGTACTTAACATCCAGCTCAAAAAATAAAACATCGCCAGAAGCTCCCAGAAGCCCCCATATGGTACTCTCCAGTCTTAGCACTCTCTTCCCCACAACATGTAACCTGTTGTGCTTTTTATTACAATCATTTATTTGCTTTTCTTGACAGTGTCCCATGCATACATGCATCCCCAAACAATAGTTTGGCTTTACTGGTTTTTGAACTTTGAACGGGATCAATGCATGTGTATTCTTTTGCGTCTGGCTTCTTTCACCAAACATTATGTTTTTCACAATTCACTTATGTTGTGTGTAGCTGTAGTTCTTTCATTTTCATTGCTGCATAGTATTCTGTGAATATGCCACAATTTTTCTACTATTGATGGGGTATTTGGGTCACTTCTGGACAATTGTGAACAATTCAGCTGTGGACCTTCTGGCACACGTACTGTGGCATATGTGTGAGCGATTTTTCCTATGACACATACCCAAGAATGGGATGACTAGATCATAGATTTTAATTATCTTCGATTTATTGGATAATTCCAAATTGTTTCCTTAATTATCATTCCAGTTTTACTCCCATCCTTTCCATATATGTCTTAATCTGCATCACAGCCCTGAGGGGTAAGTTTAGTTGACATCATTCACCAGGTGAGGACACTGAGGTGGAGTGGATAATTGATAGCCCAGCGTGTGCATCTATGACACCACGATGGTGGGGAATATGAAACCAGATCCCTAGGTGCAGTGCCTGGGATGCACTTTCATGTCAGGATGACCTCAGTTTAAAGCTGATATTTGATGTGCTCTCTAAAGGCAAGAGGCCAGATGGTGGAGGACTGAGGACTTAAGTTTGATTTTTTTTTTAAATTTGTGTGTGTGTGTGTGTGTGTGGCTGTGCCACGCAGCATGTGGGATCTTATTTCCCCAACCAGGAATCGAACCCACACCCCCTGTGTTGCAAACATGGAGGCTTAACCATTGGACCACCAGGGAAGTCCCATGAGGACTTAAGTTTGGAGAATGACATTTGAAGTGGGGGATGAGAAAAGCAATCTTTAGGGACACAAAGAGCTCCTGAAGACATTCAAGGAGACATATCAGATTTCTTTTTTGGTGCCCCGCAATAAAAATAGCTAAAACATATTTCATGCTTAGCAATTTTTAAGACTTTATGTGGACAATCTCACTTAATCTTCACCTATGAGGTAGGCATCATAATATTCCCATCCTGTAGGTAGAAAACTGAGGCTCAGAGAAGTTAAGGAATTTCTCAAGCCACAGAGCTGATATGAGGCAGAGATGGGATATGGATCCAGGTCATCTTACCAGTTTTACTGTGTGTAGCCCCAAAGTGGCAGGGATGGGCAAGTGTGTGTCAAAAGTGGCAGATGAATGTTGACAAAAAGCTGGTGGCTTTGTCATCAATAAACAGAGTTTTGGGGACTCTGGACAGGGCAGACACAAGAGTGATGAGAAAGTCCATGAGGTGTTTAAAGAGGGAAAAGTGGAGAGGAAAAGGAATCCCCCAGCCTGTGAAAGCAGAGACTGGGGGAGAAGTGGCTGGAGGAACAATAATTCATGTAAACATGTTTTTTTTAAGATGCAGAAGCCTCCAGAGTAGTAATTGTCAGGGTAATCACTTTAAGGACAGTGTGGAGCCTTCATGAAAAGAAATGAGCAGTTGAAACTCTGTTTGCATTTCCACGAGTATAATTGGATTTCACTGGCTTACATTTCATAGTGAGGCTCCCCCGCAGTGCTGATATACAGGAGTCACCCAAGCTAGCAAACAAAGATTCATCCCCACAGCAATTCCTGAGCAACCATACACTTTGTAGGTGGGAGTGTGGGTTGCTACAACCTTTCTGGAAAGTAATCTAGCAGTAGCTATTAAAATTAAAAACGCATGTTTTTTGACCAGACAGCCACCCTTTGGGGACTGTAGCCTAAAGAAGTAAATGCCGAAAAACAAAAGGATATTTTGTGCAAGGCTGTTGATGGCAGTGTTGCCTGAAGTGGTGAAACCTAGGAACGGCTGGGAAGTTCTTTGATGGAGAAGTGGTGACTAAAAGCTGCTCAATGGAAATTCTGCTGCTCTTGTTTTTTAAAACTATAGCCATTGACGAGGAGGCAGGTCTGTGATTTATTACTAAGCAAACAAAAAACAAAACCCACAAACAAACAAAAAAGCAAATTCCTGGAAAATACATGTAGTGTGATCCTTTTTGTGTTTTGCTTGTTCCTGCTAAAATAAAATTAAGCCAAAGCCAAATGTTTATATATGTTTGTATGAACAGGGAAGAAGTGCAGAAGGACACACAAAACCATGTTACCTCAGAGGAGATTAATTTTAAAAATATATGCATCTCCTTGTTATTCATTATTTATATAATAAGCAGACATTGCTACTATATTTTACAGTAAATATACAAATATTAAATTTTATATAATAAGCAAGAATTTACTTCTATATTAAATATATGGTTGTATATTTAATCACATATAATTTATATGTTAACATTTAATGCATTATTTTAAATTAAATTAACATTATATTTATTAAATAGGTAACATGAGGGACTTCCTTGGCGGTCCAGTGGTTAAGACTTCACCTTCCAATTCGGGGTGGGGGGGGCAGGGGGGGTGGGGGTATGGGTGTGATTCCTGGTCGGGGAGCTGGGATCCCACATGCCTTGAGGCCAAAAACCAAACATAAAACAGAAGCAATACTGTAACAAATTCAATAAAGACTTAAAAAAATTAGATAACATTAACATTAGATGTTCAACATTATATACTTTTTTAACCTTCTTTTTTCTTTTTTCCTGGCTGCGCAGCTTGTGGGAAATTCCCCACCAGGGATTGAACCCAGGCCACGTCAGTGGAAGCCCAGAATCCCAACCACTAGGTCAGCAGGGAACTCCCAACATTATATACTTAATTTTATACACAGAAGCAGGCATTATTGCTATATTTTTAAAAATTATATATGTACATATATGTATGTATGTAGGCATATACATATCCTACAGATCAGGGGTCTCCAACCTCTGGGCTGCTGACCGGTACTGGTCCATGGCCTGTTAGGAACTGGGCTGCAGAGCAGGAGGTGAGCGAGTGAAGTCTCATCTGCTGCTCTCCATCGCTCCCCAGTGCTTGCTCTCATTACTGCCTGAACCATCCCCCCTCACCCCCACTCCCCCTCCCCAAACCCCAGTGGAAAAATTATCTTCCATGAAACTGGTCCCTGATGCTAAAAAAGTTGGGGACGGCTGCTATAGATAGTATATATTATACACATTGTATTTTATATTGTACATAATAGTCATGAAAAGATATGTACTAGAATGTTTGTGGCAGTACTATTTGTAAGAGTCTCCAACTGAAAACAACCCAAATGCCCTCCATAGTATAACAGATAATTGATGGCATATTTACAGAATGGAAAGCTATTGACTACACAATACACGCACCCAGGTGTGCATGTGTCTAAAATCAGGCAAAGCTACTCTATTCTGTTCATCAGGACAGTGGTTCCGGGGCGAGGCGACCATGGCTGGTTTGTCTTTTTCTTGGTCTGGTTGGTCTTTTTTTGGTCTGGTTGCTGGTTACATGAGCTATTCAGTTTGTGGAAATCTATTCATCTGTGCCCTGTTCTGTTTGCATGTTTACGAGAATATAATTGCCATTGTAAAGCACATTCCGTTTGGGAATGTCCTTCCCAACAGAAGCCAATTCACAAGGGCCTTCTTCCCAACTAGGCATAGGACATGCCTTGTTCTAGCCTTCCCAGCACCTAAGACTCTCTTTTTTCTTGCCCCTCAGACATCGCAGGCACGAGTGACATGTGGGACAAGCTGGAGAAAAACATCCTGGACCACCTCACCCCTGACGTGCAAAAGGACTATGGCCAGGACTACATCCACAAGGAACGCAGTTTTCTCAAGTTAATCAAAACCTCAGGCGAAGCGGACATCTCCCCAGTGCTTCTGGACATACAGCATGCCATTTCTGCCAAGAGCCCCTTTGCGTTATATGCGCCGGGGAAAATGTCTTATCTGTGGCTCTGCTTTGCTTCCTGTAGCCCTACTGGCATATTTGATTATGTTAGCAAAAAATGTCACAGCTATGGAAGGCACATGCCCAGAGCCTTAAGCACGCCTAACTTGAAGAATGAGACCATGTAGGCAAATCAGTGGGAAATGTTAGAGTCTTGGAATGAAAGGGAATCTGGAGCTTCCCATTAAAGCTGTGGTTTCCTACCTTGCAGCCCCTGTGAAATCTGTTGGTTGAAGACTGAGACAGGAAGGAAGGGGGTAGGGCACAACTTTGCAAAGAACGACACAGCCGTTGACCATACGACATAAAACGGGTTAGAACTGACTAGGCCCAAGATGGTGGAAGATGTGACTTCCAGGGGACCTTGAGCCTCATTATAGGGTCATTGTAACACATCAGCTAGATGACACATTCATGGGCACCATAACAGTTCTGAGGCTGACCATAAAAAGCCAAAGAGTGGGTGGTGGCCCAATTCCTGGAAATCCTTGCCCCCTTCCCTGAAATAGTTGGAATAATCCTCCCACTCGTTAGCCTATGAAATCACCCAGGCCATAAAAACTTACCACCCCATATTCGGGGTGCTCTCAAGCCTTTTGAGATGGGCCAAATTCCATCTATGGAGTGTGTCTCTCTCAGTAAATCTACTTCTTACCTATCACTTTGCCTCTCACTGAATCCCTTCTGTGATGAGACATAAAGAACCTGAGCTTCATTAAGTCCTGAGACCAGGTGTGTGATTTCAGTTAAAAGACAGTGGGTTCGAGTCTCAATCTGGGTTGTGAGGACTTTCTGCAGGGTGGAAATGATCACCATGGAAAGCATTAATTGGGTGTTTACTGTACACTGGATACATTTCAGGTATTCTCTCATCTAGTTCTCCTTAGAGAATGGAGCTAGGAATCTTCAGCCCTACTAAATAGGTAAGGGAATTAGGGATCAGAGAGGTTATGTTCCTAGTTCATCGCCACACAGCTAGCAAAAGGCAGAGTTAGAATTGAAATCCAGGTTGGACTCCACTGCTTG
This sequence comes from Hippopotamus amphibius kiboko, assembly GCF_030028045.1. Lineage (NCBI taxonomy): Eukaryota > Metazoa > Chordata > Mammalia > Artiodactyla > Hippopotamidae > Hippopotamus > Hippopotamus amphibius. The sequence continues at coordinate 6,407,463 of NC_080201.1, read as the reverse complement.
CCAGGAGAGGCAGAAGGGAAAGAGAGATGAAGAGGGAAAAGGGACAGGGAAAAAACAAAAGGAGGAGGAAATGGCAAGGACCACAGTCAAATCGAGTCCTTCTCACTGTGCAGTGATATCCCACTGTAACTACTGCATCCAAGGTATTGGATTCATTGTATGTAATCCACGCTCCATGTCTGTCTTCTCCCTTCCTCTACCAGGAGCCTTGGGGATAACAGGATGATGAGGTCTCCCATCTCAAGCAGGGCCCCTGAGGTCTTTTGGTAGACACCAGGTGTGTGACAGGCTGGGCTGGTGTCCATAGTAACCACCCCTGTGGCCTCCATCTGAGCATCCAGGATGGAAAAGCCAGCAATATTACCTGGAGAAGCCCAGCTTGAAGGCAGCAACGTCAGATACTAAGGGCGGTGTAGCCAAGTTCACCTGGTAGAGGCAAAAGCACCCCCCTTTTGGTTGCATGAAAGTAATCAGAAAAAAACAGCTTGACATGAGGAAAGCAGAGGTCCAGACATCCTTCTCATTGCAGACCTCCCTTTGTCCCATTTCCTTTCTAGAATGTGCAGGTTCTTTGTCTATTTTCCAACCCCAAGGAGATTTGGAGAGAGTAGAGAAACTGACAATGCTCTGTGATTTTCCCGCAAAGAAAATAATAACAATATAGTGAGATAAATGGTTATAAAATATTAACATGATGCATTTTTAATAGTTGGTCATGCTGACTGTCCAGTGGTTCTACATCATTGTTTTAGGGTAGAACAGAAAGAGAAGAAGAAAAAAAAATCGATCGTTAAACACTGATTTCCAAAATAGGCACTTTTGGAGATAAGAGTTATGAAGCCCAAGGCTTCCATTTGCATGATTCAGATATTGAGAGTACAAAGTTTTCATACAACCTGCTGCCCAAGGTTTGGAGGACTGAGGACTGTGTGTTTCACTATAAGCTGGTGGTTCTCAAAGTGTGGTCCCTGGACCTGCAGCATCAACATCCCCTGAGAATAGCTGACCTAAAACAATAAAATAGCCAGTTATTATTTTACCAGCAAAATGAGTTTATTTGAAACAGCAAAGAATTGCAAATTGGGACAGGCAACTTATGGCAAACCACAGGCAAGTCCAGAGAGCAGAGAGGACCTTTCTTTTACAGAGGAGAAGGGGGAGTTGGGAGGAGCTTTTATAAACAAAGAGTCCATTGGAGGAAACTGGGAGTTTGGAGTGTAGTGGCTTTTCATTGGCTGAGCTGTGACAGTCTCTCATTGGCTGGGATGTTGGAGATGCAAAGTACCTCTTTTCCTGTTGGGTCTGCAATTCCTCTAGGGGTCCGGCATGAGAGCACCCCTTTCTGGCCTCCTGACTCCATTTAAAATGAGGTTTCTGCTTACTAATTTTCAGAGAACTTATTAGAAATGCAGGTTCTCAGGAGCCGACCGAATTGTATTTTAGGTTCTTATGCCTGTTGTAACAAATTACGAAAAACTTAGCAGCTTGCAACAACATACATTTATTATTTTACAGTTCTGGAGGTTGGAATTCTGAAATGGGTCTTACAGGGGTAAAATCAAGTTGTCAGCAGAGCTGTGTTCCTTCTGGAGGCTCTAGAGGAAAATTTATTTCTTGCTTTTTCCAACTTCTAGAGGTCTCCTGTATTTCTTTGCTTGTGGCTGCATCACTCCAACCTCTGCTTCCTTCATCTCATCTCCTTCTCTGACTCCTTCCCTCCTGCTTCACTGTTATAAGGAAACTCGTGATGACACTGGACCTGCACAGATAATCCAGGATCATCCCCCATGTCAAGATCCTTAACTTAATCACGTCTGCAAAGTCCCTTTTGCCATGTGAGAGTCACATATTCACAGGCTCCAGGAATTCTTGTGCCATTATCATTAGCCAAACAACAGATCATTATTCTACCAACCACACCTACTGAATCAGAAACTCTGGGGGTGGGTCCAGCAACTTGTGTTGTAATGAGCCCTCCAGGCGATGCACATCCAGTTTTGAGAACTACTGCTCTGAGCCACAGAGTAAGCAGGCTGCGGGATGTGTGGATAGTGGGGAGAGCTGGAGACAGCAGACAGGGTCTAGTTTCTGTTCTGCGGCCTCCCAGGGGTTGAGACCACTGTGATGGGGAGAAGGTGCTGAAGACAGACCCAGGTGGGTCTGAGAATCCTGGATCAGAGTAGCTTGTAGCTGGTTTCCCACAGGAGCGCGTCCACGCTACCTTGGAGTTACTTCAGAGGGAAAGAAACCGCCAAACCAAAGTGTGGCCTATTTGGTTGGAGAAAGACTGATGACCTCTCAGCACCACTCCAGCCATGACTCCCTTGGGTTTGGGTGGGAGTGGGGGGTCTGGAAAAGTTGCTGAGTCTCCCGGAGAGAGTAGGGGAAAAAGCTCCGGAATGAAGACCCAGGGTGCCTGTGGGGTGGTTCAGGGGAATACTGTAGCAGAGGCCTCTTAGCTAGGGGCTGAAGCGAGGATGAGAAATCCAACCGGAGACCAGTGAAGATGAGACAATGCTGCTTTGCTGGTGCTGGGAAAATACACCAGCCCTTGCAAACCCAGATGCTGAGGATTGGTGCACGGAAAAGAGAAGGAGGTGGCAGCGGAGGGGATCTTGAATTCCACTGCACATTCATCTGGAAGACCCTGTTTTAGTTCATTTATTTACTTATTATTTTTGAGGGGGTACACCAAGTTCAATCATCTGTTTTTATACACATATCCCCGTATTCCCTCCCTCCCTTGACTCCCCACCAACCTCCCTGTCCCAGTCCTCTAAGGCATCATCCATCCTCGAATTGAACTCCCTTTGTTATACAGCAACTTCCCACTGGCTATCTATTTTACAGTTGGTAGTGTATATATGTCTGTGCTACTCTCTCACTTCGTCTTAGCTTCCCCTTCACCCCCCACCCCCCCAAACCTCAAGTTCTCCAGTCCGTTCTCTGCATCTGTGTCCTTGTTCTTGTCTTGTCACTGAGTACATCAGTACCATTTTTAGATTCCGTATGTGTGAGTTAGCATACAATATTTGTGGAAGACTCTGTTTAATAAGCATTAAAATATATTTCACTTTTAGCACAATACCTATAGGTTCTCAGAAAACAAAAGAGACAAGTATTACATACAAAACACCCCCAGGTCCTGACCATGTCTGCACAGTAAATGATGTCCCACAGTAAGAAACCAGTAAGAGCTAAAGGCAGAGGGAAGCCCCCAATATATCTACAATTCCTCATATTCTTGGGGGAGGGCATGATGAATAGGTAATTCAACAACATGACTCATGGCAAAAAGTACTTTATCTACCCCAGTCCTGCTTTCTGCTCAAGGGCAGGATACAAGGTACATCTAATACCTGGCCACACAGCATCACATGCAAATGGCATGCAAACCCCCACCCACTCCCCTTTATCTCTTCTCTTTCTGTATCTTCCCAATGCTGGCAGATGCAAGCGGGCCATCCTCACCACCCAGGATAAGAGGGAGGAATTAGAAAAAAGCATCCAGGGAAAACATGATTTCTTCTATTACATAGGGAGCTGATAAAGGCCTACAAATAAACTTTACTATACTATTGAATGGAACATTAAATTTCTTTTTTTAAAAATAAATTTATTTATTTATTTATTGGCTGCGTTGAGTCTTCGTTGCTGCCCTCAGGCTTTCTCTAGTTGTGATGAGCAGGGGCTACTCTTTGTTGCAGTGCTCAGGCTTCTAGTTGCTGTGGCTTCTCTTATTGTGGAGCACGGGCTCTAGGTGCGTGGGCTTCAGTAGTTGTGGCACATGGGCTCAATAGTGGTGGCTCACAGGCTGTACAGCACAGGCTCAGTAGTTGTGGCACATGGGCTTAGTTGCTCTGCAGCATGTGGGATCTTCCCAGACCAGGGATCGAACCTATGTCCCTTGCATTGGCAGGTGGATTCTTAACCACTGTGCCACCAGGGAAGTCCCTGGAACATTAAATTTCACCAGTTTCATTATACTGGTGATAAAGACCATGTTTTGGAATGCCATTCTGGATGGTGTAATCCTGAGGAAGAGTGGTTCCATGCAAATGGGTCTGATGAGGTGCTGGTACCTCATGCTCCGTAAAAGTTCCCAGTCCAACTCACACATAGTTGTCCACTCAGGGACCTAGGACCCCTGAACACCTGCTCTGGAGTGGCTCCAAATAATATTTCTCTTCTTATTTATCTTATAAGCCAATATTTCCCTCCGGGATGTCAGGTGTAGAGGTGTCCTTAGCAAGACTAGGTTTCAGAGTCTCAGCTTAATACCCAGCTCAGAATTCCACAGCAAGGGACTTCCCTGCCAGTCCAGTGGTTAAGACTCTGTGCTTCCACTGCAGGGGGTATGGGTTCCATCCCCGGCTGGGGAACTAAGATCCCACATACGGTGTGTCATGGCAAAAACAAAACAATAACAACAACAAAATCAAAAAATTCCACAGCAAGAAATAAGAAGCAAAAGGAAGAGAGGTTGGGAACTAATGTAAAGGTTGAAGATATGTTTGTAGTCTGAAGTCTCTTACTCTTCGGCCTGCCCAGCATTCCTTTGAGGGAGATTTTAGTGAGACTGTCATTCAACAGACTCTACATCCACCATCACAGGGGTGGGCATGTGACCCAGGCTGGCCAATCAACTCATACTCTTGGCTCCAGTGATTTGTTCAGGGGTGAGCAAGTGACCCAAGAAGAACCAGTCATGGCTCTTGATGGTGGGAGGATTGCTAATGGGCACTGGGAGAAAAAGGATGTCATTTCCCACTATAATGTCCATATTAAATGATGAGGAGAAACCAGTCTGATGACATAGTTTGAGTCCCTTGATCTAGCTATACCTGAAGATCTCCTGTTTGGACTGATTTCCAAATTGTGTGAGCCAATACATTTCCTTTAAACTATTTTGAGTTGGGTTTCTATCTTTTGCAAGAGAATTGATTCCTGACAAGTACACACCCGAGGGAAGGATTCCGTGAAGAATGAGGAAAAAAATAATCTTTGAAGGAGAAAATAGGTGATGCCACAATATCCTAGGAGAGGAAGAAAGAGATGAGGCGGAAGAAAAAAATAAAGGAGGTTAGGGTGGGTGATAGCACTGTTTAGTGGCCCTCTTCCATAGAAAATAAATTTTTCTGTTAAAATTTATTTTGGGGGTTTTATCCCCAAAGTCCCTCTGGAAAAAGGTAACACAGAATCCTTGCTGAGCCCCATGATGGAAATCAAAGATTTCAGCTGATCACTGGCAATTCTAGACTATTGAAATCACACTTGGCTAGAAGAACCGTGGTAGGTACACTGCATCTGCTGTGGTAAGATGCCCTGTCCTGGATCATTACAAAACTTATTTACCATATTGCAAAATATGGAGATGACTGAAGTGGGAATCCAAGCTTACCATGGGAAACAGGAAGATCAACAAAGAAACTCAAAACTTTTGTCCTAAATTATTTGTTCTTCTCAGGTTATTCCATCCACATGAGAGTGCTCTGGCCGCCAGGTAATTGCCCTGGGAATTTTACCACAGAGATAATTTTGTTTAGCTCCACTTTCTTCTTCCTCCTATTTTGATAATAGGTAATGATTCACTGCTGATTATCATGTAACCTCTCTCCTAACTATCCAAGATGAACTAATTTCATCCAGAGAAGGTCTTAACTTGGAAACATGCTAGTCTTTGGGTGTGGTTTTTGGGTAAGATTTAAATGTTTGTGCAAGAAATTTTCATTGATGAACACAAAACTCACGCTTTCATCTTGAATACCCATGGTATTCAAGCAAACTGGGACTGGAAAAAATCCTGAAAGGGCTATTGATATTAATACATGTCATTGCCACTGCAATGGATGGAATTTTTTTTTGGCAGAGGTGGGAGTAGGGGAGATATCTTGTGGTTCAGCATCCACTTACCTTCCTATCAGAAGTCATTCCCCAAATGAACAAATGCATGACATTCCGAGGATATGGAATGTTGATTGAGGGATATGAAGAGTGCTGGTGGCAGTCTCCCACAAATGACAGTTGTTGTGTTTCCTGCTTCTTGACCCTTTGGAGGCACTTGGTCCCATCGATTCTATTTTTCAAACCTAGCCTTCCAGGCTTGCCTTAAGTGAATCATGTATATATTTATATTCAAATAACTCCCATTATGTTCAAAGAGTCAGAACTCAGTTTCTGTTACTTGCAACCACAAGTATTTTAATTATCTCCTCCTCCTCCTCACCATAGTATTTTCAAAGGCCCACTCCCAAAACACAGCCCCACATCTTCATGGGTCCTCAAGATGAATGGCTCCAAGAAGGATGCACCCTCTACAAAGAGGGACAGAGTGTGCATTTCCCCTTGTGTACCATCCCAATGGCCCTCTCCTCCTCTCGCTCTGTCTAGAACTCTGTCTCACCTGCAGGGACACAGTAGGATGGGGATCCAGGCTCTGGATTTCCATCTCTTCTTTTTGGTTTCTACTGAGAAACAACTTCACAATCCCAGGTCAGGAGGTGGCCTCCCCTGGAGAGAAGGCTTCAGGCAATAACATAAGGGATGAGACTAAGATTTGACCTGGGCAGGTTGGGAGATGAAAGGGAGAGGGGTATTTGAGGGAACACTTTTCCAGGGAGGCTTATAAGAAGAACTGGGGAGACTCTATTAGTCGCTCCCATTTTAAGGTCAAAGGATGACTCTCTCCTCCTGCACAGTGATTTTGTTTTCATTTTGTGTTTTGAATTCTGGTGAATATTGCTCCAAACATGTCACATTCTTGGTGGCAGAGCAGCAAGTATCGGTATTCTGGAGTTATTTTTACAGAGTGTTATGGACTGAATGCATCCCCTCCAAATTCTTATGTTGAAAATCTACCCCACAATGTAGAGGTATTAGGAGGTGGACACTTTAGGAGGTAATGAGATCATGACAGTGGAGCCCTCAGGTTGGGATTAGTGCCCTCAGAAGAAGAGAAAGGACAGAGCTTGGTGTTCTTTCTCTCTGCTATGTGAAGATAGAAGAAGATGGCCATCTGCAAACCAGGAAGTGGGTCCTCTCCAGACACCATATCTGCTGGTGTCGACAAAAAAAATTCACAACATGAGAGCTGGGAGTTGAGTTTATTTGGGGGCAAAATTAGGACTGTAACTCGGGAGACAGCATCCCAGATAGCTCTCAGAAACTGTTCCAAAGAGGCAGGGGGAAGATTAGTATACATATATTCTTGGTAAAGCAGGAGTACATTTATTTTAAGGGGTTTCTGCTAGTCATGAGGAGCAGATGTCACCATGCAGGGATTTAGTGCTTTTCTAGATATGAGGGGATGCAAGGGTTGGGCTCATAAAATCAGCTCCTGAAAACATCTAACTATCTGAAGACCTGTTCCACCCATCCCATCCTCCAAAGCACAGAGTGCCTCATTTCTGGTCCTCACCCTGAATTCCCTTCAGGGGGTGTGGAAGGTCAGTAGCCACAGCAGCACAAAGTGATTTAATTCTTTTACAGGCAGATGGCAAGTTCCAGTTTACAGTTGACACTGGCACGTTGATCCTGGACTTGCCACACTCCAGAGCTGTAAGAAATATGAGGGTGAGTCAAAAATTATCTGCACTCTGGCTGTAGAATTTACAGAAGTTTTAATATAACCGGAGTGCAGATAACTTTTGACTCACCCTCCTAAATGTTTGTTGTTGAAGCCATTTCATGTATGATCTGTTATAACAGTCAGAACTGACTAAGATGTGTAGACTTGGGTTCAAATCTTGGGTCTGCTGTTCAGCAGCTGGATGACCTTAAGCAAGCTGTTTACTTCTCTGCATCTTAGGGATTTTCCTCTTTTTCCTCTAAAGCAGGTGGTAATGTTGATCTCACACAGGTACTCTGATAACAGGATGATAATGCAAAGCATTTAGTAGGTGCCCAGCATTTGATAAGGGCCCCCCAACGTAGGATAATAGTAGTTGGTTTTTTTGTTCTTTGTATCTGTGCACATTTACTGTGGAGTTGAGGTTACCTTGGTGTGTCCTTTCTAGGTTGAGGTTGGGTGGTGAGACAGCTGGTGATTGGCTAATGCTTCTTCCTCCCACAAGAGAACAAGGTAGTCTTTCATGGACAAACAATGAAGTTCACACCACCTATTCTTCCTGATAAGAATCTCTACTGCCTTTTTTTTTTTTTAAAACTAACAATCACTTTTGTCTTCCTATGTGCCAGGACTTCTGCTGAGCAATTTACCTGAATTAACAAATTTAATCCTTACAACAATCCCACGACTCATGTTTTTGTTGTTGTTGTTGTTGTTTGTTCGTTTTTGATTTTTATTTAATTTTTTGAGAACTTTTATTGAGATACAGTTAACAGACAATAAACAACATGTATTTAGAGTATACAATTTGGTATCCCAATCTCCCAGTTCATTCCCCCCCAACCCTGCCCGCTTTCCCCACTTGGTGTCCATATGTTTGTTCTCAACATCTGTGTCTCTATTTCTGCCTTGCAAACCGGTTGATTTGTACCATTTTTCTACAGTCCACATATATGTGTTAATATACTATACTTGTTTTTCTCTTTCTGACTCATTTTACTCTGTATGATAGTCTCTAGGTCCATCCATGTCTCTACAAATGTCACAGTTTGTCTACTAACTTTGGGTTTTGTTTGCTCTTCTTTCTCTAGTTTCTTTATGTATAAGGTTAGATTGTTTATTTGGGATTTTTCTTGTTTCTTGAGGTAGGATTGTATTGCTATAAACTTCCCTCTTAGAACTGCCTTTGCTGCATCCCATAGGTTTTGGATCATTGTGTTTTCATTGTCATTTGTCTCTAGGTATTTTTTGGTTTCCTCTTTGATTTCTTCAGTGATCTCTTGGTTATTTAGTAGCATATTGTTTAGCCTCCATGTGTTTGTGTTTTTTCCAGTTTTTTTCCAGTAATTGATTTCTAATCTCATAGCGTTGTGGTCAGAAAAGATGCTTGATACGATTTAAATTTTCTTGAATTTACCAATGCTTGATTTATTACCCAAAATGCAATCTATCCTGGAGAATGTTCCATGTGCACTTGAGAAGACTGTGTAATCTGTTGTTTTTGGATGTAATGTCCTATAGATATCTATTAAATCAAGCTGATTTATTGTGTCATGTAAAGCTTGTGTTTCCTTATTAATTTTCTGTCTGGATGATCCGTCCATTGGTGTATGTGGGGTGTTAAAGTCCCCCACTATCATTGTGTTCCTGTTGATTTCCTCTTTCATAGTTGTTAGCATTTGCCTTATGTATTGAGGTGCTCCTATATTGGGTGCATATATGTTTATAATTGTTATCTCCTCTTCTTGGATGGATCCCTTGATCTTTATGTAATGTCCTTTCTTGTCTCTTGTAACATTTTTTATTTTAAAGTCTATTTTATCTGATGTGACTATTGCTACTCCAGCTTTCTTTTGATTTCCATTTGCATGGAATATCTTTTTCCATCCCCTCACTTTCAGTCTGTATGTGTCCCTAGGTCTGAAGTGGGTCTCTTGTAGACAGCATATATATGGGTCTTGTTTTTGTATCCATTCAGCCAGTCTGTGTCTTTTGGTTGGTGCATGTAGTCCATTTACATTCAAGTTAATTATTGATATGTATGTTCCTATTACCATTTTCTTAATTTTTCTTTTTTTGGTAGGTCCTTTCCTTCCCTTACGTTTCCTGCTTAGAGAAGTTCCTTTAACATTTGTTGTAGGGCTGGTTTGGTGGTCTGTTAGCTGTTGCTTGTCTGTAAAGCTTTTGATTCCCTGTGGAATCTGAATGAGATCTTTGCTGGGTAGAGTATTCTTGGTTGTAGGTTCTTCCCTTTCATCACTTGAAATATATCGTGCCCCTCCCTTCTGGCTTGCAGAGTTTCTGCTGAGAAATCAGCTGTTAACCTTATGGGAGTTCCCTTGTATGTTATTTGTCATTTTTCCCTTGTTGCTTTTAGTAACTTTTCTCTGTGTTTAATTTTTGTCAATTTGACTACTCTGTGTCTTGGTGTGTTTCTCCTTGGTTCATGCTGCCTGGGACTCTCTGTGCTTCCTGGATTTAGGTAGCTATTTCCTTTCCCATGTTAGGGAATTTTTCAACTATAATCTCTTCCAATATTTTCTTGGGTCCTTTCTCTCTCTCTTCTCCTTCTGGGACCCCTATAATGCGAATGTTGGTGCATTTAACATTGTCCCAGAGGTCTCGTAGGCTGTCTTCAGTTCTTTTCATTCTTTTTTCTTTATTCTTTTCCACATCAGTGATTATCACCATTCTGTCTTCCAGGTCACTTATTCGCCCTTCTGCTTCAGTTAATCTGCTATTGGTTCCTTCTAGTGTATTTTTCTTTTCAGTTATTGTGTTACATATCTCTGTTTGTTTGCTCTTTAATTCTTCTAGGTCTTTGGTAAACTTTCAATCTTTGCATCCAGTCTTTTTTGAAAGTCCTGGGTCATCTTCACCATCATTATTCTGAATTATTTTTTTCTGTAAGGGTGCCATCTCCTCTTCATTTAGTTGTTTTTCTAGGGTTTTATTCTGTCCCTTCATCTGGTACAAAGTCCTCTGCTTTTTCATTTTCTCTAGCTTTCTGTGGCTGTGGTTTTCAGTTCCACAAGACAAAATACTGCTGATACTGCTTGATACTGCTGTCTGCCCTCTTGTGGAGGAAGCTATCTAGGAGGCTCGTGGGTGCTTCCTGATGGGAGGGACTGATGGTGGGTAGGGCTGGGTGGGTGGAGCTCAGTAAAACTTTAATCTGCTTGTCTGCCAATGAGTGGGGCTGTGTTCCCACCCTGTTGGTCGTTTGGCCTGAGGCCACTTAGCACTGGCGCTCACAGGCTCTTTGGTGGGGCTGATGGCAGACTTTGGGAGGGCTCAGGCCGATGAGCACTTCTCAGAACCCCTGCTGCCAGTGCCCCTGTCTCCTCAGTGAGCCACAGCTACCCCTCACCTCTGCAGGCAACCCTCCAACACCAGCAGGTAGGTCTGGTTCAGTCTCCTGTGGGGTCACTGCTCCTTCCCTCTGGGTCCTGGTGAGCACACTGTTTTGTGTGCCCTCCGAGAGTGGAGTCTTTGTTTCCCCCAGTCCTGTGGAGGTCCTGCAATCAAATACCATTGGCTTTCAAAGTCTGAGTCTCTGGGGATTCCTCCTCCCTTTGCTGGACTCCCAGGTTGGGAAGCCTGACGTGGGACTCAGAACCCTCACTTTAGTGGGTGGACTTCTGTGGTATAACTGTTCTCCAGTTTGTGAGTCACCCACCCAGCATTTATGGGATTTGATTTTAATGCGATTGCGCCCCTCCCCCCACCGTCTCATTGCAGCTTCTCCTTTGTCTCTGGATGTGGGGTGTCTTTTTTGGTGAGTTCCAGTGTTTTTCTGTCGATGATTGTTCAGCAGGTAGTTGTAATTCTGGTGCTCTTGCAAGAGGGAGTGAGTGCATGTCCTCCTACTCCGCCATCTTGATCCTATCTCCCACGACTCATGTATTATTATCATCTCCATTTTTAGATAAGAAATCAGGCTCATCAGAGTTTGCCTAAAGTCACAGAGCTAGTATGTAGTAGAACTGAGTTTTTTAAAAATATACTTCACATATGCATTTACCATTTTAACCACTTTTAAGTATATACAGGGGGAGTCAAAAATTATCCGCACTCTGGTTATATCAAAACTTCTATAAATTCTACAGCCAGAGTGCGGATAATTTTTGACTCACCCTTGTAATTCAGTGGTGTATAAAGTACATTCACAATGCTGTGCTACTATCACCACCAACCATCTCCAGAACTTTTCATCATCCCAAGAGTTGAGCTTTTTAAGTTGAATTTGTGCAACTTCTACTTTGTTAAAGGAGCCTATTGTGAAGTGGTTAGAGCATAAATTCTTCCAGGATTCAAATCTCAGGTCTGCCATTGATGAACTATGAGATCTTGGGGGAAGTTATTTGATTTTTCTAGTGTCTCAGTGTCTCCAACTCTAAATGGAGAGGATGATAATTAATGGTGCTTATCTTATAGAGTGGTTATAATATTAAATGACAATTTATATTAAGTACTTAGAATTTACCTGGTAAATAGTAGCACACAATAAGCATTAGTTACTATTACTCCATACTGCTAATTATAGGGTGCTGTGGTACTGATGGGAGGGAAGCTGGCACATAAGAGCATTAGGAAAGATGCTGTGACGTGGAGAAGGCTTTGGACCACATGAAGTTTTATTCAAACTCACTTCTTTGGGCTGGCCTTGAGGTGATACATCACTTCCTTACAAAACATTGATGGGGTTTCATTAGCTCTCCAAAATCTCCTCTAATGTTGAAAGGTAACATGATCTCTCTCATCACTAGATAACTGGGTGGCTCAAGCAGGCAACTGCTAACACATATGTGCATCTCTACTTCCAGAGCTGGGTCCCTGGCAAATGGAGAGCCTGGGATGAGCTGTAGAACAGAAGCCTGTGTAAGCAACATCTTCAAAGTCCTCTCTTCCTCTGGACTCCAGGCCAGAAACAAAAAGCTCACAACTTCCATGCTACCTCCCTCCTCCTTCCACACTGTCAAGGAATAAGTTTCAGAAAATATTAAAATCTCAAACAAATGCACAGTGAGCCTGCACCAAAGTTTCACTTAACTCATCAATCAGAGAACCAGCAGGATGGCAGAGCTGACATGAGAACTGATATGTGAAAGTGCTCCTAAAATAATAGAAGGATGCTAGAATTCGATTGCTAAATGAGATACAGAACTGCAAGACTGGTTAAGGTTCTACAAAACAATAGAGTCATACTGTTTGGGTCTATATTCTCTGCTGATCAGAAATCATTTGCATCTCTACTGCATAAAAATATTGTAATTTGCATCCTCTAAGTTTTTTCCAAGTTACTATCTACCCTTGCAGAGCTGGGTCCCTGGTCAATATATAAGTTCGTATTTCCTTGGAGGGTCAGGTGGTTCTGAGAGCGCTTTTAGACAATGCTCTGGAGTGATACTAAAGAGATCATGGATGTCATTGTGCCTTATTTCCAAGTTTGGGGTGAGTTTTTGGTAATAATTACCAAGATAGGGACGAATGAACAATCAGAAACTCTTTTCCACCAAGCCTTCCGTAAGGCCTCAGATGCTTTTCCAGCACTGTGCTCCATGCGGCTGCCACCAGTTGATGGGAACTGGTGCCAGGGAGGAGACTGATTTGCCATCCACCTTGATAATGGCAAGGCTTGGTTCAGAAGTTCCAGGCAGCTTCTCCCACAGCTGGCTGAGGCTATTCCAATGACTCAGTCAGAGCTCTGGCTTAGCCACGAGGAAAGACCTAAAGAAGCATCACCTCTCATTGAGAGAAGGTGAGAGGCCAGAGGAAGTAGGAGGTCAAAGGAAATTTTTTTTTTTTCCCATCCGAGATGGACATTCACTTGCTCTGCCTAAGTCAGGATTTCATAGATAAGCTGCACGGCTTCAGAGCCATTTATTTCACATGGATGGGATGTTTTGATTGTTCCTAGTGTAGACAGTTCTGTGTTAAATGGGTGAGGAACTTGGAAGCGGATGGGAGATTTGTTCTTAGTTACGTTGGGTGCTGCTAGTGACCTTACAGAGCGTATTGTCCATCCATCCAGTAAACAGACCTGTTGTATTCAAGAGAAATAGGAAGATTAGACCCCTGAGGAGAAGCAATCATCTTTCATTCATTCCAAGGCATCCCCTGGCACCTACCATGTGCCAAGCTTTATTGAAGTCCATTGGAAGCTGTCAGTGAGTCTCTCCCCTAGGAAGACCATGAGATGCTACCATATAACAGATTTCCTTTGTGAGCTACCAAGGCCTATGTGCCTTTGCCAACAAAGGCATGTTTATTTGCAGCAAGAGGGAAGACTTAACTAGTGTGGCAGTGTCCTCTGTAGAAATGTTCTTTCCTATAATTACACAGTGTTTAAATTGTTAACAAAATCTCCTGCTTGAAAATTATACTTGACATTCCTATTTCTATGCAAAATTGGGGAGAAGGTGGTTCATCAATGTTCCAAATAAGGTAAGAGAACACTAATTCAGTGTCATCATAGGTCTTTCATTTCTGTCCTGAGTGAAATAAGAAGGGACAGGAAATTTTCCCTCTCAGGACAGCTGTGAATGGTCAGTTGAAGAAAAGCGTAAGAAAAGCACAAGGAGGCAGAGGCTGGAAGCTGAGCAGGTGATACCCGGCATCGTGATTTTTATGCAGTAAAAGGAAAATGGAAGATGTGACCCATCTCTGTGTCTTGGTGTCCTGTGACTTCTGCTTCACTGTTCATTAAGAGTGAAATTCCTGCCTTGTTGACAGATGGGAGACAACCCCACTTTGGTAGACCATGAAGCAACTGCACTGGGTAAGAAGTTATGGGAGGGAGCTCACTCTATAGGAATAGGAATATACCAAGACTATTTTTAGCCTTCTGAGAGTCAGCCTCCACAAGGACATTGAAACTACAGAGTGTTAGCAAGAAAAACATCCTAAGATTGTAGGTAAGAAGATACATTATAGCGTGCAAATACTAATCAAAAGAAAGCTGGCATAGCTACACCAATGCCAGACAAAGTTGACTCTAAGGGAGGAAGCATTTCATATATTTTATATCCCGCACACCCCACCTGGAGCCCAAATGTTTCTGCTCTGTGACTCCTGGCCACTCTGCCTTCTCTGATCTGCCCTGGGGTGTGAATGTCAAGCCAGACCGTGGCTGTCTGCTTTGCCCATCCGGCCCACACTGTTGAAAGGAGGGAGTCCTGCCTCAACCCCAAACCTTAGGTTTTCACTTTCATCTCTCATCCACTGCATCATCAACTCCTTCTCCTGCTCAACAAGTTTTTCTTGAGTTCCCACCTTGTGCCAGGTACATCTGGGAACAAGACAGACGGATCCCTGCTCTCCTGGGAATTGACAGTATGAGGAAGACAAACATGCAGCGACTAAATAGTTTGTGGTAAACGTGTGATCTGCGTGCAGAGAGCTCTACTGACCTATCACACGGGGTTCCTGATTTTAGCTGTTTCCCACCAGGGCTCCAACCACCTAGCCATTGTCGACTTAAAAAAGTGCACAACGTGAGAGTTGTGAGTTGAGTTTATTTGGGGCAGAATTAGGACTGTAACCCAGGAGACAGCATCCCAGATAGCTCTCAGCAACTGTTCCAAAGAGGCAGGGGGAAGATTAGTATATATATATATTCTTGGTAAAGGAGGAGTACATGCAATCAAGCACATTTTTTTGTAGGGTGTTTCTGCTAGTCATGAGGAGCAGACATCACCGTGCAGGGATTTAGTGCTTTTCTAGATATGAGGGGATGCAAGGGTTGGGCTCATAAAATCAGCTCCTGAAAACATCTAACTATCTGAAGACCTGTTCCACCCATCCCATCCTCCAAAGCACAGAGTGCCTCATTTCTGGTCTCCACCCTGAATTCCCTTCAGGGGGTGTGGACGGTCAGTAGCCACAGCAGCACAAAATGATTTAATTCTTTTACAGGCAGATGGCAAGTTCCAACTTATAGTTGACACCATCTACCACTGGCTCTTCTTAAAAGAAGCCGGTAGAGGATGAAACCCTTTGACAATTGGCCCCAGGAGGTGTAAGAAGGATAACAGCCCTCTCCTGAATAACTGCTTGACATTTCTGGCTGCTTGAGTCAACTCTAACTCAGATGACTGCTACTCCTAGACTCTTGAGAAGTGACCACCATCCCCACCTGACACCTGTGGGGGACACTTGATTCTGTTCAGGGTTGCTCGTAAAGTCAGCCCCAATGTGGGGGCTCAGCACCCTGGTCTGCAGGCCTGTGTGATCTGGTTTGAGGTGACAAACTGGCAAATCAGTTTGATCTGGTAATTGATTTTGAAACACCAGGTGGCAGAGGCCCAACAGGGAGTAAGGGCCTCTCTAGTCAGAGCTGAGTGGATGGATGGAAATTGTCGGGCAGGGGCTGTGACTGACTTTATATTATTTAACTTGCCGAACACCAGATAACAGGCCTCACTGAAAATTGGCTCATGCCTTTAGGCAGCTTCTTTCATACTTTATCAGAAAAGCCTGTAAGTCAGGGCCCTGAATGGCTTGAAGGGCTTCTGAATCCAGCCAAAGCCAGTTCCCTTCCTGTCTTCCCCAGGCTAGGTTTCAGGGTGGATGCTAGACTCTACCATACCTTTTGCAAATTAAAACACAATTTTACTAATTGTCCACTAGACAGACCCAGTCCCAGGGATGCATGTAAGGGGAGTGAAGGCTGGATTTCAGGCCCCTCTTACTGCCTGAGCAGGATATGTTGTACAATGCACAACCTGTGCAACTGTGCATGTCAGCCCTACTGAGCTTTATGATCTCCAAGGACAGTTTCTATCACCCCTCCTTAAAAAATGCACCTTTCAAGACTATAGTTAGCATCAGACCCAAGAGGATTAGCAAGTAGCAATTAGAGAAGAAAAGGTAGTAATCAAGCTTCAATTCCTCTTCCCTGGTGAAGCCTTCGGTCCTAGGGGCACCGGAAATGATTTTGAATCCTGAAGAGCAATTCATCAGGTACCGAATAACCACAGAAATTCTGATAGGACACCCAGAAGGCAGGGCAAGTTTGGGGTTTCAAAGTCCAAACTAACAACCTGGTGTGTTGTTATTACTTCTTACCTTGCGATCCTCAACACCTTGGAAGAGGCAGCCTGGAAAGCATTTCTAGTGGAAGAAGATGAGGAGATTGGGACGGGAAGGCAAGGAGATGGGTGGAGCAGAGGCTGGAGGTGGTGGGAGGGAATGGGGCAAACATAGAGGGGAAGAGGTGCAACAAAAAAAAGAAGAGAGAGTAAGCAGGGGGGATGGAGGTGAGTTGTAGAGCAGGGAGATGAGGAATCTTCGCTGGATAACATTCTTTTTCAGGTTGAAGGCAATACAATCCAGAATTCTGAAGGTGCTGAAGGCCTAGAGTGGTTATGGAGGACCTCTCTGAGGAGGTGACATTTAGGCTGAGAGCAAAGGTTGAGACGAATTAGTGGACATAATCATTTCTAAGAGAGATGTAAAAAACTGAATATTATTTCACGTACAAGAAACACACACACAGACAAAACAACCCTCAAGCACGTGACTCAATGAGTTTTGAGAAATGAATAGAACTATGTAGCCCACGCTGGTGGGAGCAGAGATCAAAGTTCCCTTTTTTCCATACACACATCCAGTTGCTCCTGAACCATTTGTTGAAAAGACTTTACCTTTCCCACTGAACTGCTGTCACACTTTGTAAAAAATTTACTGATCGTACAGACATGGGTCTACTTTGGGATTTCTCCTCTATTCCACTGATCTATTTGTCTCTCTTATGCCAATGCCATATGCTTTTTATTTCTTTTTTCTCCCTCTTTTTATGTCTCTTATTTTCAACCTCATTTTATTTTTAAACTTGACCATATTCTATTTCAATTCCTTTGGTGGTTACTGAAAATTTTAACATGGACACTTAAGGTTATATTTTAAAAACCAATACCTACATAAGTTTGTATTTCTTGTCTCCTCCTGAATAAGATGAGTACAGTTTAACTTCCCTCACAATACTCCTTTCCCATCTTTTACGTTTTTTTTTTTTTTCTGGCATTATTTTTTGAACCACACAATTAGGCTATTTACAATCAATGTATATCTAAAATTTTTAAATAATCACACAACTTACAATCAATGCACACAACTTACAATCAATGCACACAACTTACAATCAATGCACACTTAGATTGTCCAACCAACATTTGCTGATTTCTATCCTCACTAATTCTTCTAACGTGACACATTTGTCTTTATTTTCTTAGTTCCATTCTTTAAAGCTTTTTTCAGGGAGGGTCAGTGAAGAATAATAGCTCTTGATCTCTGTATTTGTGAAAATGAATTTCAGTCCAGAGTTCTGTGCTCAAATGAGCTACCATCACGAGTGATTCCATTTCTAAGCATGAGTTCAAGGTCTAGTTCCCAAAGGATTTATCTTATATAGAGCCTCACATAAGTCACACAGCTGTGGTTTTTTTTTTTTTTTAAAGACAATTTTTTAAAAGAAGTTTTAGGCTCACAGCAAAGTTGAGGGGAGAGTGCAGAGATCTGTCATATACCCACTGTCCCCGCATGTACACAGCCTCCACCACTGTCCATATCCCCCACCACAGTGGTACATTTGTTACAACGGATGAACCTACATTGACACATCATAATCACCCAAAGTACAGAATCTGCCTCAGGTTTCACTGATGTCGTACATTCTATGGGTTTGGATAAATGTCTAGTGACATGTATCCACCATTGTAGTATCATACAGATAGTTTCACGGCCCTAAAAATCCTCTGTGCTCTGCCTATTCCTCTATCCTTCCTCCCTCCCCTCGGCAACCACTGATCTTTTTACTGTCTCCCTAGTTTTGCCTTTTCCAGAATGTCATACAGTTGTATTCATAAGTATGTAGCCTTTTCAGATTGGCTTCTTTCACATAGTAGTATACATTTAAGTTTCCACCATGTCTTTTCATGGCTTGATAGCTCATTTCTTCTTAGCACTGAATAACATTCCATTGTCTGGATGTACCACTTTATTTATCCCTTCGCCTACTGAAGGACATCTTGGTTGCTTCCAAGTTTGGGGAATTATGAATAAAGCTGCTGTAAACATCCGTGTGCAGGTTTTTGTGTGGACATATTTTCAACTCCCTTGGGTAAATACCAAGGAGCGTGATTGCTGGATCAGATGGTAAGAATGTGTTTTAGTTTTGTAAGAAACTGCCAAACTGTCTTCCAAAGTGGCTGTACCATTTTGCATTCCCAGGCTACGTCGTTTTGATTTCTGCTTGTTACTGGGGTTCCCCTGGTGGCCGTGGGAACATTTTGTCTTTTGTTTTGAGGTTTGGCTATATGTTTTTAAACTTGGGGAGTAGTCTGCATCTGTTTAGTCCTCCATCTTGAGCAGGCTTGTTTACAGTCAGGAACAAGCTCTACCCAGGCAGAGGACAGAGCAAGGGCACAGACTGTAGTGAGGTGAGAGGTTTGGAGAGAAGATCGTGGTGAGAGAGTGAGAGCTAATAAGGTGCGATGGCAAAGGCAGGTCTGAATCACACAGGGCCAGGGTAAGGAGTTTTGAATCTATTCCCAGTGTGGTGGAAAACCATAGAAACATTTTAAGTAGAGAAAGTGACATGATCGATTTCTAGATTTAAGAAGTAATTTGGCATTTGTTGCTGGCTTTCTCATTCTCTTTACTTATCTAGCTTCTGAGAGCTCCTGATTTTACTTTCATATACATATGTCTGTTTCCACAGCCTCCAAGCATTTACATTTTGAGAATGCCTTCCAAAACATAAATAAAAGTTCTGAACATTAGTCTGCAGAAAAGAAGAAATTATGTTAAAGCACTGGATTAACCCTGGGTTATAAATTGTGTGACTCAAAGGAAGTAAAAATGTAATTTGCATTAGTTTTAGCCAAATCTTGGTAAATTAAAATATATCAAGTAATAATTTAATAAATGCAGTGCAAGATAAAGAGTGAGAGGAGTAGGGAAACTATAGATTAAAAGAGACTTTAAAGAAATATCAAGTGATTGTGTAGAGAACTTATTTGGATTGTGATTTAAACAAACTGTAAACGAAAATGACATCTGTTAGATAGTTGAAAAATTTAATACTGATTGGATATTTTATGATATTAAGAAATTGTTACTTTACATATGGTCATAGTTATTTTTAAAGCGCTTATCTTTTAGACATATATACTAAAATATTCTCAGATGAAATGGTATGACATCTGATATTTCATTCAAAATAGTAGAGAGCAGAGTGGGGTAAGTGGATGGAAGTATAAATGTAACAAGACGGCTGTAAGTAGATAACTGTTGAAGCTGGAAAATGGGTACATGGAAATTTATGATACTATTCTGTCTACATCTGTATAGCTTTGAAATTCCACAATAAAAATCTTTGAAAGAAATTTGCCGCTTTTAAACATTCAATAAGAAATTCAAATGTAATCAATACAGATTTTCTAGATAAAAGCCTGTAATCCTTCTCCTTTCCAATCATTCTTTTCTTGATTTTACATATTATCTATCATCTATCTATCTATCTATCTATCTATCTATCTATCTATCTACCTACCTATCTATGTATCTATCATCTGTCTGCCTGCAAATCTAGCCTTACATTGTCAATAATAATTGTTCCAATGTCTAACTCAGAGTTGCTGTCTCAATTTGGGTTCCCCCAGAAACAGACTCTGAGATGAGGGTTCAAGTGCAAGCAGTTTATTTTGGAAGTGCAGGAAACATGCAAACAGCATGCATAAATCTCAAAACATTATGCTGAGCAAAAGAACCTGGGTACAAAAAATATGTACTTAAGATTCCATTTATATTACATTTTAGAACAGGTGAAACTAATAACAATGTGGCAGAAACAGATCAGTGGTTGCCTAAGACAGGAGGTCAGGAATTGACCACCAGGGAAGGCATGAGGGAATTTCTAGGGTGGATGGAAACAGTCTACATCTCCACTGCAGTGACAGTTACCCAGGTGGATACTTTTGTCAAAAGTCATCAAGCCATAGACTTAAAATGGGTGCATCTTATCACATGTACATTACATCCCAATGTTGAATGAAAACAAAAATTCCTTTTACCAGCTAACAGAGTGTCAAAATAAAAAAGAGGTGTAAAATGACCTGACCTTCTAAAAGAGTTACCTTTAAAATCTCCAGCTTGAAGCCAGTCTCTTCCTTGGCCCCTTCTCAGGGAAGTTCAGTGAAGAAAGGGCTTTCCATACTTCCCCCCCACCTTCGTTTTCTTCTTAAGGAAGGAAGTATTTATTTCTCATCAAGGAAATGAAGAGTGAGTTTATATTAGATTTTCTACATTCAGAGTTGATTTCATACGAATTAGAATTTTTGGAATAAGTACCAATTCCAACACTTTCAAGTATTAAAGCCAATGAGTTTCCAATGTGCATAATTCATGCGAGACAGTTTTTCTTAGCCTCATAATTACCTCCTCCCACCTTGGGAATCACTGGCATCTA
The DNA here is from genome assembly GCF_030028045.1 of Hippopotamus amphibius kiboko. Taxonomy (NCBI): domain Eukaryota; kingdom Metazoa; phylum Chordata; class Mammalia; order Artiodactyla; family Hippopotamidae; genus Hippopotamus; species Hippopotamus amphibius. The sequence goes on along the minus strand of NC_080201.1, from coordinate 6,386,425 downwards.
TTTCGTGTCTTTCTTGTTTTTTGTAATCTCTTCAGCTGGGAGAAGTAAGCTCAGGGAGACTTCAGGCATTTCTTAGAGTTGCTCTTCTGCTCCCAGGTGTAAACAATTGGAAACATACAATTTCTGATTTGAAAATTACTGACTGCCAAACCATGGGTGCTGGCGGGTGTGCTGAAACCCTCTGCCGCCACCCAGCTGTTGCTGTCTCAACATGAGGACAGACGGTTTCAGCCTTACTTTCTTTTACCAGCGAGCCTGCTGACCCAGTGGATTCCTACTCAATTCCTGATGGAAGCTGTAGAGCTTCTGCATCTTTCGCTACAGAGGATAGAAGCCACCCACCTCCGGATCGTACATTTGGCCATATGGATTGTAATGGCTAAAAATCAGATGCCAACTTTCCCAGAATCAAGGGTATAGAGGCCATAATCTGTTGAACAGTTGTTCTGAATCAGCTACAGTGCTACTGCCATCCTGTGTAATAACCACCATCCTGTGTAATAACTGAACAGCCAGCAACATAACATTCTGGGATTATTTCCTTCCCTTGAAATTTCTCTCCAGCAATATCTGCACTGTAGTTAATCCCATAGAGCTGATTTCTCCTGGCTAATTCATGTCTTTTCCCTTTCCAAACCTTGTTATCCAATTTACTTGCGGGGGCGGCGGGGGGGGGGGGGGGGGGGAGCGGGTGCGTGTATTCACAGGGATTGCAAAAAAAATGTTTTCCCAACCCTCCTACGCTGATGGTGGGAATGTAAATTGGTGCAGCTACTATGGAGAACTGTATGGAGGTTCCTTAAAAAACTAAAAATTGAGTTACCATATGATCCAGCAATCTCACTCCTGGGCATATATCCAGAAAAGACCAAAAAATCTAATTTGAAAATATACATGCACCCCAATGCGTGTGTAGCAGCACTGTTTACAATAGCCAAGACATGGAAGCAACCTAAATGTCCACTGACAGATGAATGGATAAAGAAGATGTGGTACATACATACAATGGAATATTACTCATCCATAAAAAAGAATGAACTAATACCATTTGCAGCAACATGGATGGACCTAGAGATTATCATACTAAGTGAAGTAAGTCAGACAGGGAAAGACAAATATATGATATCACTTACGTGTGGAATCTAAAAAAATGATACAAATGAACTTATTTACAAGATAGAAATATACTCACAGACACAGAAAAAGAACTTATGACTACCAAAGGGGAAAAATGTAGGGGGAAGGATAAATTAGGAGTCTGGGATTAACAATACATACTACTATATATAAAATAGATAAACAAGAAGAACCTACTGTATATTCAATACTTTGTAATAACCTATAATGGAAATAAATGTAAAAAAGAATGTATATATATATAAAATATATATAACTGAATCACTTTCCTGTACACCTGAAACTAACACAACATTGTAAATCAACTATACTTCCAAAAAAAAAAAAAAAATTCCCAAACTCAATAGTAGCCAGGGAAATGCAGATGAAAGAAACAAGGTGCCACATCTCATACACATAAGATTGGCAAAAATGTCTTAAAGTTGATATTTCTGTTACGTATTGCTGCATAACTATCCCCACTTAATATTCTTGGAATCTCTCTTATATAACAAAGAAGATCTAGGAGACACACCTTTAAATCTGACATCTCAAAATCAGAAAATGGTCGTACAGTTGCATCCTTGATTTTGACAATTTACCTCAAAATTATTCTAAGACCACATGTTATTGACAACACTCCAGATGTGGATCTTTGCATTTTCTTACTTTGAGGAGCTCTTGCTTGCTAGAAAGACCACCTTGGGCCCTCACATTTTCTCTAAATTCTGCTACAAAAGTTCCTTCTGTAGTTCATCTCTCTGGCTTTCTAAAACCATATTTACCTATTTTACCATAGGCAGCCAGAAGAAACCATTTGTCACTTTTAACTTTCTACCTGGGAATTTCCCCAGCCAGATCTTACCAGATGGGGTGGGCCCTCCTGCAGTTCATCTCTGGGAAGAACCAGCCTCAGATGCCTTGCATCTTCTGCTTGACAGAGAGAGTAGAATCTGGTACCTGGAATAAATCAGAAGGGAGAGTACCTCCCAAACTAAGAATTTTGTAATTCTAACCTCCTGGGGAAGATCCTAAAATTCTACTCCATTACTCTTTAGATCTGAACAACTAAACAGTTTGTGAATATATGCCTACAGATAGAATTACCTTGCAAAACAGTGAAATATGCAAAATCTTTGAGGAGCCGATATTTATTAAACAAATTCACAGTCACTAAAAACATTTATGTGAGGTTAGGTAAACAGAAAAAATATTTTTTCATTCAATTCACTATTGTCTTTTAAATACCTACTTTTTTACAAAGCCCTGCATGAGGAACTAGGTTTGGAACCAGATGAAGAAGAGTGAGGCATAATCCCTGCTTTGAAATTAGGTAGTGTTTCATAGACTATGACCTAAATGAATGTGTGATGACAAACAGTTATATTCCAAGTGAGCACTGTCATCAAATAATTGCTTTTCCAATTTTTTTTTTTGTTACCACAGATTCACACATGAAATCTTTCTTAATATGGGACCACTAATATTGAGAATACCCTATTTATGAAATTAATCATTTAGGTCAAAAATAGATTATCAATGTGAATTTAACCCATACCACCTGGAAAAACTAAATTTAGAAGAAAGGAAATATTAAAAAAATACCAGGGGGACTTCCCTGGTGGTGCAGTGGTTAAGAATCTGCCTGCCAATGCAGGGGACACCGGTTTGATCCCTGGTCCGGGAAGATCCCACATGCCTCGGAGCAGCTAAGCCCATGCACCACAACTACTGAGCTTGTGCTCTAGAGCCCAAGCACCACCACTACTGAAGCCCAGGTACTCTAGGGCTGGCATGCTGCAACTACTGAGCCTGTGTGCTGCAACTACTGAAGCCCACGTGCCTAGAGCCTGTGCTCCGCAACAAGAGAAGCCACCTCACACCCAATGAAGAGTAGCTCCCACTCGCCACAACTAGACAAAGCCCGCGTGTAGCAACGAAGACCGAACGCAGCCAAAAAAAAAAAAAGGCTGTGTGACAACAGGTGACTTATAGAATATCTCTGTATCTCAATTTCTCCAGTGATAAAATTTTTTGCCAGTGATAGAATGGAGATAATAAATTATATCCCCAGCCCACAAGTCAGTGCTTGGCTGAGTGTCAGAATTCAACATTTGTTAAACAAACAAACAAACAAACAGATAATCAAATAATATCAGAAATATTCCTGGCACACGGCTGACATTTAATGACAAATCTCCTTTGTGTGGCTACTGCAGTGGCATCAGAGCAACTGCTTCTACCTTGCTTTATTTTCCTCCAGATAACATGTGGGTCCCCCATTACCAGCTGCGTTTGTGGTTAAATACCTGCTAGGGTGTTGATGATCAAGTGTGGGTTTGTGCTTCACACTCCTGATGTAGCTCAGGTTTTCTGTTACCATGGATGCCACAATCTGGTCTACAGCTTGAAAAGCACACTTGTTATTCTCCATTTTTAAGCTGTTGGCGTCCCAATGAGGTTAAATGAGAATCCGAGGTGGGAGCAGCGAAGGGTCAAGGATAGATCCGTTTGACGTGGGTGTCTTATGTGGTAAAGTGACATCAGGGACAATGATCAGAGCAGATGTCAGAGATGGGGACATGGGTGTGAGAGCCTGCCGTGCATGGGAGAGAAGGAAGACAGGTCATTGGGGATCACAGTCTGCCAGCACTTGTCAGGCTGTCATTTCCATCACCTGGATGGTCTTGTTCGATCCTGCTGCAATTTTGCAATAACACACGATTACCCCTGCTACTCATGGGCAGACAGGGTTTTCCCCCATCCAGACAATGCTGATGGAAGAGAAATTAGCAAGGGATACCATCCAGATAAATTATGCCTTAAGGAGAACAGTACGACTTTGTACAAGCGTGTCCACGGACTCCTACTTTACGAGTGTCTGAAACCCAGGGCATCTTTTTTTCCTGGGGCAAGTGAAAACACAGGGCCACATGGAAAACAAGCTAAATGTGTTGGAAGGAAACGTCAGGATGTAAATTTGAGCTACTGGTTGGGAAATGAGTATCTTCTCTGTGCAAATAGTTTCTTTGTCCAAACACAGCTAAAGAGGGTACATTTATGGGTTAATGACTTTCATAGTGATTAAAGTTAAAATTAGAACTTACTGTGTAGCGAGAAGCTTATAGCTCTATAAGAACTTACAGAGCCACCAAATAATTTTAGCAAACTGCTTATGGAAGGATATGCCTACAGGGAGAGAGGAGGTCAGACCACAGACTCTCTTTAAGAAGCTGACAACACACCTTGGACTCAAATGATAAGGCACCTGTGTGTTCTCTGAAGCCAGGATTGGGAAAATGTAAGAGTGCTTTGGTAGGCAAGTGGAGAAACTGGTATCTTAAAAAGACATTAAACAGTGGAAGTTCTCTGGGGATTTTCTTGAAATTACTATGACAGCTATATCTTCTCTCCCTCCCCAAACAGCCCACTTTGATAAAGTTAGTCAACCAACTTGAATGTCAGCAAATGGATGGTTGTATATGAGTGAAATGATGATTATCTTTTAAATTGAATTTTATACCATGAGCCAGTGGTATTCAGTTTTCTCCCCCAAGATCTGGGATGGCAAAAGGTTTCAATTGCTTGATTTGGTGGCGTTGTCCCTGTGGCATTAACCGCTGAAATGTCTGCCTCCAGCACAGACAGCTCCTTTAATGGCTGGAGCCACGAACATCCCTAATCCCACTGGTGGTGTCTTAAATTCGGTGCATGTTTCCTCATAGACATGATCAAATGGTTGTATTTTATAGTAAGATTAGAAATAAACCTGACCACGGTGAGGCTGAATACACAAATGGACAATGGCCAGACCACATGCAAAAACAGAACTTTGATTCATAAGCTGCAGCAACCTAAGAAATCAAACCTTTATCTATAATAAACAACTCAGGAAGCCAGCCTGCTAAGTCAGACTTGGCAGAAAGTCAGATGGTTATCTCCAGTGACAATCCAGGAAGCTAAAAAATAACTTTGTAACAATCAGCTTCCCTAATTTTTGTCCCCACTTCCAATTTGGGATTAACTAGAGAAAGTAAAATACGAGACCCTAACTAATGACTTAGGATACCCTGCTTCTAGTTGGGTGCCTACAGCGTTCCCATACCAACAGCCTCCAATCAAGACATCCCAAGCCTTCCCTTTTTCCCACTACAAAGCTTTCCCACTCCTCTGTCTGCCTTTGAGTCTACTGCTAAAGCACAAGTGATGGTGGCCGACTGATTCTCTTGCTATATAACAAGTACAGAATAAAGTCTTTGTTTTTTCTAATTGGTTGTTATTTCCATAGCAGTGTGGTTTACATATGCTCTGCAGGCCAACTGGTCCCCAAATCATCCAACTATCACTCATTCATTTATCCATTCACTCAAGAAACATTTATCAGGGACTTCCCTGGCGGTCCAGTGGTTAAGACTCAGTGCTTCCACTACTGCAGGGGACGCAGGTTCACTCCCTGGTTGGGGAACTAAGATCCCGCCTGCCGCAGCCAAAATAAAATAAAACACCACCCAACACAATAGTCAATAACTTCCAGAGCACACTTTACATGCCAGGCACTGGGGCACATTTTATGCATCACCTCCTACAGCCTCAGCTTGCTGTTCCTAAGAGAAGGTATCATTTACCAAGAGCCTCAGAGAGGTTAAGACTGGCCTAAGGTACTTATACTAAAATAGAGAGAGAGAGAAATAAAGGCTAATATTTTAGTATTGAATAATATTTTCGTATAAGTATGTCCCATGCAATATTCTGGATGTACTTATATTTAAAAAGTGAGGGACCTTCCTGGTGGTGCAGTGGTTAAGAATCCGCCTGCCAATGCAGGGGCCATGGGTTCGATCCCTACTCCAGGAAGATCCCACATGCCGCGGAGCAACTTTTTTTTTTTTTTTTTTTTTTTTTTTTTTTGGCACACAGGCTTAGTTGCTCCGCGGCATGTGGGATCTTCCTGGAGCTGGGATCAAACCCGTGACCTCTGCATTGGCAAGTGGATTCTTAACCACTGCGCCACCTAGGAAGCCCGGAGCAACAACTTTTGTATGCCATGTGCCACAACTCTTGAGCCTGTGCTTTAGAGCCCATGAGCCACAACCGTTGAGCCCATGTGCTGCAACTACTGAAGCCCATGCGTCTAGAGCTGGTGCTCTGCAACAAGAGAAGCCACGGCAATGAGGAGCCCGTGCACCACGACGAAGAGTAGCCCCTGCTAGCCGCAAGTAGAGAAAGCCCGTGTGCAGCAATGAAGACCTAACACAGCCAATAAATAAATAAATAAATAAATAAATTTTTTAAAAAATAATAATAATAATAAAAAAAGTGAGGGACTTTCCCGGTGGTGCAGTGGTTAAGAATCCACCTGCCAACGCAGGGACATGGGTTCGATCCCCGGTCTGAGAAGATTCCCACATGCTGCAGAGAAACTAATCCCATGCACCACAACTACCGAGTCTGCGCTCCAGAGCCCGTGAGCCACAACTACTGAAACCCACACACTGCAACTACTGAAACCCACATGCCTAGAGCCTGTGCTCTGCAACAAGCCCACGCAACGAAATGAAGAGTAGCCCCCATTCACCACAGAGAGGAAGGCTGCATGCAGCTACAAAGACCCAATGCAGCCAAAAAAAAAAGAAAAAAAAAAAAGGAAAGAAAAAAAAAAAAGAATGGCCTAAGGTCACACAATGCCTGATCCAAAGTGGTCTAGCCTCAAAGCCTTAAAAAAACAAACAAACAAAACAAAAACATTTATCAAAACTTTTAATATAAGCCATATTCCTTGCTAGGCACGGGGCAAATGAAAAAAAGATACGATATAGTTCCTGCCCTAGAGGACAGTAAGTAGCTTGACCACTAAAGGAGACGAACATGGACGACTCAGCGACCAAGTCGACGGGCATTACTGTGCCAGGCAGTGTTCTCCAAAAAGTGGCACGCTAACTACTAGCTACACGAGATACCTGCCAGGAAGTGTAAGCTGTTGAACATTTTTACTTTAATAGTTGTAAACTTGAATGCAGATTAGAAAAAGAAGGGTTTCAAGCCTTACCAAGCCTATAATTTTACAGATGTTACTGCTTCAGGATGGGTCTATATCTGTCAAAATCTAGCCAGGAGAGAAAAGCCACCCTATTTTAACATGGGAATCTCATATAAATAATTGTTAATGCGGTATTAAAAGGCTAAAAAGGCAAAAAGAGAATACTTAAGATTATCATGCAGGAAGCTGCCACACTTAGGGAAGAGGCTGAAATTGCTCACTTGTAGAAGCTTGGAGGGCCCTGAAGAGCTGAAACTCTAGACCTCTGACAAGAGGCTGCTGCTCAGTTAAAACCGGTGTCTCTGAGCCGAGTGGGGGGCTCTGTGGGCCAGGGTACCAGGCAGACATTGGAGGGGGCACCAAGTGCTAACAACTGTGACTTGAACACCAGCCTTTGCTGGGGTGAAGAGGTATTTGTGGGGGGTGGGGAGGGGTGGTAGTAAGGCAAAGAAATAGGAAGCAAAGAGGAAGCAGACAGAAAGGACAAAGCCCTTTCCTCTTCCTCTAGCTTTGCCGTCTTCTCCTGGGCTCCATCGGCAGATCCCATAAAGAGGCAGCTGGCAAAGGAGAAATGGGGTTTGCTGAGTGCTAGCCCAGCATCAAAAGCTGAGTATACAACAGTGTTTGAACCTGAGAAACAACAGGTTAATATCTGTTACAGTCCGTTCCTTGGGCCATTTATCACACGCATGCACGCACATGCTTCTAAACCTGATTAAACTTCCCAGAAGAAAAACCCTATTTTTACCTAACAAATTGCAAACATCCTTTGTACAAAAGATGTTCTCATTCTTTCTCCAAAATCCCAGCAGACATTGTATCCATTTCTGGGACACCTCACAGGATTCATCTTATCTCCTGTCAGTTACACCTAGATTTTAGTCAGACCCATGTGAATATTCTATTATCTCAAGGCTATGTGGCAAAGCTAACCCTCTTTAAAAAAAAAGGTACACAATAGTAAGAGGAAGGAGGAGAGAGAAGAAATTAGTACACACACACACACACACACACACACACACACACACACGCACCAAGGAAGAAAATACGCGAAACTACTCTGTAACATTTCTGTAATTGGTTGCAAAGCTGTAGTTAATCAACTTCATTCTTTCCCTACACACTCCATGCTTCCTCTTTCCTCAGCCAGTATCTCAACTGCTCAGGGTTGACGCCTGCTAGGGTGACCCAAGGCTTCATAGCCTTAAGGGTTGAAATTGTTCCCACCTCTGAGGTTGTAGTTTTCTATTAAAATTTGTCACTGGACACTAAAAAGATGCCCTAGGGAATGCTCTGAGTTCGACATCCTCCTTCATCACCTCACTGTGTAGGAACAACACGAATGTCCCTTTGTTCTCAAGATCACATGCACCAGCCAGGAGAGTAAACTTCTTTGCCCACTGGTTTAGTGGTAAAATGACCACATTGTTTCCATTTCTGTCTTAATGGGACCACTGCTGTCCTCCCTAGTGGGAGCACACCTTCCTTGGGAACCCAGATCTCCAAACAATGGAGGTCAAAATCCAGGGACAGGAAGCAAAATACCTGAGTGGGTTACTGGGTGTAAAAGTGAGAGGAGCCGCTCCCTGCTGCCTCTGTTGATTCCAGACCATAGGTTCTGACCCTGATGAGAGCCCCGGCCACATCTGAGTGGTCCGTGACTCAAAGCACAAGTTACATTTTGTAAGATGGCGTGCGCACCCCGCCTAGGGCCATGGCTGCATCTGCAGTAGACCATTCCACCATCCTATTATGCCCACTGCTCCTGGGTGATGGGGTTTGTGCTAAGACCAGTGAATTCCAGAGGCACAAGCCCACTTCTCCATTTCTACTAGGAAATGGGTTTATCTACAGGAAGTAATGCTGTGCAGAATATCATGAGGGTGAACAAGACATTCCATAAATCCACGGATTGTGGTGCCAGCGAAGCACCGTGAAAGACTTCGAGCTCCTGCCCTAGGAGCACTGTCCTCACCTTCACAATGAGTTAGAATCAGATTAACTTCAAAGTTACAACTTTTTCATAACTCACCAGAGAACTGAGGTCACAGAGCAATCTGAATCTAAGGAGATTTAGCGAGAGAGGAGAAATGCACCTCATTTAATTGCTAGCAATATAATTAGATGCAATCAGTTATTTCTTAGATGTCCTAGGTACATATCTCCAGACACACAGACACTCATACACACTTAATTACATGGGCTTGTGTATTTACTATTTAGAATAAGGTTCAGAATAGAAGATAGTCTGGATGGTGGTAAATTCTCCTCGTCTGAACTATCAAAAATTGATCATTGTTTTTGACCCAAAAAAGGCAATTTCTTATGGCTCAACCTAATATATCACAATATTCTAAATCAATGGCTGTCTTTTAAAAGTTACTAATTGGACAAATTTCCAATACTGAATTAGACTAAAATTACTATTTGAAAGTATAAGAGAATGAAAAGGTATATGAAAACAGGTATTTATTACAGAACAAATTTTAAAAATTAGTTAAAGGTTTTAAACAAAAAAACACAATTCCACACACTGACATTGACTTGGTAGCATGGAAATACTTCAGGTTAGAGAGGCATGTTTGTTCTTAATGAATTTACATATAACAAATTCTCATGACATTTAATTCCATAACATATGTATGAATTGACTTGACATGATTAACAATTTAAAGGAGCATATAAACATAAGGGCAATTTAAACACTGGTATTAGTTTACATGAGGCAATTCAAGGTCAGTGACTGGAAAGCTCTATTAAAAAAATCTGAGATAAAACATTCTTTAGGAAGCAACCACGTACCTATGTACAGTTGAACATCAAGGGTTAGAAATCCACTCTTGATGAATACATCAAGCAAGGATGTATAACATCCACCACACATCTGTTCCAAAGACAGCATGTTTCCAAAATTATACATTTCTTCACAAATTAGCATTACAACATTAATAACTACAGAGGAACCAACAGAATGAGTTCCAAAATGTGCTAATTCTCACGAGGCATCCCTGAGCCATATTTTAAGGCATCCATTTTAATCTTGGGGCTTTAAGAACATCTTCTTTGCTTTAATTGGTTTTATGACTCCATTTTCATCTTCTTCATAATTGGCATGGTCTCTTTTTTTGGCAAACTTTTTCCCAATTGTCCCCACCAAGGTCTCATATCTGTTAAGATGATATAAAGAACAAGTTCAGTTTCAAATAAAAAAGGTAGGAATCAAGACTCCTCAAGAACATCAAACCAAATACACAACCAAGAATAATAAAAATCAAAACTTTGATTAAAAGAACCATCTGATTTAAAATTTATGAACTTCTCTATGAATGATTAAATTCTTTGCTTTTTTTTTGTTTTGCATTATCCTAAATAAATCAAGATGTATGTTTTAAAATATGTATTAGAAGCAGCACTAAGAAGTGAGCCCTCAACTGCCAGCCTGTGACAGGTATGAATCCACCGCAGGCCATGTTAGAAAAAGTGGGAAGTCATCTTCCTGCTGGGGTACTCCCTTCCAAGGTACAGCAGACCAGTCACTGTGCCACAAAGAGCACACATGTGAGAGCCAGTGAATGCTGGGCTCAGATTACAAAGCTGGTCCAAGGTAACAGTTACCTTCTGGCCATTTCTTCATCTGACACATCGAGCTCCACTGTTTCCTCTTCAACTGCTTCTGCTTTGTTCTTAGCATTCATCTGAAGCATTAATTTCTGAAAAATACAACAATGTTGACTAGCAGAGCTGGAAAAAGCTTGCTAAAGGAACTGGTGTCAAACGTGTTTGAAAGTAGAGAAACAGAAGCCACAGAATCTACAGGACTAGCCAAAATTTGTAAGGGATTCTCTATAACACTTTATTCCACAATATGCTAATAGAAGCCAGCTCTGAATTAAAAAAATAATAAGACAAAGCCCTTCTAGATTAGACTTACTGTTAATGAGTTTAAATTGTATTTTAGATCATAAATTTATCAGTTACTTGTATCGAAAGCAGGCACACTGCTAACACTCTCTAGTGAGTAGGGGAAAGAAGAAGTAAGCTTTCAGATATCCTCTGAACTTCCCACCGCTGAGCCAAATGGGAGAAACACTACAGTCAAGAGCAATTTTAAGTGCAGTTTTTGGGGTAGTTGGGGAAGGGGAGAAGCAAACTGCTGGAAGAACTGGAAGGCTGGCTCTGGTATAATGGGGAAGACCTCATCACCCCCTAACATGCCAGTGGGTAACCTTACATTAACCTCTTCTTGATAGTTACCCTCTGACAGACTTTAAAAAAAAAAAGTACAATGTTTTCTTTATCGCAAAGGTGGGACAAGGAAAGGAACATTTAAAGGAGTGAAAATTAAATAATTTCAATACAAGCTCTGTGAGGGCACAGACTTTGGTTCCTTGCCAAAGGAACCAAAGGCATTTCCAGTGCCTCAAGAGGGCTGACGCACCACAGGTACAGGATAAATATTTACTGAATAAACTCCATGGCAGGTGTTGCTAGAAACACATAGATATTAAAAAATGTGTTCTAAACACATCCTGCTTAAAGTAAGTGCTCTTAAGTTGGCATCATTCTTTTTATAACCAGGTACATTGAACTTTTCTCACAATTTATGACAGCTCAGATCTGCAAGCCAAACAGTTCAAAAACTTTTCCCAGAGAGAATATATTCCGTGTTACAGACTGCCAGTAATTAAAGTCATTTCCTAATAACTTCCCACATTAAATTTGGAGGGCCAGATCGATTCCTTTTCCCACTGTACCAGATATACTTTGGAGTCCTTGCCCACCCAATACCCTAGTCTCTAGGCATCATTCACTCATCATCTTTGCTTTTTTTCCCTTTTACCCCACTGCCCCCTTTCTCTTCCTCATCTAAAGCTTTAAACAGGGCAGAACAAGGAAATATATTAAAAACAAACACTTTCAGTGTTGACTTTGTGCAAAGTAAATGTAACATCTTAATTATCATACCCCCTCAAAAAAGGAAAAAAAAAAAAAAAAAAGAAAACCAACATACAATCTCGAAATGAACTTTGGCGTTCAGTTTGGTTATCTGTGGTATGATTTTGTTCACCGAGGGCCCTCTGGCAATGTCTGGAAGGTACAGACACACTTCTGGTTGTCACAGTTGGGGTGTGCATGTGTACCTCGTGGGTAGAGGGCAGACGCCAGGGATGCTGCTCAGCACCCTCTAGTGCACAGGAGAGCCCCCACCATAGAGAATAATCTGGCCCCAAATGTCAACAATGCCGGGGCTGAGAAACTGGGGCTTCAAGTGACAGTTACAAAACTAAAGCTTTATATCACAAACCTCCATTTGGTTGGTCAAGGACCTGATAGGATGGCTTTCAATACATGAGCCAGAATTGTAATAATTATTTGTTAAATAAAGGTCTGTGCTTCTCTACAAACTCGAGGCAGGAAAATTAAAATGAACAGCTCAGTTATAAGGTGAATATTTCCTTTTCAGGCAAACTTTCCAAAGATTCTTTTAAAAATCTATTTACAAGCTTGGATTAAAACCTGTCCATTAAAAAGTCAAATTACTCAATTTTTAAGTAACATTTTTTCCACTAGAAAAGATACATTTATAGATGCCAGAAAATAAATTTTCATAATAGCATCATATGAATAAAATCCTGACATTCCTGTAAAAGATCTGGGCTAAAATTCTAACACTTACAGTGGCACTGTCAGGGACTGTATACTGCTATATTAAATTATCTACTCAATTCTACCATAAAACTAGACTGCAACGCCTGCAATTTCTTTAAATAGCTATGGCAATATTTCAAGACTTGTTATTTTCTATATAATGAGGAGAAATGGTATCTGGTGGGGAAAAACCTAAACCCAATTATTAACAGAAAGAATTCAATTGGAAAAATTTTAAATTTGAAGCAATTATATTTAATACCTCAACCTCAGGATTAAATCCTCTGAATGACATTCTTCCATAGAGAAGATCTTCACATAACAAAAAACTCTGCTCTTCTATTATGAAACTCCTAAACGAGAAAATAAACCTGTATTAATAGCATAACTACTTATAACAAAGCACAGCAAATACAAGTCAAGATTTCAAATGAAAAATAGAGCTTATGGTTCTCAGCAGAATCAAGTAAAAATACAGTAAGATTTCTAACCTAGGGTTAGAAATAAAAACGGATTAATTAGGTCAACAAAAGCATCAGGAAGCAAGAGCAGCAGGGCACCCGAATTTTCCAAAAGTGAAGCAAAGTTTCCCTGACGTTTACATCCCCTACCAAGTTTTTATTAAATTTGCAGAAATTAGTGACCTAGGCAGCTTTAAGAGTGTATTAGTTGGAGCTCTTAGCTATAAATAACAATAACTGACCCTGGATGACTTAAGCAGAGAAGTAATTTATTGTGAGGATACTGGTATCTCACAGAATCACCGGGAGAGCTGGATGAGTAGAACTGGAAAATGGGCGGAAATAAGGGTAGCAAGGTGGCTGACCCCAAACCAACATCACCCTACAAAACCATCCTGGTAAAAATTCCACTGCTGCTGAGAGAGCTAAATACTGGACACCACAGAGGGCATCCAGGAGGCACTGTTGCCCCAGAAACACGGTGCAAGTGTGGAGGCTTCAGTCTCCAAAAGGGATTCTCCCGTTGAGCCACCAGTTCATGACCCCAACCCCAGGTGAGCATATCCATTTACAGCCCGGCCATCAACCATAAAGCAACTGAGGAAAGCAAATACTTGGGCTTTACGGCTGCTTTGGTAGATTGCTCCTCGTCAAGCAATCTTGCCCTGCTTCTTCTCAAGATGCACTCATTCATTCACTCACTCAGCAAACACCTGTGAAACCAAACTGTGTGCCAGGCACTGCTCTAGAGCTGGGGAGACAGCCATTACTGAGAGAGGCTCTGCTCTCACAGAGGTTACATTCTAGAGAGTGGGGCCAGATAATGAATGCAAGACTTCTACAATGGACAAACATGAAGAAGGTTATTCCACCCTTGGCCACAAGGGAGTAACTGGGACCAGAACAGCCCTCCTTCTGTAACCAATCAATTTAGGCACATGATTCTCCTGAACTTTTTTTTCAGCCTTTTCCATAAACTAGGGATTCCCTTTCAACTGGCCGATCTTGTTTCTTGTTGGGTGCAGCTTAAAACATCACCAGCGTCCCAAGTAAATCATCTCCTTCAAGAGAGCACCATACCTATGCATTTAAGCATTCACTTAAGTCAAGAGGCCAGGAAAGGATTCACAGTAGGACCACTGGCCCCTCAGACGGCTTTGGCATGGGTTTCTACTGACCCAATAACTGTAGCATTAATATAAAGAGGAGCATGGGTGGTTCGTTATCTACATGCATAGTTTCAGTGATGAGGGACACTAATTGAGTTATGAAATAAGGGAAATACTCATCTATTTTTGCAGATAAGAAACCACAGCTCAGAAAGAAATAAACAGACTTACCTAAAGCCACAACTGATACACATGGCAAAACAGGGCAAAAACTCGCTGCTGGGAAACAATTCTCTACAGGTCTCTCTCACTTCACTTCCGCACACCTTGTGAGTGAGGCACTAAATGCCCTTTTGTTCC